>NC_062214.1:191743158-192043158 GCF_902686445.1 Sciurus carolinensis | reverse complement strand
CCCGAGTCTGCAGCAGACCGGGAAGGAGACGCCAAGAGCAGCTACATTCCAGAGGTGGTGGGAGGAGACCTTCCCTGAATCTACCGGGAAAACCACCCCCACTTACCCAGTATGTCTCCACCGCAAAGTTGGGTCCGGGGTTTTCGGGCTGGGAGAGTGTACCCACGATCTGGAATGTGCCTTCCTTCAGTCTGAAAGATGAGGCTTCCAGGACGGCTGGCTTTTCATCTTCTTCTTCTTCTTCCTCCGTAATTTCTTCCAGGGAAGCTCCAACGACACAGTTAGATAAATACTGCAAGGAAACACATTTCCCAAACACTGAGTGCGAATCAGGGTAAGGAGAGTGGATGTTGGCAATTCCGAAAACCAGTTTTTCCTGCAGGCTTGCTGGGTGCCGCGCAGGCCAAGCTGGGTGCTTTGCAGATTGCCAACTCGTCAAGTGGATTTCCCTCCTGCAAGGACACGGCGGAGCGGTACTGCTGCGAGTTCCCATTCTGCGGATGAGGAGCTCAGCTGGGAGAGCTTGAATAACTTGCCTAAGGAACTTCCCTGCGCCAGCAATCGGCAGAGCTGGACTCTAGGGAAGATGTTTGTCTTGTCCAATTGAAATACGGAAATGGAATCTGAGCCATTTAAAGGTTTTTTAACTTTTAAAAAAGCCACATTTAAAAAAAGTAATGAGGGCTAGGGATGTAACTGAGAGGTTGAGCACTTGCCTAGCATGTGTGAGTCCCTGGGTTCAAAATCCCCACACTTAAGGAAAAAAAAAGAAAGATGAAATTAATTTAAATAATGTTTTATTTAATCCAATAAATCCAAACTATTATCAATTTAATATGTAATCAACCTAAAATAATGAGACATTTATATTCTTTTCTTTTAATACTAAGTCTTTGAAATGTGATATGCAAGTACACCTTCACTGGTAACATTGAAGAGAAACCTGTTTTCAGGATAGCCAAAGGATATCCAACATTTAAGAGTTCTATTTATATATATATATAAATAGAACTTATATATTTATTATATATATTATATATTTATTATATTTTATATATATATATATAAAACAATCCTGCATAGATGCATAGATGTAGATAATCTTGTTTCAACTTATAGGTTAACATATATACATAATCATGACATTGCTACGCCACAGGAATAAAAACTAACAAAAGCAACCAAGTCCCAGCTCCTTTATTTCATAAAACGGTGCCAGTTGGCATGCAAGGTTGTGAGCTTCAACCTCTTATTGGAAGCGGTTTCCCGAATACATTATATGTTTTTTTAAATAGAATCTCAAACATACATATTCAATTTTATTATCTCATGTCTCAGATGAGGAAGTGGCTGCCCAGCGATAAGTAACTCGTCCAAGATGACAGCTCGGGTGCAGGGAACTGGAGGGGGGCCGTGGTGTTGCCAGCTGGGCCGGGGCTCTTCCACTACACCATATGCCCCTCCCTTTTTGTTTTGTAAAACACAGAGTTCAAAAGGAATGTTAACCTCAGTTGTGTTACTTTTTTATAACTCCAACGGCTTTCCCTTGGATTTCGAATACAAAACAAACTGCTGAGCAAGGCTAGGCGCTGTCCAGCCCTGTGTGCTTGACCCTGCTTCACTGATATGCCACAAATACCTACGGAGTGCTGACCATGTCCGTCATTCAGGAGCTGATGAGAGCCACACTGTGACTGACCTTTGTGGGCCCTTCCTCCTTAAAAATATATTAAATATTATATTTTATGACTGCATGCTATAAAGCTAAACATAATCTCTGGAACTAAAATTTCATTTTTTTTTTCTGATTTTGAAAGAAATTAAAATGCTTTTGCAGGCTCCAAGCTCCTGTGGGCCCTGGGCCCAGAGCCTGTTGGGTCTCCTGTAGAGGATGGCAGGCCATACACTCTAACTTCATCCACTCCAAATGCTGCCTTTCCTGTGCCCTGTGAGCCCTGTGCCCCCGGCTGAGCCCTCATCTGCCTGGGCGGCTCTCAGGAGAGCCCTCCCAGTGACAGCCCTCTCTCACCTACCATCTTCCTACCTTCTCTTCCTTCAGCAGACTCAGCCCACGTTGAAGTATCTTGTGAACTGGAAATAGTACTTATCGTCTGTCTTCCAAGAGAGGCAGGGCCTCATCTTATTCACTGTCCACTTCTCTGGCATTTCATAGGTGCTGGTGAATGCATGAATCCCACCCTCCAGAAGGAATCATAGTTGAGTTTCTCCTATAGCCTTTGAGACATTTTCTGTGCCTGCCTATCTATGCATTCATCTTCTCCATATCTCTCTTTTTGAAAAACAGAGAGAGAGAGAGAGAGAGAGAGAGAGAGAGGGAGAGAGCGCCCAGGGTTTTATGCACACTAAGCCCTGCTTTACCACTAACCTATACCCTCAGCTTATATTTGTCCTTTTTTTTTTTTTTTTGAGGTGCTAGGGGTTGAACCCAGGGGCATTCTACCCCTAGATTACATCTATAGTCCTTTTTGAATTTTTATTTTTTATTTTGAGACACTGTCTTGCTAAGTTGTCAAGGCTAGCCTTGAATTTGCGATCCTCCTGTCTCAGCCTCCCAGTTAGCTGGGATTACAGGTGTGTGCCACTGGGCCCAGAAATATCTGTCTTTTTAAAACCCCCCTTCTTTAAATTTTTTTATTGTACTGTTTTAGTTTTGTTTGTGTCCATGCCCCTCCTTTCCCACTTTTCCTGGAAATTCGGAAGATGTATCATATCACATGGTTTGAATCTCTTCTAGGAGGCATATACCATACACGGGGTTTATCATGTGTAATTACATACTATAAAATGTGCAATTTTTACATATAAATTATATAACTAAATCTGTTTTTTGACACATGAACTTTAGAGGGTGAATTCAGTAGGATAGTGTCTTCCCAAATTCCTGCCCTACTGGAGTCTCTAACAGGGTATATTTTGAAAATAGGGTCTTTACAAATGTAGTCAAATTAAAATGAAGTTATACTGGATTAGGGTGGACCCTAATCTCATCGCTACTGTCCTTATCAGAACAGAGAAATTAGGACCCAAAGACTCAGGGAGAATGCCCTGTGAGGAAAGAGGCAGAGAGAGGGGGGGGGGGGTCTCAGTCAAGAGCTGTCAAGAATTGCTGGGTACCATGAGAACCAGGAGAGAAAGTTGGCATAGATCCCCACTCCCCCAGAGCTTCCAGAAGCAAGTAGCCCTGCTGACACCTTGATGTTGGACTTCTGTTTTCAAGGACTGTGAGACAATAGTGTCTCTTGTTTGAAGTCACCTCGTTTGGGGTAATTTGCTACCACAGCCCTAGAAAGCCAGTGCAAACGCTTGGTACTACAGCTGCCTCCTATTTTAGGCAGTTTTGTCTTGTTTGGATGCGAGGTCATCAGCCTCAGAGGTCCCCAGAGTGAGGTTAGATTTCTGTGTTGCTCCAGAGGACAGAATTAAGATCAAAGGATCCTACCAAGGGGAATGACAGAACCATGACTTTCTGTGGACCGCAGACCAATTTAAGATGAAGGGTCCCTGAATTTTCCTTTTGAATATCTTCATTTTTCCAGAACAAAAGATGGAGGTACTCCATCCCAAACAGTGCCTGTTACATAACATGCTCCCAAAGGAGATGGAGGAATGAAAAATGCTTCAGGAACTTAACTTTTTCATCACGTGCCCAGGCAGGGTGGAGAGACAACCTGGTTAGGAGGGAGGAGACCTCGTCAGGAGGCTAGGTTCTGCCCCTAATCCTCTATATGATCCTGGACAAGCCCGTTCCTCCCTCTGAGCCTCAGTTTCCCGTCAGTTCCCTGTGAGGAAGCAGGACTGGACTTGCAATCTCCCAACACTTGTGTTTCCAGCTGGGAGCTCCTGTCTAGTCTGGTTGCGGACTTGGGTCCAGGGGGAGCTGGCGGTGGCCAGGACGCGGGACCTCCTCATGGGAGGCGGGAGCCGGGTGCCGGCCTTAGCTGGGGGCGCCAGGGCTGGGGTCGGCTCTGGGCCGCGGCGGCTCACCTTCCCGATGTTCCTGCTGCTGTAGGTGTCCAGCAGGTTTATAAACACCCTCTGCACCCGGATGACTTTCTCTGGCGGGGCAGCAATTTCCTCTTCAGCCATGGTGGGAGCTGCGCTCGTTGCTAAGGTAAAAGAGTCCGGTCGGTTGCTAAGGAGGCGGGTCCCGGGAGGCCGGTCTGGTCAGGCTCGGGGGGCGTGGCTAGGGCGGTGGGTGGAGCGTGCCGGACTGGGGCGTGGCTCTGGCGCTGGGCGGGGCATTCCGGGAGGGGCGTGGTGCGGCTCGGGCGCTGGGCGGGGCGCCGCCGGTTGCAGGTGTCAGTTTAGCTGCGTGGACTCTAGGCTCGGAGGCCCAGGTGAGCGCTTTCCCCCGCGGCTGTGCGCTTGCAGCCGGTTCTCATTTTACCCTGCTACCCACTGCGTGTCCTCGGGACGAGGCGTCCCTTTTGGAACCTTATTCAGCATTTTTCACACAGGGCCAGGTGATCTCTGTTCCCTTTCATTTCTTTCGCTGGTGAATTCTGGAAACCCGTTCCAGTGTCCATTTGACTCAAAATATTGATGAATCTAATGAAAATGTCACGTTGTTGGCTAGTAACTAGCAATGAGCAGTGAAATGCAGGCAAGGTCACCAGTGTTCTTCAAATTACTTTAGGGTCCTTCTTTAAATTACTTCCAAAGTAGACAACAAAGCAATGGGTGGTGATTAATTTGTAGAAAATAAATAGAAGCAAAAGGAGCTAGTTGGAAATCCTGTCAAGAGAAAAGGATTAATGGGACTAACTCTGGACGGGTCCATTGATGTCCTAAAGCCAGGAATTATGGCTATTAGCGTCTCCAGTTATCTGGGAAGGAAGTCCTTTAGAAGGCCAGGTGCACTAAGGTAACTTCTGACCAGCAATTGACCCCAGTGCCCACATTAACATGGGACTGACTTGTAGATGAAGCCCCTCTAAACAGGATGGTCCCAATGACAGTTCCAGAGAGGAACAACTAAGGTCAAAAACTCCACCTTCCCATGTGAAGGAGGAGTTGAACACACGATTGGCAAAGAGTACAGAAAGTGGTCCCCAGTTCTCCTGGTAAACATCAAACAGTAATAAAATTGGGACAGCACTATCTCCTTTGTCATTCTCTGCTTGGAGATGGCCCACTCTCTCCCTTGAGAGTGCTTTTGGCTTACGCCTCACTTTTGCTTTATTTTCACCTCACTTTCCCTTGTAATAAAGTTCTCTTGCATAACTTTTGGTGTCTGACTTTGAATCTTATTTCGACAGAACCCAAGAGCCAAGGTTTGGAGTTTCAGCTCCCTGCTTTCCTGTGACAAAGTCTCGGCCTCCCCTGAACCTGGGCTGAACCTAGGGTGTTACTTGAGGTTCTCCTGTGAAATGATCTGTCCACAATGACGTGTCGAGATCCTCTACTGCAAAGAAAAGCGGTTGCCTTGGGGTTTGGTAGAACCTCTGTGCGGCCACCTGCCGTTTGGTCCACAGGATTCAACTGGCTTAAGGGTTGTTCCAAAAGACTTTTGGGGTGAGAAGTGGAGTCACTAAAGGCCCTATGGTGCCCAGGATTCACTCACATTCCCAAAGGGAAGAAATTTACTCTCTGAACCTTCTTTCCAAATGAGATTACTCACAAATTTGCTGAATTAAATTGAAAAATGAAAAAAAATAACTTGTTTTATTAGAGGACCTTAAAGGTTGTGCTGGACTATGAATATATTGTGGTTATTTTAGAATAAATAGCCTGATTATATAAAATTATTTTAAAATATTAATTTGTTAAATGTAAATAACTATTCAACACAAGCAGCATGTCTGCTTTTTTTTTTTTTTTTTTTTTTTTTTCAGTGCTGCAGATTGAACTGAGTCTCAGGCTTGTTCGGCAAGTTCTGCATCCGCATCCTCCACTTTTTTAATACTGATGGAGGAGGCCCAGGATCTCCATAGAGTCTGGAGACTCTGGGCTGTTAGGGACAAGAGATTTTTGAGTTCCAGTGAGGCCATTTGAGGGCCACTGGGCCCAATCTTTTAACTTCCCCCAGGCTGTTACATTGGTTTTTTAAATAGGAGTAATATCCAGCCCAATAGGGCTGTTAGGATTAAATAAGACAATCAAATACATTTTTTAAAGTGGTCTCCAAAGGTGAAAGTACTGCTTGCTTTCTGCAAGGCTGAGGGATACTTCTAGGAACGGAAATCTCTTGCTCCACCTTTTCAGGGCTGAAGTTCATGGGTCGGCACTTGCCCAACATTCGTGAGGACTTGGGTTCCATCCCCTGCCCCCAGATACATGCATTCCACTTTTGCCCCCACCCACTGCTTTCCTTTTCTTAAAAAAAAAAAAAAATGAGAGCCTCATTCAAACTTCTGATAGGGTGGGGAATGAGAGAATAATGGGGGAACTTTAGAATATGTAGAAGGAAATGGGGGGTGTGTGAAAGATGATGGAATGAGATAGACATCATTGCCCTCTGTACGTGTATGATCACACGAACGGTGTGAATCTACATCCTGTACCACCATAGAAATGAAATGACGTACCCCACTTGTGTACAAGGAATCAGAATGCAGTCTGTAAAAAATTAAAAGCTAAATAAAAGTAATAATAATAAAAAAAACTTCTGATAAATTCACACTTGGAAATTTTGCAAAGTTGGAAACAGTCTGCTCAAGGCACAAAGAAGTGCTGTCAATTTAAATGTAAACATGCTCATGTAAGACCAGTGCCAAAGCTGATGGAGTCAAAATAATTCAGCATTCTTTCAAATGACTTGTTGGTTTGAATATTCCTCACCTGATTCCTCATTTTCAAAGTTTTAGTTTGTCTTTACTTCCCTTAGTGATACAGTTAGGCAGGTACATACTTTGGAAGTATTTCAGCTAGTTAACTACAATGAAATACTGTAACTTACCTTTGTTTCATTCTTATTGTTTACACTCCTGATAACAGGTAAATTAGCTAGCTCCATAGTTACAATGGGGATGGCTTCCAGATAATTTTATATTTATATTGATAGCCTATTGATTCTATTATACTGACTGATATATCTTTGTTATTTTTTTCCCTCTTTCTAAATCAGCCTATACATAATCACAAAGTTCATGTGATGGATTTTATGTTACTGTATGGAGCAGACGTCTTTTTGTGTGTGTGTGTGTAGGGTCTGTGATTGAACCCAGGAGTGTTTAACCACTGAGTCCCATCCTCAGCTCTTTAAAATTTTTTTGAGACAGGGTCACGTTGAGTTGCTTAGGGCCTCACAAAGTTGCTGAGCTGGCTTTGAACTCCGGCCTCCTGCCTTGATGTCCAAGTTGCTGGGATTACAGGCATGCACCACCATGCTCGGCGTTAGACCTGTTTTGATCGAACTATACTGCTCACAGCTGGCCTGTTGAGTGGGTCCCTCAGTCTGTCCAAGTCTCAGCTATACCATTCCTAAAAGAAGGTGTTGAAAGAGATTTCTGAAGTCAGTGTGGCACATTCAGAACCTAAGAGGGAACAATTGACAGTGCTATTTATTTACTTATACTGGGCATGGTACACAGAGCCTCACCCACGAGCGCTCTACCACTGAGCTACATAGCCAGCTCTTTTTTGGTCTTACCAAATTGCTGACCTTGAATTTGCCATCTAATTGCCTCGGCCTCCAGGGGTTGCTGGGATTACAGGGTGCACACATGACATTTTGTTTCTGAATCCTGGAGAGAGAATACAGTGCAGCGTGAGATGGAAGAAGCTAGCAGTCAGTATAGCACTAGCAGCTAATCTGCTGGGTAGGAAGTTGATTCTGGGAACTGAGGAGAGGCAGGCGCGGCCCTGTAAGAAAAGGTGCCACTTTACTGCCACAGGACCCTATGGCACACATGGGTGTTTTTGTCAAAGAACGTTCCTCAGCTGGCCTAAGCCCAGTATCTGCTGCACGCCTGCCTCCACGCCCTTTTTATTGTTGGTTTTTGGAATTTGAACCCAGGGCCTCATGCGTGCGGAGCGTGTGCTGGGCCACTGGCCTACGCCCTACAGCTCACAATTCCCCCTTTCCATCAGCACACATGAGCTCATAAAGAAGATGAGAATCACCCAACTTCCCACCTAGTGGTGACCACTAATGTTTTGGAACATTTTCATCTATTCTTCTTGTGAGATTTTAGTGTGTAGCTCCTATTTTTTTAGTGCAGCATAATTCCCCCACTGCCATGTTGCATAATTTTAAATCACTGCATATTTTTCATCAAAAGGATGCAGCATAATTCACTACCAATTTTTCATTAAACATCATTTGTTGAATCATTTTCCCACACCAGATTGCTACAGTATCATCAGTGCAAGATAAAATGTTTTTCATTTATTTATTCAAATTAGTAAGAGTAAAAATCTTTGTCATTGTTACTGATATTTCATCAATATATTCTCCAATTAAATGGAATAGAGCCCCCGACTAAATCCCAATATTTAAAAAAGAAATCATAAAATTACAGGTGAAATGGCCTGATTATTTTAAATTTTCCTTTCTGATATTCTTAATTGAGCATATTTCATGTTTTCTATTTTTAAAAATAGTTTTCAAGTGGGAGATGTGTATATTTTTTTCCCTGTGTTGATTGTATTTTTTGCCCATTCTTTTTTCTTTTTCTTATTCTCTTGTAAGAGTTATTTATCTAGAAGCTTCCCTCTCCCTGGTTTTTCTTGTAGGAGTGACAAGGCTTAATGTCTGCCTAAATTCTTTGTACTGTTTAGCTAATGGGGAGTTTTGTTGTGTTTGGTATTGGGAATGGAACTCGGAGGTGCTTTACCACTGAGCTATATCCCCACCTGTTTATTTTTGAGACAGGGTCTAAGTTGCTGAGGCTGGCTTCAAATTTGCAATCCTCCTGTCTCAGCCTCCTAGGGATTCCACACCTGCTGGGATTGCAGGTGTGTGTCACTGTGCCTGTTTTTTTTTTTTTTTTTTTTGAGATAGGGTCTTGCTCTATTGTGCAGGCTGTACTTGAACTTGCAATTCTCCTGCTTTGCCTTCTGAGTAGGTGGGATTACAGGCATGTGCCTCTGTACCCAGCAAAATGGAGGTTTTAATGTCTAGGTTTTCATCATGTACATCTTTGTGGTTTTACTAATATCCTCTCTTCCTGTTCCTCTTTCATGTTAATTAAAAAGGGCAACTCACTTGACTCATTTCAAATCAAAACGTATCAATGCAGAATTGAAAATGGAAACAGAAGCTCTTGGAATTAATCATTTATCACAAAATGAACAATATCAATTTTTAAACACAATTGCTTTTCTTCATACTTAACTCAAAAAATGAGTAAACAGAATTTTATTCAAACTTTACAAATATCATTTACATTTAGCCTGAGATTAAGCATGAGAAAGTTCAACCTGAAGTTAGACTTCATTGCCCAGTTAAGCGTCTGAAAATAAAGTTGAGAATGAACATGCATTATCAAACACAAAGCATTCCAGTGACATCTGACAATGGATAATGATAACAAGCTGAACTTTAATTTGCTCTGGTCCACATGATCCTTTTTCTTCCTTTTTTGGTGCTGGGATTAAAGCCCAGGACCTCACATGTGCTAGGCAAGTGCTCTAGCACTGGGACACACCCATAGCCCTCATGTGATCTTTGGAACCTAGAAATGCCTGTTTTTTGAATAATGACAAAAAAATCTGCAAATGACAAATTTATGAAGGTGTGTCTGGATGCAGAATTTTAGTTCAATATTTCTACAGCAGCTGCTTTAGGTGACTATTAAAAAAACTCCCCAATCCTTATTGTTCAACATGTACTTGAAAACAGGCAGCAGCATTGTACATTTTATTAAGTTTATAAATTTCAGTACCTGTAGTAAAATATAAAATACAGAGTATCTCTTTTTCAAATATTAAGTCTCTGAATGCTTCATTCATCCTTTGGTTTCAAACCCATACAATGCACTCATATTACACTGTACATTTAGCACTGAGATAGAACACTGTCCATCTACTGGGGAAGGAGAGGTGCCATGGGAATACCAAAGCACTATGTCATAGAAAGTAAACGCTGAAGCAAAAATACTTTCTGGATATATACTGTACATTATGTAAACAAACATTCAGAATAAGAATTAACACAGGCCAAAATATTGTCTTCCAGAGTCTTCTTTTAAATCACACACATTGAGGATGCTTTTTGTTGAGAATGAAGCCTGTTCCTATATTTGCTTATGTGCTTAGATATCTTGGAAACAAGTAATTATTACATTCATTTGCTAACGGTTTATCTTCTGCTTAGCTGGCTGGCTGTTGCAAACAAGGAATACAAGAACTACTTCAGTCCCTGTTTTTCATTTAATACTAGCTATAACATATAATTCACTCATATTTTTCAATTCATATTAGTAATATAAATAGATTAAGTGAAGCACTGAATTTCAAAATTTGTGCAGGGGAAACTAGTCAATAGTTTGTTTCCAATAAGGCCAGTAGCAAAATAATCACTACAAAGTCAGTCCAAGCTAGTAGTAAACCCCTGATTTAGCAGGCTGAATCCATGTTTGAAGTTAGTAATTCTAATTCCTATTACTGTGCAAATCTAGAATTTCATATGTAAAAGAGAGTGCTGGCAGCATCAAAGCCCTGTAATAAGAGAATGAAATACTGATTAGGTTCTGAGATGCAGAGAAATTATACGAAGAAATTTGATGTCCTATGATGGTGTCATAGCAATGGCCTCAGAATTCCTTTAATGAATCAAACTAAGACAACTGATTAGTCACTGATGTTCTAAGTCAAAAGCCTAAATCTGAAGCAAATGATAAACACACAGAACTAAAGAAGCATTTTCAATTATGACCATGTGCAAAACTTTCAAGTTTCATGTTAACATTCTGTACCAGCAGCAGCCCCCTCTGAAATGAAACAGCTTAGTCACGACTGTCCATCCCTTTTCAAAGCTTCCAGTCTCTGAAGCAGTGCATTTCCGAATGCTTCCCGGTAGGCAGGGCTGAGTGTATCCAACAGAGAGTAGACAGTTTCGTGATAGGGAGTCTGCAAATGATCGTCCACTTGGTCAAAAGCATAACCTACCACCTACAAAAGAAATGTACCAATGAGTTACATAATTCCTTTCCACCTTGGTTCAGGAAATGAAAACTGAGTGTTTACACAGTTGTTCTCAAACACAACCTTTAGTATTTAAGTAACTTATAATGTGAACAACCCCAGGAAAATATTTCCTATGGGATTCTTTTTTTCAGAATTTAAAAGGTTTGATTTACCCACTTCTGCTCCTAAAAGGGATATAGAGAAAGAGTTTAAAAAGTTACATACACAAAAATTTCATTTTCATATATCAAAACAAGCTTTTTTTACCTTACTTAATTCTACATATATTGATGGTCCACTACATTAAGGTGCTATAATAGATGACATCAATTCATATTTTATCATTATTTAGACTTTTTAAATAAAGTATTACAAAATTATTCCTATAAATGGTTTAATTTAAATAACGAATTAGCTGTATTAATTGTTTTTTTGTTAATACTTATTTGAGCACTTATTTGTTTCAATAACAACTTGGCTTTTAATTAGTGATGTGAAAGGTCACTTTCACCTAATACATTACTTATCTGATGGTGTGAAAGGGAACAAATGCTCAATCTATTGAGATAAATGGAAATGTTATTCTGTGTGATTTTTTTCCCCTTTAAGCATAGCTAAGCTTTTCTCCCTGACAAGATAATAAGATATATCATGGTTCACCAGTGCAGTAAGGGTAAAATTAATTTAGTTTTTGATCATTAAAACTTGTAAACCTCCATATACACTCTACATTTTGATGCATCTATTTAAGCCATAGAAGAAGTTCATGTTAGAAATAGAAGTTGAGTAATTAAAAAAATGAAATAAAACCAGAGGCAGACACCTAAGGAAGATGGATGACACCTCTTTGAGTCCACACCTGTATAGCACCCCCTGCTGTGGGGTACTCTCTGTCTGTTCCTCACTTATCCCTGCTAGACTGTGACCTTCCAAAGGTCAGGGGTCACATCTTTGTGGTTTGATTTCCAAGTGCTGATGCAGGATAGTTGCTGAATAACTGTTAGGTTGATCAGACTAAAAAATATGTGAAAACAGACTGACAACATACCAGTTTTTATGATTGATCCAGATCTTTGTGTCATTTATTAATTTAATAGTGCTATTTGTTTTAGTTCTTAATTTCTAGGCTATAAATAAAGAAGCAGTTCAGAGTAGACTGACTCAACCAAGATCACTCACATTAAAGATTTCTGAGTCTCCATCAGGATCCCTTCTTAGCTGTGTGCTGTGGTGCACGCCTGTAATCCCAGAGACTTGACAGGCTGAGGCAGGATGATCACACGTTTAAGGACAGTCTGGACAATTTAGCAAGACCCTGTTTTTTTAAAAAAACAAAACAAAACAAAACAAAACAAAAAAAAACTAAACTAAAAAGGGCTGGGGTTGTAGCTCAGTGTAGAGTGCCCTGAGTTCAATCCCGAGTAGCACAGAGGAAAAAACCCCTTCAACCTCACTATAGCCACCCTAGAATTAGCCAAAACCAAGAGAGATTTACCTTGGTTATTTATCTCTAAATCTGATTTGCGTGTTTGTCTTTAAAATCCATTTTTGTCCTTACTTTTGATTTGCCTGTTTGTATTTAAGATCCACTACAGTTTTTAGTACAAATTATGAAATTTTGGAAGGGGTGCATAAAAATTGGTGGATGCAGGGCTGGGGAAGCAGCTCAGCGGTAGAGCACTTGCCTAGTGTGTGCAAGGCCTGGGCTTGATCCCCAGGTGAATGCAGGTACTACTACTAAAGCAGCTACCTCTGTGGGTTGTGAGGAAACTGGGAACAGTGAAAATGCTGGCCATGACCCTGTCATGGAACATACAGCACCTAGAAGTCATCTGAAGAAAACTGGATCCAGGAGACAAAGAGAGGCTTGTGCATTTGTTTGATGTATTATCTGATGGTACTCTACTATGCACAGGCTTTGTCTTCCACCTTATGATTATACGCAACCACTCGAACAGACATAAAAACGCAGGAAACTCAGATTGCAGGTTGGTTAGTAGAAACTAATTTTAGATTTTAATGTCTATCCTTTTATTTAGTAAGTCAAAGATTTTCATAATATAATATCCCCTCAGCCCCCACTAGTACTGGGGATTGAACCCAGGGCCTCACACACTCTAGGCAAGTCCCAAGTCACATCCCTGACCCTTTTGTATTTTAAGACAATGTCTCATTAAGTACCTAGCCTGATCTCAAACTAGCCATCCTTCTGCCTCAGCCTCCCAAGTTGCTAGGATAACTGGTGTGTGGTACTAAGTCTTTTCGTTGTAAAGCTGCTCTCAGTTGATGTTTTTTATTATCCTAAATTTATAATTCTGGTTAAAAGATGTGGAAAGGTCAATCTGTCTGGAAGATCTTATAACAGATTCTTGTAATAAGGGGACAATAGGACACTCTTGGAAATTTGGAGGTACAATGTTATTCTCTGATTTTTTTGGTACCAGAAATTGAATGCAGAGGCATTTAACCCTTGAGCCACATCCGAAGCCCTTTTTATATTTTACTTTGAGACAATGTTTTGCTAAGTTGCTTAGGGCCTTGCTAAGTTGCTGAGGCTGGCTTTGAACTTGTGATCTTCCTGCCTCAGCCTCCAGAGTTGCTGGGATTACATGCTTGTGCTGCCACTCCCAGACTTTCTGATTTAATTCTAATCCAAGAGCTGGGAAACAATATGGACAAGTACTTTGTATTAACAGAAGAGACATTTATAAGACGTGCACGAAGATCCTACGTAGACTGCAAAACTCATTGATTGCAGAGAATGCATTATTTTGGTGGACACATTTAGCCACAGATGAAAAATAAATTAGTTTTGGGAGTGATGATTAAAGCAACATAATACCTTGCAAGTAGAATTTTGTCTTTTTTCAAAAAATTCAATTTCTCATGATCAAAAGACTTTAAAAATTCCTAAGATAAAGGTTTCTTTAAGAGTTTGGAAGTTACTGAATGTCTAATTTTTACAGTGAACACCACTCCCATCCCTTCTGCCCCCTCCTTTTTCGAAAAGGTGGTAAAGATACGCTTTAGTGTGTGGTATGAAAAGAAAAATGAGTTACCCTAAGTCCTGCTTCAGTGAGCTCCAGGCAGTATCTGTTCCTTTCCTTTGTTTCCACATTGATGTAGGCCACGTCGTCTGCGCAGCGCAGGCTTTTTGAGACAAACATGTTGTTAACAGCGAAGAGAACGTCATTTACCACGGCTTCGGCTTCCAGCCTCATGTCTTTCATATCGGTTCCTTCGAAGCCATTAAGCTCTGAACCTTCCTCGAATCCTGACATACTGCTTAGCTCCATGGGATTACAGTCCGTTTCCATTCTACAAAAAGGCAGATATAATTTTTTTTCTTTACAGAAAGACATTCAAAGTATTGTTTGTTTAAAATAGCTATACACTTGCGACTTGGCATGAAACACGTAAGTAGTTAACAATTTTTAGGCAGAATACTGTCTAAAATCATTTCCAGTAGTTTTTACAGTAAAATTACAGATACCTTTGGATCAAAAAAAGGATCTTTCTTCCCCACTTTCCCCCAAAAGATTAATTCCCATATTGATAAGCATGTTATAGTTTTTGGCTATTTTGAATAATGGTTCGGTAAAAAGACTATGCACACTTATTTTGAATGTGTGATTATTTCTCTAGGAGAGATTCAGAACTGGAACTGCAGAGTCAAAGAACATGCTGACTTTAATTTTCAACAGGCACTGCACTTCACGCTTCAAAGGAGGTGTACTGATCACACACCCACCAACAGAACAGGCGTCTGCTCTTTTTTTCAAAACACTCTTTCCAATCCTCTCTGATTTTTGCCAACTTAAGAGGCGAAGAATGAGAGTTCATGATGTTACTATGATTTCTTAAGCAAACACTTTCCGGCTGTTTAGAGTGGGCTTTTAGTTCTAAGATCATAAAGGGCAGACATGCAGAGGAACCCAGGCCGCCTGAAGTTCCGTTCAAGTCCTCGCCTATGACAACACTCGGCCTCCTCCTGTTCACAGACTGTGAACACAACTGTGTGAGAAGGCCCTCCTCAACCCAGGACAACATCTGAAAAATCCCTAGCAGGCTTCTAAATTCTCATATTTGCATTTAACTCTTTAGTTAGCCTGGGATTTATTTTCTGTATCTTTATTTTGCAAAAGGCCAGCCTATAATCCTAACACATTTACTGAAAAACTTGTCTTTTTACCACTTATTTGAACTGGTCCAAATATTTAAAAAAATGACATTTCTCATGCCAACTTGATCCAATATTGCTGCCAGGCTGCTACACAGTTCTAGCATTTCATCTGTGACTGGGGTTAAAAAAGATTTTCCTGGCAGTGAGTTATATTAAATTTTGAAATGTAGGAATAAAAAAAGTTGATAAATGTGAAAATGTGTAGGACTGTAAAAAAGGCTCTGGAGAATAGGATCCCGTACGTACTTTATACCTGGCAGGCTTTAAGTTAAGGCCTTCCTGTCTGATAGGGATAAGCACGGCCATCCTGGAGGCAGGACGCTCTTCACACGTCCCCCACTGGCACTCCCTCCGTCTACCTGTGCACCGCACTGTGGTCGAGGTCTAACGCTCCCCTCTGCTGAGCAGGAGAGCAGAGACTAGGGAGTAAGAAACTCATTTCCTAAGAGGAGCTTCTTAACCTTTTTTTCTGACAATGCTGAGGACCTGTATGAACATTCTTGTTTATACCATTTGTTGGTTATGCGGGATATTCCATCTCTTTTTCTAAAGTCACTCACTTGTGCCCTTTCTGTGACATCCAAAATGCTTTAAGCTGGTAATCCTCAGCCTCTGCTGCTCACTAGAACTGCCTGGCAGAGCATATATGAATAGCTGCACTGGCCCCACTGCAGAGAAATGGAACCCGGATCCCCGGGGAAGGGTGGTTTTTCAGAGCTCCTGGGTGATTCTGCTGTGCAGCTCCTGATCTAAATTACCAGCAAAAGGCTTAAGGAGACAGAGATCCTATAGCTGCATGTCATCTGCACATTATTAAAGCCAAAACTACTTGCTAAAGGCAACTTACGAAAATTAAATCCTCCATTCTATCTCAGCTAATAATGTTTAAGGATCCTTTGTCTCCCACAGCACTTTATATAACTAGCCACTCACTGCTGACAACACAAGACAATTGCAAAATGATCAATTACTGCTGAAGCAATCTTTCAGGTGGCTAAAATCTAAACTGATTTACTATAGACGTGAA
The DNA here is from genome assembly GCF_902686445.1 of Sciurus carolinensis. Lineage (NCBI taxonomy): Eukaryota > Metazoa > Chordata > Mammalia > Rodentia > Sciuridae > Sciurus > Sciurus carolinensis. The sequence continues at coordinate 192,026,857 of NC_062214.1, read as the reverse complement.
AACAAAAATAATTGGTTTAATAAAAATTTCAACCTTCCTCTTAGTATCATCAATATGCTGCTTCATATCACAGTTGGTTTTATACATAAGCTATGAGCATGTTTTATATTTTTGCAATTTAGTTTTGAAGGTTTTGAAATGTGCTTGTCCACTATAAATCTCTAAACATCATGAATGTCATTTTAATTTTACTAAAGTGACCGAGTACTTCAATTACTTATAAGAAATAATCATCATTATTTGAAAGAAATGTTTTATTTGAGAATGTCTGACAGTTTATAAAGTCTTCTTCAGTGTGTTTAGGACCTTAACGATCGGAAATGATGAAGAATCTGGTGCCAGAATGGAAGAAATTCTCGCAGGTCGGCAAAGCAGGTCACCAAATCGTTGCTGTGCGATAATCAGCACCAAGCTGCAGAAGAGAAAGACCTGCCCTGAGACCGTTACAACTCTCAGAAGCCTTTCTCCAAGATGCCTTTTGATGAAGGCATAACATTCACACTTCTTGTTGCTGGGGGACATGAGGATCGAAACCAGGCGAGGTGGAGATGAGGCAAGTGCTCTACCACTGAGCCACATCTCCAGTCCTTTTCATTTTTTCATGTTGAGACAGGGTCTTGCAAAGTTTCCCATGCTGGTTTCGAGCTTCTATCCTCCCGTCTCAGCCTCCCAAGTCACTAAGATTACAGGTATGTGCCATCTCACCTGGCAAAATTATTCAGAACTTTTCATGATACACGTTAATATATTTTACTACTGAAGCATACAAATAACATTTTAAACTATGATTACAATCTAGTTTTTCTAACAGGCTGTAACAGACTCTTATTTATCAATATCCTTTCCTGACTTTCCGAGGGGGTAGGGAGGGAAAGCCGTGAGACCTGGGAGATGGTGGCACCACGGTCCTCAGAGCTCTTGTTGGGGTTCTTGATGGGGCTCCAGCTCTGCAGTTGCTCCCTGGCTAGTGGCTTTGGTTTCAGTTTGGCTATTTCACATAACATGCCCCAGGCCTGCTTGCAGAATAGGTACCTTTGCTAGTGTAATCTCCTTTGCCACTGCCAATGACAGCTGGGTATCCGCCAAATCATTCCCTGCCAAAACAACGTTCCCAATGGGGAGGACAACATTCCCAAGCTGCTTCAAGTGTAGAATTTTAATGATTTGTAAGGCATATCTTCACCCTGCGTCACTTCCTCCACCCATTACCGGTAGGCGAACTGTTGATGGCCCCTACACAAACCACGGGGATAAGATTTCACCCACCCAGCACTGTCAGACTTGATTCTTTCATTCTTTCTTCTACTTTGTTCAAAAGCGTATCAATTTCTTCCTCATCTTGTGCATCGCTATAGTGATTCTGAAGGACCAGCAGCACAACACAAATCCATGTGGACAAACTGTCAAACTGGCAAAGCTGCTATTTTGGTGTACGTTGCTAAATAGCCATGGTCCTGCAAGTGTGCACCAATGCCACCATCCCCTGCTCCTGCAAAGTGTCCTGGAGGCCTTTTAGAACAATCTTGTCGACAGTTCGGCACCGAGGACGAAGGTGAGTGTGCTGTGCCGTGCTGCTGCTGTAGTGAGGCCAGGCCTGTGCCATGCCTGGGCCTGCGGAAGATGGGGCGCTACAGCCTGGCCCGCCTCCTAAACGCTCTAACAACTTTCAGCATCACCACACTGAAGACCATGCTTCTAGCACGTGACCCTTTGAGGACACACTCAGACCATACCCAGGCCATCGTGGCTGGTGGAGAAGCGGAGCACTGAGTGCCAGGGAAGCAGTGTCCACATTTCTGATGCCACACAGCATGAGTGAAAGCACTCTGAGCAGACACCCAATTATTTGTACTTACAAACATATCTTAACATAATTGAAATATTGAAAACATGTAAACATGCCAAATGGGTATTTAAGCTAGGGAAGGTAAACATGAAATACAGACATGTTTTCTTCCTTCTTCTCATATTGAACTGGTAGTTTTATTGAGGTTTGATTTTAACAAGTGTGTCAGGGAGAGAGATCACAGAAAAGGGTGAAGCCCAGGGGGCAATTCAGGATGCTTACTGGTACCTTATGGTCTAATTTAGGAAATAAAACAGGCATGAGGAATATTTATACAAATATTAAAGCCACAAACCAAACACATCATAATTACAACCAAAGAAATGTCCTTAACTGAGAATGGCTGATAATCACAGAAAACTATGATATGCCTTGGACCTACTATGACCTTTACCACTACACTTGTGGAACTTGGAGGTTGGCCACATAACCTCATTGGGCTCGTGGCATTCTCATCTATAAAATAAGGGAAATGGACAGGAAAATCTATTTTAAGCGCTCTAACATTGCATCGTTATGATGAGGTTCAACTTATGAATAGGTCGAAACTGGTCTGGAATGAGCCCGGATACAGTTAAGGAGAGCAGAGAGGCCTTGAGTGTCTCTTCCCGGGGAACAGAGGACAAGCACAGTTTTGCATAGGGCATGGCAAGATGTGTAAGGAGACTAGGCTAGGTGACATACAAAGAAACTGTTAATGGCATGCTGGATGGGCACAGATGGCTATTTGATAGGGTGCTGATACCTAGACAGGGGGAATTTGATTTTGAAATAAGAAGCTGTTTTAAGGTCTTGAGAATGAAAATAAGTCTATATATGAAGTCTGTATACTTGCAGCATATAGTTTGGTCCTGTTTTTTAAATCCAATCTGGCAACCTTTACATTTTAATTGGGGTTGTTTAGACCATTTACATTTAGTACGGTTACTGTAATTATTGGTATTAAGTTTAAATTTACTATCTTGCTTTTTGTCTGTATTTTATTTCCTTTTCTTTATCTTTCTGCCTATTTGGACTGGCCACTTTTTAGGATTTCTTTGGTGGCTTATCAAATATGATTTTTTGTGGTGTGTTTTTGTTGGTTGCTTTAGCTTACAGTATACATCTTTAATTTATTGCCATGTACCTTCAATAGATATACCATTTTGTGTATAAGAACCTTAAAAGAGTATACTATATACTTTATCATGTATCTTCTATATGTGTTAAAAACTTCATAATAAACTTTTTTCAAAGAGATTCAGGAAATAAGCAAAAGTATTTTATATTTAATCATGTAGTTATTATTTCTGATGCTACTTATTCCTTTGTGTTGATCTACATCTATATATATGATCTGTGTATATTCTGCTAAAAGGACTTCCTTTGACATTTCCTGCAGTACACATCTGCTGTTGATGAATTCTTTCAGCTTTGGTGTATTTGAACAAGTCTTCCTTTCATCTTTATTTTTAAGAGATATTTTGCTGCATATAGAATCTGAGATTGACAGTTGTCTTTCAAATCTTTAAAAGATGTTTTTCTGCTCTCATGTTGCTCACACTGCTTCCCATGAGAACTCTGGTAACACAGTTATCATTGTACTTCTTGGTATACTTTTCCCACGCTTCCTTGGCTTGGGGTTTGTTAAGATCCTTGTGTCTGTGGGTTTATAGTCTTCAACAAATTTGGGGAAATTTTGGCAGCCATTATTTCAAACTTTCATCTGTTCCTCTTTTCTTGGAGACTCTAATGTTGTGTATTGTTACAGCTGAGAGTACTCTATTCCTCACTGCTTTGTTCAGTTTTTCAGTCTTTTGTGTTCATACTGAATGATGTCTACTGCTATATCTTCAAGTTTGCAAATTTTTTCTTCTGTGACATCTAATTTTTTAAACAAACCTTTCAACGTCTCTGCTTATTTAATATTTTTGAACTTATGAAACAGTTGTTTTAAAATATCCTGTCTAGTGATTTCATTGTGTGTGTGTGTGTTTTGGTTAGTTTCAATTGACCGACTTTCCCTCCCCATTTTGGGTTATAGTGTGCTGCTCTGCATGCTTGGTGATTTTTTTTTAAAGTTGTCTTTTTTAATTGAAAAGTTACCAAATTGTACATTTCTCCCCACTAAATCTGCAAACTGGATAATAACCGAGTCTGTAAGCAACATATTCAAAGCCAAGATTTAAAACAAACAAACAAACAAACCCAAGTCCTCTGGTTCAATTAAGGGACCCTGCCACATACAGGCTACTCAATTGCAGTGGTACTGACCAACTCCAGGAGGCTAGAAGACATCCTAACACTACCAGCTGAAAACATTTACTTCAAGTAGCCTTTGTCCAGCTTCCAACTCATGAGTAGAGATAATATTTTGTTAATTGTACTTCAGAAAACTTTTTGCAAGTTGTTTTATTTACAATGCCACATTTTAAAAGCTCTGTAAAGTTAAATGGACAATAAACTAGGCAGAGATTGCTTTACAAAATGAGGGAAAGCCCAAAATGCCACTTCCGACAGAGAGAACCCACAGTTCAGTTTTATTCAAAGAAAAAAGAAACTCTCCTACCAGAAGAAATGCAGTCATAGGTTTGGAGTCTGTACTCACTACACATGCAATAAGACAATATTACGCTAATACCAGTGATTGCTGCTGCATTTGTCTACTGTTAACAACTGTAAACAGAGCAGTGCAAATAGCATTTGGACAATCCTTTGTGTTACAGTGTCAGGTACAACATTTCACTTCTCTTCACATCCCTGGTTCTCCTTACGTACCTGGGCTTCCTCCTCTTTAGTAAAGTCATTTTTGATATTGAAGGTTTTGCGAATCTCCTTAGGAGTTTTCCCCTTGATCCTAATGTCAACAGTCTTGCGTGTAACATCAAGCAAACCTTTGATGTCTAAGTAGTTTGCAGCCAGAATAAGTTCAAAAAGTGTTCCTTGGTCAACTTTCAGGAATTCTTGGTCCCAAACAGGGATATCATCTGTTCGATTTTCTTTGTTCTCTTCATCCTCAGGAGGAGGGGGGTCCTCCTTGTGACGTGTGCACACTGAATGACCTTTTATAATATTGCTGCATTAACATTTGGTAGAGAAACTGGGTCATCATCTCCATCATCCATTCCCAAATCTTCTACATGGTCTTTTTTTAAAAAAATATTTTTAGTTGTAGATGGACACAATTCCTTTTTATTTATTTGTTTTTATGTGGTGCTAAGGATCAAACCCAGTGCCTCACAGGAGTCACTGAGCCACAACCCCAGCCCCCAACAAGGTCTTGATTATCACAGATTTTTTGGCAATTTCTACATCAGCTTCAAATATCTCCCCATCAGAACTCTACAACTTAATTGAGGGCATGGTGTTTGGTCTCAAGAAGACGGTGGGCCAGAGGCTGATGGGAGCGGGCGGTGTCCACACAAGGAAAGGAAAAGGTGCAGGATAAGGCCACTCTGCTTGGTGATTTTTGAATGGATGCCAGACCCTGTGCATTTGGTGTTGGATATTTTATATTTCTATTAATAATGTTGAGCATTGTTCTGGAATGATTTATCTGGAATCAGCTTCATTTTCTGAGCCTTGTTCTAAGCCTTATCTTCTATTAGGCATCAATGCTTCATTCAGTTTCTGGTTAATTTTGCTCCACTACAGTCAAAGCTTTTCCGAGTACTCTACCCAATGCCTTGTGAATTCTGTGCACCAGGAACAGGAACTCTCTCTGGTCCCGCTTTAGCTCAGAAAATTGTTTCCTCTAGTTCTTTTGGGTAGTTCTTTTCTTCCCTTCAGATAATGTCCTCACAGCAATAAGCTGATCAATATTCAGCTAGAGGCTCAAGGGGGGCGCTCTGTGAAGCTCTCTGCTTCCTAACACTCTGTCCGAGCTGCCTGGGCTTTCCTGAACTCCTAGCACCACGTCTTCCATTGAGGGAGACCACCAGACTTTACCTGGGTTTTCCTTCCAAGTGCCATGTTTAAAACCTTCCCAGGCAATAAACTAGAACAGTAGGCTCATCTGGCTTACATGTTGCTTCTCAGGGATCACTGTCCATTACTGATGCCCCCAATACTGCTTCATATATTTTTGCCAATCTGGTTGTTTAAGGTGTGAGGGTCCTGTCACTCTACCTTGGCTAGACGTAGAAATCCCACCATTTTTGCAATCCTATTTCATCAGTTTTTCTTTCACTGACTTTGGTCTTGCCTATACGTCTCTAATTCACCTTTACCATTTTGTGGATTCCTTCATTAATGAGATAAATCCATGCTTATTTATTTATTTTTGGTGGTACTAGGGATTGAACTCAGGGCCACGTGACTGCTAGGCAGATTAATTAAATAAGTTTATGACACATGGTTGCTTTATGTTTCCATAAGATAACCTTTTTTTCTTCACAGTGCTAGGGACTAAACCCAGGGCCTCATACAGGTTAGGCAAGTGCTCTACCACTGAGCTACATCTCCAGCTCTAGATTCATGTTTTTAACTTAAAAAATATATTTTGACACTACTTTGAAGACTAATCCTTCAAAGTTCAACTCAGACATCTTCCAGGGTTCTGGGTCTGACCTAGGAGAGATCACCATATCCCCTACCCAGCGTCTCTGCATGGTGCTACTGTACTTACCAAACCTCATAACCAACAATTTTTGTGTCTATATTACTACATACCCATGAAGCTGGGGGCCTGTGATGTCTACACCACTAGCACAGGATCTGCAGAAAGGTCTTTTTGAATGAATAAGCCACAGAAAAATTCTACCTCTCTGCTCCTCAAGTTGTGGTACTGAGCTCTGTGAAGAGGGGAATGCAAAGTCACAGGACATGTATGATAACATTCTTAGAAAATACACGTCACTCTTCAGTATCAATATTATGCAGTATGATGCAAAACTGACTTGAATTAAAAAAAAAAAGAAAAAAATGTTTGGAAGTGTCCAGCCACATTCTCTTTAGGTTACACCCCTATCTCTGGGGTTTCCTTTGCCCTGTGATAGGAGTATTTGAGTAAAACCATCCGCCCTATCCCAAGGGATTAGAGTCCCTGTACCCTGCAGTATGAAGTTAACAGGCCGAGGAAGGAGCTGGGAGAAGGGTGCAGGTTAGCACTGAGCTAGGCATCCTCCAAGTCCTCACAACTCTTCCCACTTCACTTACGCTCCTGTTTTTATTAAAAGTAAAGGTGTAGGGTTGGGGAGATAGCTCAGTTGGTAGAGTGCTTGCCTCCCAAGCACAAGGCCCTGGGTTCGATCGCCAGCACCACAAAAAAAAAAAAAAACAAAAAAAACCAAAAAGTGAAGGTGGCTGGGTGTGCTGGCACATGCCTTGATTCCCAGCTACTTAGGAGGTTAAGGTAGGAGGATCATAAATTCAAAGCCAGCCTCAGCAACTAAGGGAGGTCCTATGCAACTTTGAGAAACCCTAAAAATAAAAAGGATTGGGGATGTATCTCAGGGGTAAAGCATCCCTGGGTTCAATCCCAGTTTATATATAAAAAAAAAAAAGTAATTGTTGGTAGTTTTAATCTTTTACTATTTCTAGTAAAATGAAAAGGTATTATGTTTGCAGTAAGAAAAACAAGATTTGTTGACATAATGGAAAGTACAGGTGTGGAATCAGAAACATTTTTCGTAGAACAGCTATATTATTATTAAGATAAAGTCGGGGCTGGGGTTGTGGTTCAGTGGTAGAGCACTTGCCTAGCACATGTGAGGCACTGAGTTCGATCCTCAACACCACATTAAAAAAATAAATAAATAAAGGTATTGTGTCCACCTGCAACTTAAAAAAAAATAAAAAGATAAAGTAACTGGTAGTATCCATTTCAAATGAGAGGTTTGGACTTATACTATTTCAAATAATCTGAAAGTAAAGATGAATAAAGATTATAATTGGTAACATTTAGAATTTAGGCAAAGTTAAAACTTAGTTTAGTTTTTATTTTCTGAAATACAACATTCACATCTGTTTTCAATAGCTCACATATACTTTTCAAATTAAAATTTTAAATCAATCATTTGCAATTAATTTGTAAAAAATGGTTATCTTTCACTTATGCACTGATCTGTAAAATTACTTTGCACCCACCTTTCAGCAAGGAAAGAGACAAACACATAACCTAGTCGCAAATCAAGCCAAGAGAATGGTGGTGTGTTTTCCGGATTGAGGCAGGAGCTCCCGGTGAAGAAACACATTGTGCTAATTTGAGAAGTTTTAAAACTATAAACAGCAACATTCTGCCTCTGTAAACTTTTCTTCAAAACCAGAGATTGTAAATGAAGTTCTTAAAAAGAATCTCAAACACTAAATGCTTTAAAATAATCCAGCAATTAATTACTGTTTCTTATTACTATATAACCCTCTAGGAAATAAGCATTACTTGGCACTATATTTAAATGAAGCACATTCTAACCGATATAAAACAAATTAATATAGATAAAACAGAAAAGCTCACTGCTTCCCATTTAAACCCTACACTGGTTCTCTACCAGAGTCTGGGCAATATTCTGTTGTCAATAAAACCTTCAAAAATTGTAATTCATTATAATTGCTCTCAATCATTCTGGTAGATTGCATCACCTTGTATAAAGTTTCCAAAAATGATTCCTTAAAACATCATGAATTATTCAGGGTTCTGTTCTTTCTCCATTTGATGGTATAATTTTTGGGCTGTGCTAAATAAGTGTTTTTGTGTCTTTGGAGGATTCATGAAATTGGTTAGCAAGATACTGATTACTAAATCCCTTATTCTCCACTTAATTTACTTGACTTAATTTTGTTTCACCACAAATTCAAAGCATCAAAGGCCTGGAAAAAAACTGTCGAGGTGAGCTTTGTCCTTAATGAGGAAAATGAGCAGAGTGACAGTTATGTGCATGCCTGGCAAGAAAGATTTCAAGAGTGGTACAAAGATGACAAATGCTCACTTTGAAACAAAGTTTAGCTTTTCAGTTGGCTATAATTACAACAGCTGAGGACTGGGGTGCAGCATCTTAATCACTATCACTTTTCCTGGCACTATATACAACAATCTGGAAAATTCTCCTAACGCTAACAAGAAGTGGTCAGCATGATGTGGCTGATAGGCTCTCAAGCTGGCTGATGGGGCTGACTCTCAGCTCTATCATTTAGTTAGTTTGTGACTCAGGGTCAGATGTTTTAGTCTCTCAGTTACATATATCTCCTAAAAGGGAGCTAACAGTAACGTCTACCTTAAAGTGACATTGATAGAACTAAGTGACAACATACAGAAAGTGCTTAGGATGGTGCAGTGTGCATGCTAAGTTCAAGAAATAGCACCTGTTAATTATTATTAAAACATTTTTAAAGAAGGTGGTGCTGTCCTGAAACTCCAGGCGTTCATCTCTACATTATAGGGTGGTGGCTGCTACTGTTGTTTTGTAGGACTTCTTCAAAGAGACCTCTGATATTGCAGTCTTGACAACACATCCTGTTCCTCAGGTGTAAGTCTTAAAAAAGGTCCATAACCTCTTATTAGCTTCTTTTATTTCACTTGATAGCAGGGATTTCTTTGAAGGATGATTATTTTGAAATGACCCATTTTGTCTGTGATATACGCAACTTTTGTCATTTCAAACCTCTTTATGTAATTCTTAAAAAGTTCACAATATTTGGTTGGGTAATTATTTTCATCTTCCTCAATTAATGCTGGGTGTTAACATTTTGTGCTAGTAGCTGTCTTTTATAAAACAAAAATAGGACTGTGACTTGGGATGAGTTTGGATTCATTGGTGCTAACCATATAACAAAAACATTTAACATTTATGTTGAATTTCTCCTAGAAACCATGAAATGTAAAAGACAACACAGTTAACACTTTCAGTGGAGTATGTCTGTTATTGCAAAATCTTTGGTTTTTATTTTTCTTTCTGAGAGTTGAAGTTACAGGCATCCTGTGAATAAAAATCCACATTGCAAAAGAAACCACTTATTTAACAGTTACTGAAAAAAGTCTCATCCATCTGTCAAAATTCCAGTCTAAATCTTCCAAGGCCTATTTCACTGCCAGATGAGATCCCTACCTTAGACTATTCATACCACTTTGTTAATACTCCTTTTATGGCCAGGGTTATAATTATTACTCACAAACATGTATTAATATCTTTAAATATATTATATATAGGTAGAGAGAGAGAGAGAGAGAGAGAGAGAGAAACCCAACTGCTTCTAACCATCTTCACTGTTGCCCCTGTTCCACAGTACTGTTTGGACTGCAGTATGGATTACTGTACATCCTCCTAACTGGATCTTGCTATGTTCATATGGCCCCAACCCCCACACCAGGCTATTTTCAACACAGTAGTTAGTATGACCTTGTAAAAAGGTAGGCCAGTTTATGTCACTTTTCTTGTTAGACCTGCTTCACCCAGAGCAGAGTCCTAATAATGGTCTACAAGGTCCTGTAGGACCTGTTCCCAACTCCATATGCCTTGCTTCCTAGCTTACTCCTAGACTGCTAAAAGGCAATATTATAAGAGGCCTGCTCATTTCTGTAAAGGCAAATCCCTCCCCTCACTTCTATCTCAAATCCCTTTACATTGCTTTATTTTTTTCTATAGCACTTACCACATGACACATTATTCATTTGATTTGCTCATTCCCTCTTCCTTCAATAAAATGTAAGCTCCATGAAGGCAGGAACAATCTGTTTACTGCTGTAGTCCCAGTGCTTAGAATAGCCCCTGACATACAGCAGGCAATTATTAAATACTAAATACACAACTGGCCCTTCTACTTCAGCCCCTGACTCACTCACTCTCTTTTTGATGCTGGGGAATGAAACCAGGGCCACCTGCATGCTAAAGACAACTCTACCACTGAGCTGCACACCTGATTTTTCTTTACGCTTTTCATATCACCGAGTGCAGTGTCTTTCATTTAAAGGACTCTAAACATATATTTTGAAATAACTTTATTTTGCTTATTTTTTATGTGGTGTTGAGGATGGAGACCAGTGCCTCACACGTGCTAGGCAAGCACTCTTACCACTGAGATACAACCCCAACCCTTAATAGATATTTTTAAATGAATGAATAGCAAGGGAATTGAAGTTATTGGGAATAATTTGGGAAGACATCTACAAAGAGTGAGGGCATCAACAATCCAAGCCACTACATACACTGGAGAGCACGCTGGTTCTAAAATGGAAAGGATAACCAAGATTTGTTTTTTTGTATTCATCAACATTTCGAGGCTATGTTAACATTCATGAAATACTAAGAAAATAGTAAATATTTAACTCCTTAAATGGTCATCTTAATTCACTATCCTTAATTAACCAGATGTATGTTTCAGGGCTGTGTTTCGGTTCCTGCCCAACTCACATCATTTAATCTTCCTAAAAATCCTTGGAGGTAAGATATTAATATGCTCACACTTAGCCAAGAGTCAACGTAGGCTGAGAGAGGACAGTGGCCGGTTCAAGGTGGTTCTGCGACCAAGCGACAGTGTCAGAATTCTAATCCAGGACAGCTGACTTCCCGGCCACCCGCACCCCGGCCTAGGGGCTTGACTAACTTAAGAGCCGGCTCCGCCTCTGCAGGAGTTGCCTCCTACAGGGCAGAAACAGGATTGCGCAGATGCCCAGGACAGCGAATTCTTCACCCAGGTCCCCGAGGGGTCGGGAGGCTCTGGCATTTATAAAGAAAGCAGTTTTGCCACAAATGCCTCGAGACCCCAAGTTTCCCGGTCACTGGTGTAGGTGTGGCACACCCAGGAAGGACTGAGTACACGACAGGCGCTTTGCAAACTGCAAACCACCGGACGAAGAGTAACCAAGAGGAAGCTGCGGAAACAATGCCCGCAGGAGGCTCGGGACCGGCAACTTGCTGACAATGGCACCGGTCGATATTCCCGCGGCGGGCGGGACGCCGACGGCCGCCAGTTCTTACAGTGGAGGCGGCCGCGCCCGGAGCAGCGGTTCCCGGGGGGCCAGCGTCTGAGCGACCCCGCCAGCCCAGGCCGGACCCGCCCCCAGACCCCTCTCAGCGCGGACACCGGGCCCGCTGCCCGTCGCCCCTGACCACCCAGTCCAGGCGCCGCGAGGGGGTGCGGAGGGCTCCGCCCTACCCGCAGCTCGCCCGGCGGCCGCCCGATCGCCCGCAGCTCGCCGCACCACAGCTCACCTGCGCGCGCCCCGCGTCCTCCTCTTCCTCCCTGCGAGGGCGTCTGGAGCCGACCCGCGGCGCCAGCCCCGCCCCCGCCCCCGCACCACCCTGGCCCCGCCCCCGGGCCGCCGGAAGAGCTCGGCCCGGGGCCTTCTTCCCGCCTCCCGGGCCCCCAGTGTGGCGTCACTTCCGCCTGCGCCCGGCCGCGCGCGAGAACCTGCGTCTAGCGAACGCGCTGGGAGCGCCCCGGGGCCGGGGAGCGCGCCTCGCAGATGACAACAAATTGGTCGTGTGGCGGCGGTGGAGGTGTCTGCCTCAGCCCCTGCCGCCTGCCTCGCGCTGTCTTGCACCCTCTCTTTGGGCGGACGGAGACCCCCGGAAGCCGCCGGGCCTGGGGCGACCGGCACTCCTCAGCGCCCGGTGTCCGCCGGGCCTAGCGCGAGCGGCGCGGCGCGGGCGATGGGGTCGCCCTGAGGGACCGCGGCGCCGAGCGGGCATGCAGGGGCCGCCCAGGGCTTAGACCCGCCGCGGCCTGGGCTCGCCGGCCGCACCCGAGCGCCGCCGCCCCCGGAGCCCGGCCTCCGCGCGAGGCCGGAGCCGCCGCCGCCGCCGCCGCCGCCCGCAGCGCCCCCGGCCCAGCTACCAGCCCTCATCATGCCGTGGCCGTTTTCGGAGTCTATCAAGAAGAGGGCCTGTCGGTACCTCCTGCAGAGGTACTTGGGCCATTTCCTGCAGGAGAAGCTGAGCCTGGAGCAGCTCAGCCTGGACCTGTACCAGGGCACCGGCTCCCTCGCCCAGGTCCCCTTGGACAAATGGGTAAGCGCGGCGGGCCGGACGGGACTCGCTCCCCTTCCTTGGGAGACCTGAACGTGCGTCCTCCGCGGCTGGCACGTTCGGTCCCTCCTTGGGGTCGTTTGGACCCGAGTGCGACCGGGCTCAGGGAATTGTGTCAAGTGGGGTGTTTAATCTGTTTGCAGCCAGGTCGGCTCCCCCAAATCACGTGTTCCAGAAACTTCACAGATGCCGTGGAGTCTACGCTGTGGGAGTAACCGAGTCAGTGCCTTGGGGTCTGTGAGGCAGGCCAGGGCCCAGGAAAGAGGTGGCCAGCCCTGCCTTTTGGGAGGGGAGGCGCCGCGGGGTTCCGTGGCAGGCAGACCCCATTTCGTTGGATGACTTTCCGGATTGATGAAAGATGTCAGGATCCCAGTTGTTTATTTTGGGGTGGCTGCTTGCACAGCGCGTTAGCCTGGTTTGTCTCTAAAGCATTTGCCGTTGGAAGAAAGTTGGGTGAAGGCCTCCTGTGCCGCCTTGCCTGCGCTGCTTGATTATACGTTTTCAAGGCCAGTTTGTGTAGCCAGGCTGTGAGTGGCTGTGTGGCCCTGATAATGCTGTGTAGTTGTTATGCCTGTTTACTTCAAAGCAGGTGTTGCAAAAGCGCTGAAGTTGCGATTTTCAGTCGTTTTTATAGTCTGCCTTCTACTTGTCATCCAGAGGCTGTGAGTTGACTCATTGGGTCCTACAGGCTTTTCATGTATATTTCAACTCACCACCTACAGTTGTATGGGCATCTGCGGATTGAATGCATAGTATTTTACGTAAAGTCTGTTTGGTCTTCAGTTGGACAAGATTAGGGTGGCTTCTCCCCTTCTCCATAGGAAAGCTTCAGTTATGGTAGTACCTTATTATGACTGTATTATTAATTTGTGCTTGGGCGTGTGAATAAGCATATAATTGTGTCAGTAAGTAGGTGACTTAAACTAGAGTACTTCAATTAGTTTAAAGAACCCTCGTTTGAGTAGCAAAAAGACTTAGTCGAACACCAGGGTTGTCCAGGTTGCCACAATTAGCCAAATGATAGTAGAGGTAGAATTCACCAGAGTTTAATATGTGATGTTGGATATGTGTAGTATAAATGCAATTCTTACCAGAAGATAGAGATTCTGATAGTTAGTTTTGAGTTCAGCAACCCATGATTCTATGTTTTTGGTGCACTTATGAATAGACTTTTTTGAAGGAGGAGGGTTGGGCCTTTACTTTTTTGTGGTGCTGGGGATCTCGCACATGCTAGGCAAGTGTTCTACAACTGAGCTTTATCCTCATTCCTGGACATTTATCAGATGTCTTTTGTAAGAGAAGTGACATTGTATGCATTATTCTTTTAATGTCTTCACATCCTAAAAGATAGGTATTATTTCCATTTTATAGAAGTTAAATAATTTTCTCAAATCACATAGCTAGCAGGTTTTACAGTGAGAATTAAAATCTAGTTCCTAAACCCATGTTTTTTTCATTACATTGCATAGTTTAAGACTAAGAGGCAGTCAGCTAACAAAGGAACTGAAAGGTGCATCACAGAGGAAGAAATACGAATAGGCAACAAATCTATGAAAAATGTTCAACATCTCTAGCAATTAGAGAAACGCAAATTAAAACTATACTGAGATTCCAGCTCAAGCCAGTCAGAATGGCAAGTAACAACAAATGTCATTAGGATGTGGCGGAAAAAGTTACACTCATACATTGCTGTTGGGACTGCAACTTGGTGCAACTATCTGGAAACTAATCTGGAAAGCAGTATGGAGATGAAAACTTGGAGACACCATTTGACCCTGTTATGCCTCTCCTCGTGTACCTGGAGTACTTAAAATCAGCATATTACAGTGATGAGGCCACACCAATGTTTAAAGCAGCTCAATTCACAATAGCTAAGCTGTGGAATCAACCTAGGTGCCCTTTAACAGATGAATGGATAAAGAAAATATGGCATATATACACAGTGGAATATCACTCAGCCATAAAGAAGGATGAAATTATGGCATTTGCCAGTAAAGGGGTGGAACTGGAGACTGTCATGATAAGTGTAATAAGCCAATACCAAATAACCAAAGGCTGAATTTTTTCTGATTTGTGGATGCTAACACACATTAAGGGGGGCATGGAGAGAATAGAAGTTCATTGGATTAGACAAAGGAGAATGAAGAGGAGGGAGTGTATAGGAAGAAAGAAGGAAAGAATGAATCAGACAAAACATTCCTATGTTTTTATATGAATACACAACCAGTGAAACTCCACATCATGTACTACTACAAAAATGGGAAGTTACAAGCCATATATGTATAATATGTCAGAATACACTGTCATGTACATCTAAAAAGAACAAAAGAAGCCAGTTAATGTTCATTGAGCACCTATTTATGTCAGGCATTGTTCTAGGCCTTTTCATTTTTGTGCTTTTATTTCATCCTTGTCGGAAATCAAACGATGATATTTGAAGTTTATACATTGACTTCAGGATCATTGGCAAAATAATTTATGACTAGATTTAATCCGAGGATTATTTTGTTCTGGTAAGGGTTATGCCAACTAAAATGTTTATGCCAACTAAAATGATACTGTCAAAGCTTCCAGTAACATTTGCTGTTGATTTATTTATTTTAGTGTGCTATTGATGATTAAGATAAATCTTGATGTGATACTTAGCTATAACTATTCAAAATTGTTTCCAAATTCAATTGCTTTTGATACATGTTTGTAATTATTTTTATAACTGAAAAAATGATACCTTAAAGATCCATAAATCCTAATGGAAGAATTGCATCATTGGCTATATTACTGATTTTTTTTTTTTGGGGGGGGGAACGGATAACTAGGAATTGAGCCCCGGGGCACTTTACTGCATCCCCAGTCCTTTTTGCTTTTTATTTTGGGATAGGGTCTCTTAAGTTGCTGAAGCTGGCCTTGAGCTTTGGATGTGCCCCAGCCTCCCAAGTCCCAGTGATTACAGCTGTGTGCCATGGTGCCTGGCTAATGGCTCAAATTTTTTTTTTTTTTTGATGTTTTAATTCTTAACTATTGATTATGCTTAGGATTTTTTTTTTGCATAGGATTTTATTGAAATTGGTAGTGGCAGTTCCTTCTTCCCTGATCTTTATCAGTTATTTTGCTAATTGGAAAGTGCTGCAGAATAAAAAAGGTTTATTATTTTAGATTTAAAACCTTTCCCCCCAAATTCGTTGTTCGGAAGACTTTTAGATTGGTAGGGATAGTCTATCCAAATTTTCAGACCTTTTGTAACCTGTGTAACATGTGTCTTCTAAATACAGACTGTGTTTAAATAGACACTTTTTAAAAAAAGTCATTGTTTTCAACAACAAAGTTGTGGAAGGAGGGAAAGATTTCCAAGTAAAGCTTTTAAAAATGTTTCCTCTTTATAGTACAGGTATTCTTTGAAAAGGAGTTTTTTTATTTTTCATTATTAAAATGTTTTCCTTGCTTTCAAAAGGCAGATTAAATATATTGTTTTTTGGGAAAATACCTGCAGGTATCATATACTAGTGGTAGCTATTTGTCATCACGTAAATGTTTGGCATATTTAGAACTACTTACACTGTGTAAAAGTGAACTGCTTATCCCTAACAGCTTGTAAATACTTGATGACAAGAAAAATCAGGAAACCAGAAAGTTATTTTTCACTCAATATCCCTTTATAAAGATTCCACCGTTTAAAGGTCTGCTTTTAGTGTATAGACTGTAAGCCTAAGTAAGTTTGAGTATGCTGAAATGGAACGTTCACTTGAGGACACTGCTCTTAAATCTCCCCTGTTGTGGAACTGCTGGTCAGCTCTGTACAGTGCATATGCATGAAAGTACTCATGCCCATTTATATACTAACTATTAGTACAACTTTGTAATGTAACCGTTGAGACATTGAATGTAGAATGTCTGATTTTTTTTTCTTGCGTTCCTGTGAATCATCTTTTCCACTCCCTGATATATATACCTCATTTTTGAAAGAAATGCCTTAAAAAGTTTGTGGTGGGAGGGGGAAGAGAAGTGAGGGATTTGGAACTGCTCACAGTTGGAGTGGGTCATTTCATTGTGTCATGAGTTCCTTGTCTCTAGAAGTGGGCAAAACATAGGAAGGAAGAAATCTGTTTGGTAGGAGGTTGGATTTAATGAGTCACCCACCCTTCAAGCTCTTTAAGGATATGACTTTAATTTTTTAAATGGAAATTCTGGAATAAATTAAATGCATTTATTGAGCTTAGCATGTGCTACTGTGAAAGACTTAGAGATCTAATAGTGAACTTTTCTCACAGGAACTCAGTGTGGTACAAGATAGACATTAGCAACTCAGTACACTGAAGTCTTTTAAGTTCAGTTTAATGATTTTTTTTTTTTTTTTTTTTTTTGGCGGTACTGGGGATTGAATGCAGGGCCCTGTGCTTGCAAGGCAAGCACTTTAAAAACTGAGCTATCTCCCCAGCCCAATTTGTTTGCTTTGATACTTATACCTTGTTGATATATATAATAAATTGTTTTCAGTTCTAGAAACATTTATTACTAATAATTTGTCAGATGCTATAGTAGAGACTAGAGTGTGTTCTCTTTTTTTGTTTGAATATGTGCATGAAACTCATTGATAACCGAAAGCAAAATAACTTTAAACAGAAGAAAAGCCTTAACGAAATCTACAGGAGGACATTTATTTGCTGAGAATTTCAAGTGGTTCCACTTTTAAGGATTTTTGAATCACATGGATATACTTAAGTGAACCAGTGAGGAAAATGTCACTGGACAACACAACAAGGAGTCAATTTGACCAAGTGAGGTGTAGAAGCTTATCCTGTTCATATTGTATAGTAGACTGGATTTGCACAGTCTGAATTTCATAGTACCTTGTGAAACAAGACATAAGGGATTTTGTCCAAGTGCACATAAGACTGTAAGTGTAGCCTGTTTACACATTGTGTAATTAGGTAAATTGCAGCTTATTAGTACAGTGTAAATTCTTTAACTGTTGATGCTCCAGAACTACTTTCTTTATATTTACCACATTTTCTTTTTAATATTACTCTTCAGTGCTGTAATAAAACTTTCTGAACCATTACATTAGAAGTTTAGCCACAAAATTGGGACAGAAAATTTGGTTTGTACTCATCAAAGCCTGTTTCTTAGATGGTTGTCTAATGTTAAGATTCCCATGTTGCAAAGACTAAGTCAAAGTGTACATTTAAAATGGTTGATATATTTTCATTTGTTCATTTTAATTATAAAACTAATATGTTTATTGCAAAAACTATCAAACAGAAAAGAAATATGTAAAGTATGAAGTAATAGTCCTTAATCCCTTCTCTTCCAGAGAGAACAATATGGCACACAAATTTCAAATTTTTAATTATGGAAATAATACATTAAACAAAGAGTTTTGAACTTCTATAGGGTCAGGGAACTAAGAAGGAAATTGAGATTGGAGTGAGTTTAAGTTTTACCATGTTGATTTTTAGGGGTCTTTGGAACATTCAGGTAGAGGTGGCAGGAGGCAGTGGGATTAGAGGAGGACTGGAGTTGATAAGAGACTGGGAGCATCAGAGTTGATCAGTAGTCAGCAAAACTGGAAGGAGATGGAACCACTCAAAGTAGATGCAAAGTTAGGTGGGTTAGGTTGACAGAAATACAGCTGAGGATGAAATACAGGTGAACACATCAACTTTTTAAGTGGCAAAGCGTTGGAAAAAAGGTGGAGAGTGAAGTGTCACAGAAGCCAGGGGAAGTTAGAATTTCAAAACGGGGCAGAGGTGGTCCTAGGGCTGGATAGAGATGAGAATTTCAGGAAGAGAAGGACTGATGTCATTGCATTTGTCAGTTATTGGTGACTAAAAGCAAGTTCAGAGGAGTAGAGGATTAGAAGGTAGACTTAATTTATGGTTTGAGCAAATAGCTAATTTGACTAAAGAAAGATAAATGGTATGGATGACTAGAGGGAACATGGAATTGAGGTAAGAGATTTTAGTTTACTTTTGAAAATAATAACTATTGTTAAGCACTTTCCATCTCTACATGCTGTAACTGGGCACTTTGTCATATGTTATCTTACTCTAAATTGGGTAGTAACATTTCCTTTTTACTAGTAAGTTGTTTACTCAGGCACAGTAGTAGAAAGCAGTACAGCAAGATCTGAAACCTAAATCTGACTTCTGTGTTCTTTTTGTATGCCACATTGCCTTGAAAGATGTAAGAAACCTAAGCTTCTCAGATATTAGCAGCACTCAGTTCTCCTGGGAATTTGCTAACATGCAAACTTCTGTCGCTTTCCTACAGATTCTGATTCTAGAAACTCAAGAATCTGCATTTTAAAATAAGCATCCTAGAAGAATCTGATACATATGTTCTGACTGCATTTTGAAAAAGAGATGGAGTTTTTTTTTTTCTCATTTAGTTCTTTTTTTTTTTTTTTTTTTTTTTTTGGGTGGAGGAGTAGTACTGGAGATTGAACCCAGGGCCTCACACATGCCAGGCAAGAGCTCTACCATTGAGCTACAACTACAGTTTGTTATTTAATTGAGATAGCGTCTTGCTAAGTTGTCCAGGCTGACCTTGAAGTCCTCCTATCTCAGCCTACTGTGTAGCTGGGATTACAGTTGTGTGCAACCTCACCTGGCCTCCATTTAGTTTTAAAAGGCTGGTCTGCAAAGCCCAGTACTACATTTTTGAGAATTATGATATGTTACTAGATGGTTTCGCTTAGCTTCCTCCAAAATCTTCCATTGTAAAAATAAATTTCTCTTTTTAATTTTTTTTTGCAGTGATTAATGGAAGACCTTTCACAAGTTATTTAATTTTTTTAGTCCTCAGTCACCATATCTGTAAAATGGGCACTAAATACCCAATTCAGAGGGCTTTTGTGAAGACTAAATGTGATATTGTAGGTATAAAATAGTACAGTGTGGTGTCCTGCATGTAGTAGGTGCTAAATGTTAATTGATCTAAATTAGTTCTTGCAGATTTTTTCCCCTCTATTTGAATTCTGATGCCTTGATTTAAACTAGTGAAGATACATTCTTTCCCTAATCTTATGGAATCATCTACTAAAAAGGAACATATATTTTAATGTTTGCTTTTCTTCATACTGCCAAGCACACCTTGAATTTGTAATAGAGCTCATCATTTTACCGTGTGGGCACTCAACATTTCAAAAGTATTCACTTGGTACCAGGTACTATGTTAGTCACTTTACGTGTACTGTTTCATTTGTAGTCACAGTAACCCTATGAAATGAGTACTATCCCAATTTTATGGATGAGGAAATTGAGACCTGGAAGTTAGAATCTTGTCCAAAGCTACCCAGCTAGTTAAGTGATTGAGTTAGGACCTGAACATGTGCTTTGTTTTAAAGGAATGGTCTTCAAACATGTTTGCTTACTTAGCCCTTAAAAACAGAAGCAAAACAAAATTATGTATTCCTTGTACATTTTAAAGTTGACTTAAATTTTTTCATAAGTTTAAATAGTTGTAGAGGATAACATTGTGTCATAAATACTTATATAAAAAATATAGCTTTTTCATCCAGTAGGATCTCAGTTTCCACCATTAGCCATTTAAAAGTACTCAAAGCCTAAGCGTGGTAGTGCATGCCTATAATCCCAGTGACTTGGGAGGCTGAGGCAGGAGGATTGCAACTTGGAGACCAGCACAGCAATTTAGTGAGACCCTTTCTAAAAAAGGAAAAGGACTGGGGATATGACCCAGTGGTTATGTGCCCCTGGGTTCAGTCCCTGGTACTTAAGTAAGTAGTAAGTAAAAGTGCTCAAACTTTTCATTAGCAGTTGGAATTTTACCATATCTTTTTCCATTAACTTCATATGTCCACTCTCTTTAGAATTCTATTGTAATTTATATATTTTATGCTTAAAACTTACTGATTATGCTTTCATATTTCTTTATAATAAAAAGGTACAAATTGGAATTGATCATAGTTAATTTCCCATTAATTTTTTTTTTTTGCATCAAGTGAATACTTTCTAGTATAACATTTCAATTCCTTGAGTGATTCCATCATGATTTTTAAATTAGTGGTTACTGTAGGGTTTACCATATTCATCTTACCAATACCTTCTTCAGTAATCACTAGGCTTTAACTGTTGAGATTTTTCCTCTGGATTGTGTTGTTATTACAATTTCTATAAGTTTACAGTTGATCAAAACAATATAAGTGTATTATACATTTTGATAAATAAATTTTTTTATTGGAAATATATTAACAGAAATAAATTTCTTAACAATATGGATGGATTGTTTCTCCCTATATTCTAATTAGTTCTTGCATCCTTAGTTGCATACAGTTAAACCTAGAATTCAATATGCCCTGGCATAAATTTCATTCTAAATTTTAAAAATAAATCTAAACTTGAGAAATACTGATCATAAATAAATAAGAATTTAGGAATTTTGCAGTAGTAATGTAATTGAGTTCTTTGAATTACTGGGATTGTCATGTCAAAATAAATAAAAGCATTAAGATAGGGAACGACCAGAAAATTACTGCTGGCCCTGCTTCTATATGCTGTTGCCTCTGCATGGGTTACCTTTCTGGTTAACTCCTGAGCCTCTGGTCTCAGCTTAAAAATCACACTTTGTCTGGAGGCCTGCTGTGAAACTCCAGGTTAGGTTCTATCATGTGCTTAAAGAGCCCTCTCTTTCCTCTGTCACAGAATTTGTCATTCTTTAACAAAAGTTGTCTCTCTTGTGTACCATTTTGTAAACTTAATGAGGACTGGAAATCACCTTTTATTTTGGTCTCTGCTTTTCCGTGCTTGACACATGTGTGGGCATATTCACACCTTTGAAAAAGTTAATTTTATGTTCTCATTCGTGTGATTTCAAAAGGAATTTGTTTTTTCTCTTTAGTGTCTCAATGAAATCCTGGAGTCAGCAGATGCACCTTTAGAAGTCACTGAAGGATTTATTCAGTCAATTTCTCTGTCAGTTCCGTGGGGCTCCTTGCTACAGGATAATTGTGCACTGGAAGTAAAAGGGTTAGAAATGGTCTTCCGACCTAGACCTCGCCTAGGTAGGTGTGTTATATGTTTCTGTTTTATTTGCTTCTGTTTTCTCCCTACAGAGATTGAGAAAGTAACCTAATGGTTTTATTGATTTGCACTGTATATTTGAGATTTTCAGTTGATAAGATATTAGGATTTGGTTCTTTATAAGGATGTGTGTGATATAAGAGTTATTTCTTTCCCTGTTTACTCACAGGAACTTTAGTGTACATATACTTGGGTTTATTTAATTATTTGTTACCTATTATCTAAAATTTTAAAGACCCAGAATATTGTCACAAAACAAGGAAGAGTACTCAGAGCTATTTTGATATAAATAAGTAAGGTAAGCAGAGAGAAGGAAATGCTCTTCTT
This sequence comes from Sciurus carolinensis, assembly GCF_902686445.1. Taxonomy (NCBI): domain Eukaryota; kingdom Metazoa; phylum Chordata; class Mammalia; order Rodentia; family Sciuridae; genus Sciurus; species Sciurus carolinensis. Next base: position 192,004,709 of record NC_062214.1, on the reverse strand, counting down.
GAGAATGCCTATTTATAAATGTAGAAAAAATTGGTAGAATTAGATAGACTTGATAAATCTAGAGTGAAGAATATGTAGGTATGCAAAGATAAACGTTTTAATTCCAAATACTGCCTGAAACTCTAAAGTTCAAATTTTGCTTAGTAGAATTATAGTGGCCTGTATTTTGAAAATTGATGATATAATCATGGAAATCCTCTTTAATAATCTGATTTTTAATTTATATGAATATTCTATATTTTAACCATGGCAGGTAGATACAATACTTCCCTGTGAAAAAAAAGTCAAACTTTAAAATATTTTTCCCTTTTAAAGTATTCCATGAAGAGGGCTTGTAAATTCCATTTTGGAAGGCAATAATTCTAGTAATTTTGTTTGTTTTGAATACCTAAGGAGGTGCAATGGAATTTTCTTGGGAGGGAAAGTCTGGAAAGAATTTTTTACAGTTAATGTGTTTCTGCCACAAACGATGCTCTTTTATATTACCTACACTTATACCAATTTCCGAAGTCTATGTCATCTGCCACCTCTGCCAGATTTCTTGTTGATCCCCTCAGTTAGATAATTCTTCTCTTGGCTTTTATGATGTTTTCTTTTGACTTTCAATAGTCATCTATTAATTCTTCTTAGTCATGTTTTATTTCTTATACATTGTAAGCATTCTGAGGGCAAAATTTATGATTTATTTTTCTCTGCCCTACAGCATATTGGCAAACTTTGACCTGGAAGATAAATCAGGCCTGTTGCCTGTTTTTGCAAATAAAATTTTATTGAGACAGCCATGCGTATTTGATTTACTTTCTATGACTACTTTAGCACTATTGTAGGAGAGTTAAATAGTCGTGATATAGAACATATTGCCCACAAAGCCAAAAGCATTTAATATCTTACTCTTTATAGGAAGATCATTGTCTCTAGATGGGTGCAGTGGTGAACACCTGTGATCCCAGCACCAGAGGCTCAGGCAGAAGGATAGCAAGTTCACAGCCACTCTCAGCAGCTTAGCGAGATCATAAGCAATTTGGCAAAACCCTATCTCAAAATAAAACCTAAAAAGGGGCTCAGTGATAAATCACCTCAAGTAATCCTCAGGAACAAAAAAAAAAAAAAAAAAAGAGAGAGAAAGTTCGTTGATCCGTGCTGTGTAGTATTTAGAACAGTACCATACATGTATAAAAATACCTATTCAATTCTTGTTGAGTGAGTGTATGAATAATTGATAAAAGTAAAATATACAGGGAGAGCACATGCCTTTGGATTTTTTTCTGGGCTCTACTTTTCTTTTTTGTTCTCAGTTATTATAAGGTGACATTTAAATCTCAGTGATCTCTAGAATATTGTTTCCCTGTATGATACCCTAATGTTAAAAATCTACCGAAACCAGGCTTAGTGGCGCACACCTTTAATCCCATTGGCTCAGGAGGCTGAGTCAGGAGGATTTGGAGTTCAAAGCCAGGCTTAGCAATGGTGAGGGTGCTAAGCAACTCAGTGAGACCCTATCTCTAAATAAAATACAAAATAGAGCTGGGGATGTGGCTCAGTGGTTGAGTGCCCCTGAGTTCAATCCCCATCCCCCCCAAAAAAACAAAACAAAAAAACTACTTGAATTGAGGCTATAAAAACAGATTTGCTCTATACATGGGAACTGGGAAAAAATGATTAGTTTTTCAAAGTCTCCCTGAACTCATTGACTTTAAAATAAGTGTCATAAATGCAAACTTAATAACTATATATTAATAAGAAATCTACTTGAAATGTGTTATTATAAGAAATGGGGGTTGTTGGGCTAGATATGATGATGGTCAAATTATATTGTTATGCTATGTGCATGTACAGATATGTAGCAACAAATTCCATCATTATGTCCAACTATAATGCAGTGATAAAAAATGGAAAAAAACAAAGAAATGGTGTTGTAATTTTGAGAAATTATTTAGGATTAATCTTTATTTTCTACAGCAACTGGTTCTGAGCCTATGTATTGGTCAAGTTTCATGACTAGCAGTATGCAACTGGCAAAAGAGTGTCTTAGCCAGAAATTAACAGATGAACAAGGAGAAGGATCCCAGCCTTTTGAAGGACTTGAAAAATTTGCTGAAACCATTGAAACAGGTTTGGCATTTTTGATCATATCTAAAAATTCAGATTTTATTTAGTAATTTAGTACCTTAATAAATTAAGTCTTTTATAAGGCAGCTCTCTAGGAGTAATTTTTAAAAGAATTACTGTTCTCATTTCAGAACTTTACAATTGGGGTTATTTCATTTAATTTCTTTCCCCCTAGTGTCTCATTTGTTTAATTTATTACATTTGCAAAATGATGTGATTAGAGTTCAACAGACAGTGTGTTAGTGGTTGTTCTAAGTGTCTGTTGAGCAATAGCTTGAGTAAGTGTTCAGTAAGCGTAATATTTATTTTAAAACTCAGAATTTGGGGATTTTAATGGAAAGAAATCTGGCTTTTTTATTTTGTAAGTTCTTATCAAACTAGTATTTCTTTGTTTGATTAGAACTTTTTATTTAGTAGATGTATGGTTCTTCCATTGATGATTACTTGTTTGCTCTAGTACTAAGAAGAGTAAAAGTCACTTTTATAGACACTGTTTTGAGAATTGAACATGTGCCAGAAAATTCCAAAACTGGAACAGCCCTTGAAATTCGAATAGAAAGGTAAGAATTTTTGTATTTGAAAATAACTGTATTCTAACTCTCATATTACACTTCAAAATGCTGGGCTATGGATGTGACTCAGTGGTAGCGAGCTTGTCTAGATGTGTGAGGCCCTTGGTTCAATTCCTAGTATGGCAAAAATAAAAAATTAATTCAGGGTGCTTTTAGAGACTAGAGGTGATGATATTAAATTAAAATATTATATAACTTCAGAATAAAGTCATACTTTTCAAGTTATAGTCTAATTCTGTTATTGAAATTGTATATGATACTATGTTGAATTCAAAGTAAGTAATTTTCTTTCAGTTATCAAATCAAAGCTGTAAGTACTTGAGTGCTATTAAATTTAAGACTCTCTTCAGAGTTTGCATTTTTCTTCATGGAGCAATGCAATATGTAGGTGTGTTTCATGAATGTGAAAGAGTGCTCTGCTGCGCTTAATCTAAGTGCTGCTTGACTGGAGAGTGAAGGCACTGTTTCTTTTGAGAATTCTGTAAGCATTATTTTCAGGTAAATATCTGCAATATTGATTTACTTAAAAAGATATAAACATGTGGCTTTTCATTTTCTGTTGTACCCACTTGGTGGCACCCCATAAAAGCCTGAAAACAGGTTTATTTACACACACACACACACATAGATGTTAGGTTGTAACTTCACCAGTGTTGGTGCTGTACAACCTGATAAGAGAAACGAGCGGGCTGAGGTAGGTACACCAAGCCCCAAAGATATGTATTTTTTTGTATCTGCAATTGAACCCAGGGGGCACTTAACCACTGAGCAACATTCCCAACCCTTTTTATGTTTTTTTTTTTTTTTTTGTTGTTGTTGTTGTTGTTTTTGGGTACCTGGGATTGAATTTGGGTACTCTAACACTGAGCCTCATCCATAGCCTTTTTTATTTTATTTAGAGATAGGGTCTCACTGAGTTGCTTAGCACCTCACTTTTGCTGAGGCCGGCTTTGAACTTGAGATCCTCCTGCCTCAGCCTTTTGGTGTACCAAGGTGCCTTTCCCCCCACTTTGTATATATATCTATTGGAGGCATTTACCAAGGTTTAAACAGATGTATTGTGGTTTGTTTTTTCTCAAAATATATCTATTAGTTAAACAATTATTGTTAATGATCTTTGAAAATAGGGAACATTGCCTTAGATGGTATATTAAACTGTATCTAACATCTCATGAATTTGGAACCACATACTTTATCTTATTTAAAATGAAGATTTGGTCATACAAGAATTTGAGAAATGCCATTTTCAGACTTGTGACTTGAAACCAAATGCTGTCTCACTGTTACCAAGAGATATTTTAGGAAATTGTAGAAGAACTTTTCCTTGAAGGTAACTTCAGGAAGTTATTAATTTTTTCCTTCAATTTAAGAGCCTTATGAAGTTATTTTTCTTGGAGTTTAAGGTCTCTAGGAAATATTAACTGAAGTGTGATGATTCTGACCTCTTTTAGAGAGAGACATTATTATAACGCATATTCTAAGAAGTGCTAACACCTGAAAACTTCTTTAACCTAAAAGATCTTTTTTTTTTTATTATTGCAAATAAGTTGTCCTAGGAGTTTTGTGGGTTGTGTGTGTGTGTGTGTGGTGTGCTAGGGATTGAACCCAAGGCCTTGTGCATATGAGGCAAGCACTCTATCAACTAAGCTTTATCTCCAGTCCTGTCCTAGGAGTTTTGTTCAAATGCTCCTTTTGTTTTTAATTTTTAGAACTGTATACTGCGATGAAACTGCTGATGAATCCTCAGGAATTAATGTACATCAGCCCACAGCTTTTGCTCACAAGTTACTTCAGCTCTCTGGAGTGTCTCTCTTTTGGGATGAGTTTTCTGCATCAGCAAAATCTTCCCCAGTGTGTTCAACTGCACCAGTGGTAAGAAAAACAGAACAATCCCAAACTTGATCATGGATTTCTAGAAGGTTTAAATGAGGGCTATTAAATTTTTCTAGGATGTATAGTATGGGCTGATGCTTCTTCATCTGATTTGCAAGTTAACACAGATATTCAGTAATGGGGATATGTATTTCAGAGATTTAAAAATACTTGTATTTAGTGTCTTTCTTAACAGTTTGCTAGCTGTGTGTTAGTTTGACAGAAATGTTGGCAACTGTGTCTTGGGGCAGAATGGCTTATTGATATGTAATCCTTTTATAATATAAACTGGAAATTAAGCAGTATTCAAATTTATCTTACAGAATAAATGTATTGCTGAAAATTTATCTTACAAATTTTGCCGTTTAAAAAAAAATCTGTATAATTAAGGAACTCTTTAATTTCTTCCAAGAGCACAAAATCTTTATAGATCAGTCATTCCATTATTTATCTTTTATGTTATTTCACAAATCAGGTATTCTTAATTATAGTGTCTGTCAGATTTTCTTATTACCTTGAACAGATATTGTACTTTTTTCATAAACTCCCTTTCTGTGTTATGTCTTCATTTGTAGCCCAGCGTAGTACTGTTTCATTTTAGCTATCCGATACTAGTTTATCCATTATAACAATATGGTTTTGCATGTCAAATATTTTATTCTTAGTTGACATTTTATATTTTGCATTCTACTCTATTAACACTAAGATATTTTAAATAATTCTTCTATTCTTATTGCATTATTTTAGGAAACTGAGCCAAAGCTGTCACCTAGCTGGAACCCTAAAATTGTTTATGAGCCACACCCACAATTAACTAGAAATTTACCAGAGATAGCACCATCTGATCCAGTGCAAATTGGTGGGTTAATTGGTAGGTTGGAGTTGAGTCTCACATTGAAACAGAATGAAGTACTTCCTGGAGCTAAGGTCAGTGTTTATTTTGTCTAATAAAACTATAACTGTTCTTTAATCTGTGTATCCTGAGCCTCTAGTTGGGTACTGTGGATTGCCCTGCAACAAAGGCATCTCTTTTCTTGGTATCAGCATTTTACTTTCACTTGGAGCTGGTGTCCTGGGTTCTCACAATTAAAATGAGGACTTCCTTGGCCTTACTGCTGCAAGTCAGGTTCTATGAAGGGCAGCCTCCTGTACTCACTCTTCTCATTCTAACATTCAAAACCAAAAGCATGGTTTCATCGGTTAAGATAAATAGGAATTCGTTAATAACATGTCTTTCTGTTGTCATAAAATTAAGAAGTTAAAAAGAAAAAGAGATTTGAAAAGCAAGTTGATTGTAGAAGTGTTTATGTAAAATTTTCCATCCATCCATATTTTGAATGGAATGACTTTTTATAGTAGTGCAATATTTATGAAAAGATACTCACTTTTTATTTCTCTCAGCTTTTTGAAGACATCATATAAAGACAATGAAAGATACACTAAGGGGTATGGAAATTGCTATGGGAATATAGAAGAAGGGTCACTGAATGCTGTATGTAAATATACATAGAAAAATTTTCAGGGTATTGAGGAGTCCTCAGAAATCTTTCCTTGGATTTGGGACACCTGACTGGAGTTGGAGGAGGAAATTGAGAATTAGAATGAAGACAGTCCTATTACTGATTATTGCCCTCCCACTTCTTCACTGCCTTGCCCTTCCTCCTTTAACCAGGATTTCAACATCTTCATGAACTAACACTAGAGGATCCTTAAGGGAGTAGGTAGATGTAGGTGTATGTGAACACCATGGGAACTCCCCTGCTATGGCAACATCCTTGGGATACCAGCACATTGGTGGTGTCGTTAGGGAATGTATTTCCCATTTCTTTAAGAAGAAAGGGCCATAACAATAACTTTCATAGTTCAGTTTTTTAAAATTTTTTTAGTTGTAAATGGACACAATATCTTTTATGTGTTTATTTTTATGTGGTGCTGAGGATTGAACCCAGTGCTTCTTGCATGTGAGACAAGCACTCCACCACAGAGCTACAGCCCCAGCCCAATAGTTCAGTTTTGATTAAATGTATATCAGTCTCAACATTTATGTTTTTGATCTTTGTACACACCCAAAGTTTTTTATATTATGTATTGATAGGTATACGTTCTTGTCATATTATACTTTTAGACTTTGTGTATAAGGTGACAAATGGACATCTGGAAATTTTTGTGTGGCAGGATTGTGTACCAGCAGATATTTGGTATTTGGAGATACTATCTTTGCCTATATAGTAACTTGTGTAATAAATTGGGTACTTGAAATACATTTTGTGTTTATTTAATGGAAATGAGTGCTAAATGGAAAAAAAAAGTTCTGGAGATTAGCATTGAGAAGCATAGATCTAATAACCTTACTAGAGTAGATAAGGGGTGGCTTTATAATAGTGTGCTCTAAGTGTTAGTCTCTTTCCAGTGTTCATTAAATTAAAATCTTTTAACCATGCATTCAAAAGGTTAAGAAAGGCTTCATGCTATTTTTTTAGTTCTGCATGAATAACATCCACATGAGTAGTGTGTAAGTCTGTCCAATCTTAGTGTATGTTTTCAGTAACACATTATATATGAAAGTAAAGGACTGCCTGGATTGAATTTAGAGAGATTTTGTTTTAGCTACCATGTTACACTGTGTTGAAAATTTTTTGGTTATTTTATATTTCCAAAAGGAAGTAATAAGTACTTTGTCTTTTGTATGCCAAATTCAGAATTTACTAATAACAGAATGTTTTTGCAAAAATTAGAAATGCAACCCTTGATTATCTATCCTAATGAAGATCAGAGATTGTACTTTCAATACAAAAACAATTTTAAAAAACCATTAAAAAATTTGGCTTATGATTAGAAATATGTTTTCCTACTCTCCTCAGCCTTAATCAAGGACATGACTTAAGGTGTCAACAGTTAGCCAGCAGCCCTCTAAAATGGTCTGTGGTTAGTGCAGGGGAGTCATGCCATGGAAGGAGAGAGGGCTCTTCATCTAGGTCAGCCTCCATTAAAATCCTGCTCTGCAAGTCTCTTAATCTTGTGAACCTGTTTCCTCATCTATAAAACAAACAGTAAGAAGTAGAGGAAATATACATAAAAGCACCAATGCTCAAAAAAATGATAGTGACGATTATTGTTTTTAAGGAGTAGATTATATTCTTAGATCATGGAAATTTCTCAAAGTCAATTTGTAATTTATTTTTTGTTTGAAGAATCAGAAGGAATTTGTTTTTCTCTTGATAAGAAGCCATTTTCCAAATGAAAATGTGTTTCATTAACTGGATTATTTATCAATTGCAAAATGGTATGAAAATACTATAAGTTATTATTAGTTTATTCAAACTAAGAAGAGGTGAATGAAAAATAAGGTGGGGATATTTAACTTTTTAGAAGGCTGTATAGAGAATAGAGTGAATCAGGAAGAGTATGCTGGAACTTTTGCTTCCAGAAGAAGTAGTGGGCCAAGAATTGGAAGAGGAGAAGGCCATGTGAGCACTGTCTTCTGTACACATGCCTGCGTGGCTTCCACTCATGTCCAGGAGAGGGTGGACTTTGAAACATAGCAGGCATCTGAGGGACACACTGCTTGGTGGTCTTGAGGTCTTTTCCTTTACGTTTATGTGAATTAGACTCTTATGTGAAGGAATTCAAGACTATCAATAAATACTTATCTCAGTGCTTGACATATACTGAAATTTATGGTGTTGAGCTTTTGAAAGAGTATTCATCCTGAATGGTTTGTTTATTTTTTTAAGTTGGATGTCGATGGACAGATAGACTCTATTCATCTATTCCTGTCACCAAGACAGGTACACTTGCTTTTGGATATGTTGGCAGCTATTGCTGGACCAGGCAAGTATAATTCTGCTATTATTACTTTTGATTCTTTGAAACTTTTAAACTGAAATATATAACATACATTTAGGAAAGTTTATTATTTTTGAATATGTGAAATTAAAGCTATATAGTAAATTAACGAAGTATCATGCCCTAAAGAGTTAATTGGGTTGTGTTTTTTGAATTGTGCTACCATGGCACACATAAGCATTCAGAATGTGTCATGTTTTTGTTTCAAAATTGTTCTGACTGATTTCTTTGTGGTAGTACTTCATACAAAGGAGAAAATATAGTTCTCGAACACAGTAAATAGCACATTTGTTAAAATATTTTTAGTAACAGATGAGTTCCAGAGGTAAGATTTTTTGATTCCTGGCTAGTTGCTTACAACTGTTGCTTCGATCTCTGACTAACATTGAATAGTGCTGTTTTTGCACTGACTTATTATGGTCTTAAGTTGCCATTAGTATTGGATAAGTGGGTTTTGGGAGAGAAATGCTTAAATAACTTCAAATTTAATTACTGTTCTGCTTTCCTTTTGTATACTTGTAGAAAATTCTAGCAAAATAGGATTAGCTAATAAAGATAGGAAAAACCGACCTATGCAGCAGGAAGATGAGTATCGAATTCAGATGGAATTAAACCGGTATTATTTGAGGAAAGATTCCCTGTCTGTGGGTGTATCTTCAGAGCAAAGCTTTTATGAGACAGAAACGGCTCGTACACCTTCTAGCCGTGGTAAGCAATTCGATTGACATCAGAATCTTACATTATCATCATAGGTAAAATTAAACATAATTTTGGTTTCTGTGAAAAGATTAGCAATGAAATAAAATATCCATGCCATTAAGAAAATTTTAATTTGTAAGTTGATCTAACTATAGTATTAATAGTGATGAAGCAGCACATGGTTGCTACAGTTTCCTTTTTTTAATTTTGTTTTGTAAATTATTATTATTATTGTTATTACTTTTAGTAAAGTCAGTTTATAAAAGTATAGATGTACACAAAAGATAAATTGGGAATAATTATGATTTTCATATTATGTTCTCACATAATGATGTACAGTGGATTCCTTTCAATAGGAAACTCTTAGACTTATCATCAGTTTTATGTTAGTATCATCATTACCTAGCTGACTTTACATTTAAAGATGTTTTGGAATGTATGAACATGGATAACATAAATAGTAAGAATCAATTTAAGTATGGAATGTTGAACCAAATAAAAAAGCCTACTCAAATTTTGACTGTAACAAACTTCTTTAGCATAAGGGTAAAATAAACTCCAAAAGAAGAAATTGAAACATAAATAGAAGTTTCAATAATGTATTTGATTCTTTTTTTTTCTTTCTTTTTTTTTTTTACAAAAGGAAATAGCTATATACATATGAGATGAGAGATGACAATATATTTATTATTTATGCTGGAGATTGAACCCAGGGTCTTGTGTATGCTGACGCCATTTTAAGATGTAGGTTTTTTTAAACTTCTAAATTGTTATGACACTTAAAAAAAATACACCATGTAAAATACTGTGTTTAATAAACAACAAAACTCCACAAAACCATTCAGTAGGAGAGCATTGGCTTTTGTTGACTTATATTCAATTGAGTTTTTCCAATGCCATTCATACCTTGGATTCAAATGCCCAAATTCACATTCTGGGGCATCACTGTATCTCAAATAATTTAAAAGAAGATTCTATTAATGTATATTAACCTACTTTAAAGACTTGAATTGGTGAAATTATGCCATAAGTGATGAAGTTTAATTCTCCCCAGAAGAAGAAGTTTTCTTTTCCATGGCTGATATGGACATGTCCCATAGTCTCTCTTCTCTTCCACCCCTTGGGGACCCACCAAATATGGATCTGGAGTTATCACTAACTAGTACATACACTAATACCCCAGCAGGATCTCCATTAAGTGCTACTGTGGTAAAGTATTATTTTATTTTTTTATTCTTAAAAAGTTGCTTCTAAAATTTTGCACTTTATTCACATTCTTTAAAAAAATCTTTTATAGCTTCAGCCAACATGGGGAGAGTTCCTTGATCATCATAAAGAACAGCCAGTGAGGGGGTCTGCATTTCCATCCAACCTTGTTCACCCGACATCTTTGCAGAAGGCTGGTAAGTGGAAGACAGTTATTCTGTTTCCACTGGAATTTTTGAAACATTAAAAAATTCTTCTAATCATTCTAGGTTTTTTTTCAACAAAAATAAATAAATGTTAGTTTTATTTATATTTTATTATAAAAAAGTTTTTGGTGGTGGGATTTGAACTCAGAGCCTTGCATATGCTAAGCTTGTATTCTACTTACAACTGTTTGGTTTTTTTTTTTTTTTTGTCCTTTCTTTTGGTCTAGGCCATTTAACAAAGTTTATAAAGAAAATGAATCATTGAACAATTCCCTGTGAAGTGTTTTAGAAAAGGCTCATTCATCATAGCCTTGGTGTACTTAAGTAACTTGGATATTGTTAGTGAAAAGTATCACATAAATTTCATATTATTATTGCAGTTTAGGATCCTAAACTATCTGGTGTGTGTGTGTGTGTGTGTGTGTGTGTGTGTGTGAAGGGTCGGACCCAGAGCCTCACAGTGCCAGGCAAACACTCTACCTTTGAGCTATGTCTCCAGCCTTCTATTTTTCTTTTACTGTTTATCTATTCCTTGAAAGAGAACCTCAAGTTTTTACTCTGCAAATATTGAATTTTTTGTGGTGTTGGAGATGAAGGCTAGGACTTCATGCATATGAGTCCAATGTTCTAGCACTAAGCTATACCCAGACTCTTCTTCTGCAAAATTTAATTGAAATAAACCCAAGCCTTAAAAGAAAATTTGGTGTGCAACTTTCAATTAATTTTGATTTTTCCAATATACTTTTAATAATGAAAAAGCATTATACATTTACTATTTTAATGGACTCCTTTGTACTTCAAGTATCAAGGATACTGAATGTAAGATGCAGCAAGTTAGCAGTTTATTTTAATTATTTAATGTCATTCCAACTATTGTATGGTCACCTTTTTTTTTTTCATCTGTTTTTTAAACCTAACACATGAGTAAATGTTTTATAGTTTTGATATGTGAATTTAAGCATTAAAGTTTATGTATATAAACTTTCAACACATGTATTTCAGCTCTCCCGTCTAGATCTGTTTCAATGGATGAATCCAGGCCTGAACTTATTTTTAGACTAGCTGTTGGAACTTTTTCAGTCTCTGTGCTTCACATTGATCCTTTATCTCCACCGGAAACGTCACAGAACCTCAATCCATTAACACCTATGGCTGTAGCTTTCTTTACTTGTATAGAAAAGATGGATCCAGCAAGATTTTTGACTGATGATTTTAAGTCTTTCCGAACAGTATTTGCAGAAGCTTGCTCACATGATCACCTTAGGTAAACTCTCTCATGTTTATTAATGACCTTTGAGAACCAAATGTGGACTTTTATATTCATCTATCTGTATTTGTTTTAAAAATTTATATTTTATTTGTAAAGGAGTGGAATGGATACTTTTCTTAAAATGCTATGAAGATGTTTAGTATAGAATTTCTCATTCAGGTTATGTGGCATGTAGAACAATGGAGATGATCTGAATTTGCTAAAACACCTCTGTAGTTCCAAGTTTCTTTGATAGTGTTTTGTCATCATCTCTACTGACTGTATTACAACATGAAAATAGTTTTTATTGTTACTGGCTTTAACAACTGACAGTGGTGGCGAGCAAACTAATGAGGAGGGACTGTGCGGTGTTGCATGTTTGCTGGCCAGGAATGGGAAGTCATATGGGTGCTACATTTCCATCTTTTCCTTAAAAAACAAAACCAAACAAACCCAAACTGTCCAAATTACCACTGTACCTTTTATAAATTGAGTCCTAACGGATGAATTGAATTTGTTCCTATTGTTAAAATGAAAATACCGTTTATGACTTAAGTGATATTATTTTGATAAATAATTTAGGCACATATAACTTATTTTTTAGAAAATATGTTGGGGTTTATTTTAACATAGCTTGTAAAGTTTTAAAGTTAATGTGTAAAGTAGTTACGATACCAAAAGATACCTACAGATTAGGACCATGGTATTTGTAATCAAATTGTAGAGATTTTTTTCCCCCAATTTTGACAAGTTTTCCAATATCTATCAAAATACAGCAAAACCCACAGAAATTAGAGGTAAGTTTCATTCAAGTCCCACCAACTAAAGTTTTAACATACTTCATGTTGTTTCTAAATAATTTCAAGGGACTATTTCATGTGTTTTACAGATTTGAAAGATTTTATCCACTGTAGTGTAAATTTTAAATGTAAGAAGGAAGTACAGTGTTCGGAAATGAATATACCCTGGAAGATTTTCCATCAGTTAAACTGATAGCTTTGTCAGGGAATAGAAAATTAGAAGCAGACCTGGTTAATATTCTTAGGAATATTATTATTGCTAACTTGAATTTGTCAGGATAAGTGGGTAATTATTCTGTTATTAACATTTGTTTATTGTTCCCTGACTACTTACGATAAGTCTTTTAATCTAGAAGTATATGGAAGCCCTTAAATGCTACATTTTTTATAATAGATTTATAGGTACTGGCATCAAAGTAGCCTATGAACAAAGACAAAGATCAGCCTCCCGGTATTTTAGTACTGATACATCCATTGGGCAGATGGAGCTTTTGGAGTGTCTGTTTCCAACCGACTGTCATTCTGTTCCTCCTCACTACACAGAGGTAAACAGGGGTCACTTTCTTTGGGTTACACTTTAAATCTGTCTTTTAAGAAATTGTATGATCATAAATAGTTTTCTGAAAAAATACATAGGAAGGCATACAGGAATTCACTCATTTTCATTCTTCAGAAAACTTTTTTTATTGAGCAAATATTGAATGCCTACTATGTGCCAAGTACTGTTCAAGAAGAGCATAAAGTTTTGTGTTTTTCTACCTTAATTTGATTTTTTTCAAATGCAAAAGTATGTTGGCAAAATAATATGTGTTTATATTCAGAGATTTTTCTTGAGTATTAATTTATTTGAATCCTCATCTGCATTCTGCAGATAAGATACTGTCTCAGAAGTTAACTAACTGAAGCCCAGTGTGGTGTACAGGCCTGTAGTCCCAGCAACTCGGGAGACTGAAGCAGGAGGGAGTGCAAGTTCCAGGCTGGTGTGGCCATTTAGTGAGACCCCTAAATAGGGACTTGGCAAGACCTTGTCTTAAGGCATACAGGAATACTGGACTAAGATTTACATTGCCAGTAAGTGGTAAAAAGGAAAAGTAAAGCCAACTTTTCTGACTTCAGATAGCTCTTCCCACCTCTGAATTCATGTGATTAATTATAGCTTAATAGCTAAGATTTAATTTCTTTGTTTTTAAGCTTTTAACGTTCCATTCTAAAGAAGGAACTGATGCCCACCCCCCTGTGTGTCTTCAGCTTCATTATAAGCATTCTGAGAATAGAGGACCCCAGGTAAGAGATCTTTTTGTTTGCGTGCTGCTTGTAAAAATTTTGGATATGTATTCTCTCACAGTTTTAGGGTCTTTGTCTTAATCTTGTAGTTTTATTAGTGATTGTATTAATGCTCCCCACCTTCCTTTTAAGGGCAGTCAAGCAAGACTTAGTTCAGTTCCTCAGAAGGCAGACTTACAAATTAAATTAAATCCAGTATGTTGTGAACTGGATATCAGTATTGTGGACCGGTTAAATTCCTTGCTTCAACCACAGAAACTTACTACAGTAGAGATGATGGCATCTCATATGTATACTTCATATAATAAGCATATCAGTCTGGTAAGTATTCAAAAAGTTGTAAATAATCATAATTTAATTAACTAATAGGCTTATTGAGATAATTTCTGAGCTAAGCATTCTACATAGATTTAATAGCATATATTAAAGTGGTAGTATAAATTGATGCACAGAAAAGGAATTAATAGAAGCCAGGCATGGGGTGTACACCTATAATCTCAGTTACTTGGGAGGCTGAGGCAGAGGGATCACAAGTTTGAGTCAGCCTTGGCAATTTGGTTAGATCCTGTCTTAAAAATAAAGGGTGGGGGAATCCTGGGGATATAGCACAGTGACAGAGCACTCCTAGGTTCAATCATTAATACAAAAAAAAATATTAATGGAAGTTATGGCATTTGAGAGCATTTGGTTGTGTTATTGGACTTAGATTTCCTTTCCTATGTTTATCTGAGTTTCATAAACTAATTGTAACAGTCACAAAATTTGACCTGTTCACACATTAAGTAAACTTCTTGAACCATCAAAAAAGTGTAGCCCATAATATAGGATATACTTTTGAAATCAGGAAAATAATCCCTTGAGCAGCACATTACATCACTTAGATCTGGTATATAGAGTCTTTTCTAAGCAAATCAAGGAAGTCATATTTGCAAGAAATTTATTAGGAATTTTGGGGCTGGAATTTGGGGACTGTAGGAACAGGACCAACATAGACAACTTTAGTTAAAAAGAAAAGGGACAAGATATTCTATATTCCTACTTATTTGTTGTTTCCTTAGTAGTGAGGATTCACGTTGAATCGGCCTTTTTTGTCACCAGTTGCTAGTAATTTATGTTCTTTGGGCTAGTCTCTGTATTTGCTGTTAGTTGTAGATGTATTAGGATGATGGTTTAATATCTTGCATAACTTTTGCCTTGGAGAGAGGGGGATAGTATTGGAAATAGGGGAGAGGGGAGGTTTTTTAAAAATCAATGTCTAGCATATGAAGGGAACTTTCTAGTCTAAGAGTTTAGAGACTGATTCTAGAAATAGAACTGTTACCACCTACAGTGAACTAACTCTTTATTGGTTTTAATACATTTTCAAGAAAAGTTAGAAGTGGACCTTTATGTGAATGGCACATTCTTTGATCTTTTTGTTACAACATGGTTTGGGATATGTGGTACATCTGTTTGTTTTTCATACTCTTAGATTGAATAGGAACTCAGCGTGAGTCATTTAGTCAATGTTTGTTTAGAACCTACGATGTGCCAGGCTCTGGACTTAGTCCTAGAAATAGAGATGAGTCAGAGACTGGTCTTTGTATTTGGCATAATTCATCTGAGTTCACATTGAATTTTTAAAGTAATATGTTGGTAGGTAAATCCTTCAGATTGAATGTTGGATACTATAATGATTTTTAACCATATTTGATTTGTTGACAGGCTAATTTACATCTTTTGTTTTTAGTTTATAATAAAATATGTATATACCTACTGTCTTTGTCTTCTCTTTGGTTTTTATTTTTATTTATTTATTTTTATATCAGGGTATAACTGTTGCCAGTAGTTCTGACTTTTGCCAATAAATATTACATTATAAAATTTCATTACACTAAATTAGTATGGTAGTTAATTTGATTTGAGTGTTAATTGATTACAGTGGGGAAATAATTCTTGTACATATTGAAATATTGAATGCTAATGTGATGTATGTTTATTTACTTAATTTAATATTTTGGCATTTTTTTTTTTGATATTTTGTGTTGTAGCACAAGGCTTTCACTGAAGTATTTCTAGATGATTCACACAATCCTGCAAATTGTCGGGTATCGGTACAAGTTGCTACTCCAGCATTAAATCTTTCTGTTCGTTTCCCAATACCTGATCTTCGGTCAGATCAAGAAAGAGGACCTTGGTTTAAGAAGTCACTTCAGAAGGAGATCCTTCATTTAGCATTCACAGATCTGGAATTTAAGACAGAGTTTGTAGGAGGCTCAACCCCAGAACAAGTTAAATTGGAGCTTACCTTTAGAGAACTAACTGGTAAGATTAAAAGTGCTTTAAGAGACAAGATACAAATAACTGCTGAAGTTTATATGGTAAAAGCATGTGACAACTCCAAAATATAACAGAATTGAAGAACAGTATGTTAGAAACAGGAGCAACAGCTTTCCCCCGAGGTTGTTTGCAAATATGTAATATGTTAGTTTAAAAAAAAAATGACTAAGCATGATGATTTATTCACTTTGTTCAAGTAATGATTTTCTACAAGGGAAAATAAACATGGCCTTTAACCTGCTTTTTTTGTAAACTTACTTGTGGTGGGCTGATACTAGTCAAAATCTTTTGAGTGCCAGTGTTAGGGTAGGTACTGTGCTAAGCACTTCATACACATCATCTTGTTTCCTTTAATCATTGTAATCACCATATGCTTATTTTTTTCCACTTCTTTAAAGTTTGTAGGTGAGGAGATCTGTGCACTTTGAAGGAGGTATCCTTCAGAATCATGTAGTAACTGGCAGGATTAAGATTCAAACCCAAATCTTGACATAATATGAACTTGAATTTTCAACCATTATATGAACTACTTTCTAGTGACTTTTCTTTATAAAATCTGTTTTGAGTTTTTCTGTATTGCTCTTTTTGTCACCTAATGAAAAGCGTCATATAAACTTAGAGTGAACCAGTCTGTGAAGAGCCCTGAAAGGACTTTGAGCCTGTGATTCCTGGACTGCTTGCTGCTGCTTCCACCAACCACCCTCCTTGCTGGGCAGTGACTGCAAAAGTTTCCTTCCCTGTTCTTACTAGTTTTCTGTATCTGTGGAGATATTTAAAATTGATGTTTATCATTTGAGATCTCATTTAGAGTGCCTTTAAATGTTGCCTGATCATCCCTTATTTTCAGCAGTAAGAAATTATTTTGGAGGAAAGCCATTCTTCAGGTATAAAATCAAATGAAAAAGCTTAAACAGTATAGAGTTATTTTGAACAGTAATTTTGAACTGTAATTCTTACAGTGCTTGGTACAAAATTTACATTTTAGAAATGTGCTTATTTTTCTTTGATAGTGGCTCTTAAAGTTATATAGACTTTTATGAAGAAATAATAGTACTCAGTAAGTGGTACTTTCAGTTTACTATAGTTATATATAAGTAATACATAAAATATATAACATTTACTATAAATACACATGGTAATATATTTACTATGTCATGATTATGCACTTATACATCAAATATTGGAACCCAAGCATTTTAGTTTGAATACAAAACAGCATCAAAATTTGGGCTGGGGAGATAGCTCAACTGGTAGAGTGCTTGCCTTGCAAGCACAAGTCCCTGAGTTCGATCCCCAGTACCGCAAAAAAAAAAAAGGAAGAAATTGCATAGAAGTTAATAGTGCATTAAGTTGCAATTTAGAGAAGCTTTGCGCCTCCAAGGAAGAAAGATCTTTTAGCACTTGAGAAGGAGTGCATTCTAGTAAATCAGTCTTACTTTATTAGGGTCATTCCAGGAAGAGAAAGGGGAACCATCTGTTAAATTTTTCCATGTGTCTGGTGGAGTAGATGGAGATACAGCATCGTCAGATGACTTTGACTGGCCACGGTAAGGAAATGTATAGGTATAATGTATTTTCATTCAAAATTAAAATATGTTTGTCCTTTTAACCAACATTTTGGCTCTTAAATTTATGCTAAAAATGGTCAACCTTAATGAGAGAACCCAGAACAAGATGGATAGACAAATGTTGAGCACTATGCTTTGAAATTTGTTAGATACTATGCAAAAAAGGAAGAGGTACAGGTGTTTCTTTGGTTTCTAGTTGCCTAGTTTAATTACAGGGGCAAAATTATCAGTAGCCATTTTAAAAATACTTGAGGTGTACAGAAGAATAAGGCACCATTAGAGTAGTTGTCAAATTAATTTTATAGTCAGTGGTTGCTTTTGCAGTGTTTGTAAAATCTGGGGCACTTTTACCAAAATCCTAATGATTCTTGGGTCCAGCCCAGCCTTAGATTCTGGGATAGGACCTGGGCATCATTTTATTTTAAAAATTACACCAAATGATTCTAATATGCAGCTGTACTTTGAGAACCACTGTTTGTAGAGAGAGAGAGAGAGATAGACACGTTTATTTTGCAATACAAGGAATTATAGACCTTCCTGGTAGTGACCAAAAGTGAGTTACACACCCAGCCCTTTTTTGTGTTTTATTTTGAGACAGGGTCTTGTTAATTTACCCAGTCTGTCCTTGAACTTGAGATCCTCCTGTCTCCATCTTCCAGGTCTCTGGGATTTTAGGTGTGCACCAACATTCCTGGCTCTAAGATTTCTTGGGCAGGAGAAATTATTTATTAAATTGAATTAGCCTATAAATGGACCCGATCATGTTTAAGAGAATTTAGTTGACTTGAAATAATGATCCACTATTGTATTGAAAACTATATATTTGAAGGCTAACAGTAAATTGATTATTTTTGTGCTGTTTTTCTCCTGCCTTTATACCTTTTCCCTGCTATGTTTTAACCTGTTGCATTCTCAGGACAGGCATTATCAATATATGTCTGATAATGAATGTAAGTTTTCATCATAAGAATTGAATCTGCTTCAGTTAAGTAATTTGGAAGCACAATTTACATTTGGATATCCATAAATTAAGAAATGGTTTGTTGGTGTACTAGAACCAAATAGCACCACCTACTTAAGGAAAAACAAAACAAAAAACCCTACATATTGTTTAGGTGGAATAACAACTATTATGGAGATGACTTATCATCATGAGAGTTGATATGGCATTGAAAAAGGACACTAAAAGCTTGTGCTAGTGATGTTCTGTAGAAGATGAGGCAAGGAATGGGATTATACTTGGAAGTCAAAGCTTATTGACTTTTGTAATCAAAGGTTGCATTAATGCAGTGATGGTTAGAGTTTGTAGATCCACAACAGCTGTCACACAAGTGCTTCACTATTGAAATTCCTGGTAGAAAAACTTTGTTCTTGCAGTTCTGAAACTATAATTTACTTTTTAAAATTTGAACCGTTTATAAAACATGAGGTTTCCATTATAGCAGAATAGAATGTGTATGAGAGGATTTGGTTTCATGATAATAACTCAAAATTCTTAGGGAAAATTTTGCTGCCTGTTAATGAAACTTGAAATGATCTTTTTGCCCTCAAAGATCAGTCTATCATGTTGACAGCCTTTATTTGCTTTTTTAATTCTACATTTACAGTATATTTAAGTTTATACTATGCTCATAAGTGGGTTACATTAGACATAGACTTTGTGAAAAAGCCTAATACTATCATTAATCTAATCGATGTTTTTTGGTATTAATATGCACAAAAGTTAAAGTCTTGCTATTTTTACTTAGATCTTATTTTCTAAAAAAATTATCTTTGCCATTAGAATGGTACTGAAAATAAATCCCCCAGCCATGCATTCCATTTTGGAGAGAATAGCAGCTGAAGAGGAGGAGGAGAATGATGGTCACTACCAGGAAGAGGAGGAAGGAGGTGCTCATTCTCTGAAAGATGTCTGTGACCTAAGGAGACCAGCCCCATCTCCTTTTTCTTCTCGTAGAGTCATGTTTGAAAATGAACAGGTAAAACAAAAACGTGAGCAAGCAAGATAGAAATATTATCTTTAGTCATGTATAATGATTTAAATTATTATTTTTTTTTGGTTGATGCTGGGGATTGAACCCAGGGCCTTGTGCTTGCAAGGCAAGCACTCTACCAAATGAGCTATATCCCCAGCCCTAAATTATTTTTTTAAAAAATACTTTGAATGCTTTTTTGAACTAGGTTTTTAACTCCAAGATTGTTGTTTTTCTTTCTCCCCTGTTATGTTTATTGCTCATATACTAAATGCTATGATAGTTACGGAGATGTTACAACTATTTTAAACAAAAAATGGTTATTTGAAGCTTTTTTGCATGTGTGTGAAACTTTTATGTTTCAGATGGTGATGCCAGGAGACCCTGTAGAAATGGTAGAGTTTCAGGATAAAGCAATCAGCAATTCTCACTATGTGCTGGAACTTACGTTACCTAATATTCATGTAACACTACCTAATAAGAGCTTTTATGAGAGACTTTATAATAGGTGAGTTTAAAAACATGTTGAGTTGGATCCTTGGAATCAGACTCTCTGCCTAACTGCCTCCCTGCCTCCTCGTCTCCCTGTTGCTCCCCTTTCCCTTTTCTTTCCTTTAGTATTGTCTACCATCTCAGTGTACTTTGTATGATGTTGATGGTGACTGTAGAACTGTCACCATTGTGACGTGCTTTCATCATAGCTGATTTTCCCAGTCTGTGCATCTGGTGCCTAGGCTGCTGGTGTGTGAGGTACTGATTCACTCAGCCCTCAGGCTGACTGGTTGCCCCTGTCAGCTTACTGCAGATGCTGAGCAAATGCTATTTTTTTCTATATGTGCAGTGACATGAAAAGTCTTAAGAGAAAACTTGTGTCAAGAGACAGTGGATATTGAGATAAAATCAGAATTCTGAAGCCTGTCTTTTCAGAATTCAAAAAGACATTTTGTTTGAATTTTGAGCAATTTATGCACTTGTGTACAATTTAAATTTATTGTATTTAAATGCCCCTCAACATATATACCAGGAAAATATGTTGAAATAAATGGAATTCTAGGTTACCAACTCGAATGACTTTGAACAATTTGCCCAGCTTTCATAAGCCTCAGTTTCTCCATCTGTGAAGTGGTGATGATATTAGTGCCTGCTTGACTCAAAGACTGTGTGGGGTTTAAGTGATGTAATACTTGGAAAGTTCTGAGAACAGTGTCAGATATGGTAAGCACTTAGTAGTGGTTTGTTATAATTCCAACCCACAGGAGGGCTTTCTTGTATAATATAACTGAAAGATGGTCTTGTGATTCTTGAAAAAGAAGCTCTTGGTGCTTGTCATCAGTAGCTTCCCACATGTTCCAAACAAATTACTGTGATTTCCATGAATCTTCAGAAGCTCCCAGTTGTTACTGCTGTAGGTTTACTTGCTATCAGATATCCCTGGGCCTTTATTCCTTAACAGAGAATAATCAACTCTAGGTCCTTTTACTGATTGTCATTAGATGTTGTCTTAGAATAGAATCACACAGTTAGTCCCAGGAAGGATCCGCACTATTTCATTGGTCTTGACGGTGAGGTTCACAGGACAGCCCACAGTAATATAGGAACCAAAGGTTAGCCCTCAGTTTAATTTTGAAAACAACTCAATGGACACAGTGGCACATGCCTATAATCCCAGCTGCTTGGGAGGCTGAGACAGGAGGATTACAAGTTCTAGGCTAGCCTGGGAAACTTAGCAAAACCTTTTCTCACAATAAAATAAAAAAGGGGCTAGGTTTGTAGCTCAGTGGTAAAGAACTTGCCTAACATGCACAAGGCCCCGAGTTCAATCCCTGGTACACCCCTCTTTCCATATACACACAAAAACTACTTTTCAAATTTGTAGTTTTTGTATTTGTTTTGTAATACATATTAGAAATAGCAGCACATGGTTGGGATTGTGGCTTAGTGGTAGAGCGCTTGACTAACATGTGAGGCCCTGGGTTTGATCCTCAGCACTATATTAAAAAGATGAATAAAATGTAGGTATCATGTCCACCTACAACCAAAAAAACATTTAAAAAAATAGCACACAATTTACAAATTCATGTTAGAGGGGAAGTTTGATTACACATCTGAAGTTTGGAAACCACTGATCTCTAGACTCCTCCCTTTAGATGTAATTGAGGGGTATTTGCTTATTGTGGACAAAAGCACAGGACTGAGACTGAGAGTCATGAACAACTTGTTTAAGGCTCACTGGGAAGACAGAGGACTTGACCCTGGCTTTTCTGCATTGATTGAGCAGATTGTTGGTTAAACCAGGAGATGAAGAATAGTAATGCATACTGTAAAAATGCAATTCATAAATGTATAGTCATTTACTACTTTTTGAGATGGAGTGTCACTAGGTTGCTCAGGATGACTCGGAATTCCTGGGCTCAAGTGATCCTCTTACATTGACCTTCCAGTTAACTGAGACAACAGGCGTGGGCCACTGTGTGTGGCTCTTGTTTCTTTTTGAAATATAGAATAAGGCTTTTTTTTTTTAACATGAGTCACTGATTACAATTCCACCTTGTCTTTTTTTGCATAAAGTATACTCAGAAGGCACTATGTACAGTTTTTATTTCCATTTGCGTGTGTGTGTTGTACTGGGCATTGAATCTGGGGTGCTCTATCACTGAGCTCCATCCCTAGCCCATTTTTAAAAAATCTTATTTTTTTAGACAGGGTCTTAATAAGTTGTCCAGACTGGCCTTGAACTTGTGATCATCCTGCCTCAGGCTCCAGAGTAGCTGGGATAATAGCTGTATGTCACTGTACCCACCTAGTTCGCCTTTCTTTAGAGTGGAAAAAAAGAATATTTTCAAGGTCAACTAAGTGCAGAATCCTTATAGATTTTTTTTTTTTAAGATTTTTTACTCTAAAGTGGGTACTTGAAATTAATCACTTAGCATGTAGTAATAAACTGTGTTTATGGTAACAAATATAAATAGATTCGAGGCTAGATGCATTTGACCCTTGCTGAATATATGCAATATGTAACTTCACTGATGACAGCATCAGTGAAGGTTGACTGCTTAAGTCAAAGAAATGGAGCCTCTGTTAATCAGGGTTGTGAATTAAGTGGGGCTGCAAAGGAGAGTGTCTGTTCTATCTTATTCTGCCTACTCTCTCTCAGGTCCCTGGAATCACATGAATGCTGAAGTGCCCCTTCTCTCTGTGGATCATATAATTTGCCCCTTA
Organism: Sciurus carolinensis; assembly: GCF_902686445.1. NCBI lineage: Eukaryota > Metazoa > Chordata > Mammalia > Rodentia > Sciuridae > Sciurus > Sciurus carolinensis. The sequence goes on along the minus strand of NC_062214.1, from coordinate 191,981,787 downwards.
GTTGTCTTCATATTTTCCTTTTTTTAAAATATATTTTTAGTTGTAGATGGACATAGTATCTTCCTTTATTCATTTATTTATTTAATGTGCTGGGGATCAAACCCAGTGCCCCACACATGTGAGGCAAGCGCTCTACCACTAAGCCCCAGCCCCAGTCCTGTCTTTGTATTTTCAAACTACTATAATTTAAAACTTTTCAACTATTCTCAGACTAATGCAATTGCAAGTACAATGCAAAACGCTTCTTCTTCCCTCATCATTTGAAAGTAAGTTGTTGACTGATTCCCCTTTAGCCTTGTGTGCATACTTAAGTATAAATTTCCTACAAACGAGGACATTTTACGTGACGTAACTTGGGCACCTGAACCAGGAAGTTGATATATACATCCTGCCATCTATTTTCATCAAGTTTACTAAATGTTTCAATATTTTTCTATTTTTTTATAAAGAAATTTATTTGAGCAGGGATTATAATGAATACTCAACTCTGCCTTTATTTCATTCATTTAAAATATTGTTTTATTCCTTTTGGGCCTTGGTTAACTGACTTTTTGAAGATAGTTTCAGTTACAGTATTTTTTTCTATGCAAAAAAATCCTCTGAATAGAATATAAAAAAGAATTATAACTGGTTTAATTAAATCAAAATTGAGTGTTATGTTTCAGGCTGATAGATACAGAATAATAGTGGTTATGTCCTTAATTATCTTAAGCATTGTTTTCTTTCTTGACATCATTCCATGTTTTATAGTATTAATGGTGTCAAGACTGTTTAGATCCAAATATAAACAAGGAAAACAGTAAAATAATACACAGCTTACATGTTTAGATCTTATGCCATGCACAAACTCCAGGTTTTTTAAAAAAAATAATAGTTTCTCTGTATCCTATCAAGAGAAGAGAATACTTGTAAACAGTAAGGTAAAGGAAGAGCATTTCCTAGGAAAATTCTTCATTTTATATTGTCATCATTCGTAGGCATAGGAGTTCAGACCAAAATTTGGATTTATAACCCTTTGTTATTTTTTGTCCTGTAATATGCTCCAAAAGCAGCAAGCCACATTTGTACACAGCGTTTTGGGGCATAGCTGTCAGTGTCTGAGATGTGACATCCTTCTCTCCTGTATCCCTGGTGTCTTTAACAGTGGGGAAAGAGTCACAGTGCTCAGTACTGCTTTATACTTCTAGGACTCACAAGCTCAACCATTGGTCTGGAAAGAGACTTCTCACTTGAAGCAGGCAGGGCCATCTCATCACTTGGCACCTTGCTTGGTGTTCATGCTGGGCTTTATGATGAGTCTGTGCTTTGGCAGTCCTTCCACGTGAGACACCTAGTTGTCCTTTCCTCCTCAGCTGTTGCTGCCTGCTGCACGATGCCTCTGTTCAAGGCACAGGTAGAGATGCTTAGATGCAAGTCTCTCTGAGGGCAGGACTGGCAGTCTAGGGTAGGGAGAGTGTGAGGTGTTGGGATTGAAGTAGCTATGTGTGGAGAATGTGCTGTGGGTCCAGATCTCACATAAGCCTTCCTGGAGAAATTTGTTAAGTTTGAGTTTTCTTGAAAGCTTAGAGAGTGGGTGAGGTGTGGATACTAGGACAGAAGGGCATCTGAGTAATGACAAGTATTTCTTTGAAAAGGTAGGATACGAGGGTAGCCCAGCTGTGACCCCATGGGTCAGTATTTGATTGGACTCTTGTAGCTAGTCGGTAGTGTTTTCCTCTCCTCCCTGATACATGCATTCTTCATTTCATATGTTCTTTCTCGTGAAGCCATGCTTTCCTTTGGAAAAAAATTATATATATATATACATATATATATATAAATAAATAAGTAAAAATCGGGAACTGGAAGAAATGTGGCCCCTTGTTCCAGTTCTTCCACTAAGTGGCTATGTGACGTTGCAGGTCACATACCCTGAGTGAGGTGAGAATAACAGTTCTCCCTGGCTGCTGCTCCCCAGGATAGATGGGGTCAAAGGAGACTGCACAAGTGGGTAGTTTACAGAGTGCTCTCATGTGGAAACCGTTTTCATTTTGTTGTTTGTGGGCTTTTATTTTCATTTAGCTTCCATCCTTAAAATACACTTAAATGTATGAGTTTGTAATTTGAGTCTGTTAACACAGGTAAGCTAAGCACCTAACTAGTTAGGTGTCTGCCGTGTAAATTCCTTTCTCACTGTCCTGTATGTAACCCTAGCAGTCGTTTTTCCATCAAACAGAATTGTTTTAAAAATTCTTTAATAGGATCTAATTTCCATTTCACCATTTTAAAAATTATTGATCATGTGATCTCCTAAAGGAATATTCTTTAGTTTGTCTTCCATTAAATTAGGAGTTTTATATTTATTTTTCAACGTTTGTCTTTATAGGATCTTTAATGACTTGCTACTGTGGGAGCCAACAGCTCCTTCACCAGTGGAGACATTTGAAAATATTTCCTACGGTATTGGGCTTTCAGTGGCCAGTCAACTGATTAACACTTTCAACAAAGATAGTTTTAGTCCATTTAAATCTACAGTTCACTATGGTAATATATTTTAAATTTGTTCAGAATTAAAATACCTATTTATAATAAAGTGGTAGCTTTTAGATGGTGGATTTAAAATGTTTTTGTGTTTCTATTTGTATTGTTTTGTAACTTCTTTAGTAATTTATAAGAACATTTTCCCATTTCTGATCTCTATATTGAATATCATTATCACTTGAATATATTTTCTTTAGAGGAGTACTATGCACATTGAAGTTCAGGGTTAAATAGAAAAACATAGAAGGTACTATTTTATTTCAATTTTATTTTCTTTGTAAAAAAAATCAGGTTATAAACACAATGTTTTCATGATAATAAATTTTTAAGTTGCTATTTTATTTTAATAAGCCGTCTGAACCATGTAATCGTATTTTTTCCCCCTCATAGATGAAGAAAGTGGATCTGAAGAAGAGACTTTGCAATATTTTTCTACTGTTGATCCCAACTATCGTTCCCGTAGGAAAAAAAAATTAGACTCTCAGAACAAGAACTCTCAGAGTTTTCTCTCAGTTCTTCTGAATATTAATCATGGATTAATGGCAGTGTTCACAGATGTAAAGGTATGGTTTACAAATCCAAAGTGTTTTTTGAGAAGTATCTTATTTTAAAGAAATCTAATATGATGTGTATCCAGTGATTGAGATGGGTTGAAATTGCTTCAGTGACTGAGGATTCTAGTGTTCTTAGTCATACCATGGTGACAACACTTTTTGGAATTTAGCTTTCATTGCTGACCAAACTTTGGCTCTTCTTTTGAAAAACAGGTGCTAATTCTACTCCCAAGAATGGTAACCAATAATTTGTCCATTTTAAGAGAGGGTGAAGATTAGAAAGTAGGCAGAAGGGGTCTTACCTAGTAGCACTTAAATCATTCAGGTGTTAGTACCACAATATGTAATGGTTCAAGAATTAGACTTCTTTACTGCAGTGTGGGAGATTTTCCTGAGTTGAATTAAGAAAGAGTATACTGAGGGACAATCTATCTTCTCCACATTTAAATATTGACTTTTAGGAGTGGAGAATGTACTCAGTGGTAAGCATGTGCCTAACGTGTGAGGTCATGGGTTTGCTCTCCAGCACTGAAATAAAATAATAGCTTCTGTGCTTTTTTGATCTTTTTTATTAGCAAGATAATGGAGACCTACTGGAAAACAAGCATGGTGAATTTTGGTTAGAGTTCAATAATGGTTCATTATTTTGCGTGACAAAGTACGAAGGTTTTGATGACAAGCACTACATTTGCCTTCATTCTAGCAGTTTCAGTCTGTATCACAAAGGTAGGACAAATGTGTGTTTTGTTCATTTCTGTTTGGACATGTTTAAATTTCTCCATTAAAAGAAAATCAGTTGAGAAATAAAACTTTGATAGTGGAAATTATTTTCTGTGTGGGATTCAGATTTCAATGTCAAAGTAATACTGTCAATTAGAAGGTTTTTTTTAAACTTTATTAAGATATAATTAACATACCATACAGTTCATTTAAAGTGCACATTTCAGTGATTTTTAGGATTTCACAGAGTTTTGTAGTCATCACCAGAGTAAGTTTTTGGAAGATTTTCATCACCCTAAATAGAAATTCTAGCTGGGTGTGGTGGCGCATGCCTGTAATTCTAGAGACTTGGCAGGCTGAGCCAGGAGGATTGCAAGTTGGAGGCCAACTTTAGCAACTTAGAGAGACCCTGTCTCAAAATAAAAAGGTATGGGGATATAAGTCAGTGGCAAAGCACTCCTGGTTCAATTCTTAGTACCAAAAAAAAAAAAAAAAAAAAAAAAACAAAAATTCCATACGCTTATGACCCTCCATCTTTACCTCCCTGAAAAAAAGTTAATATATTCTCTCTGTATAAATTTGCATATTCTGAAAGTTTCATATGAATAGAACCATAAAATATGTAGTCTTTTTTCATTTGACATGATGTTTTCAAGGTTTATCTAAATCATATCACTTCTTCAGACCTTTTTATTGCTGAATAATATTCCATTGTATGAGTATATCACATCTTATCTGTTCATCAGTTGATAGGACTTTATATTCTTTATTTCCTTTCAGTTTCAGATGAAAATGCTTACCACTTTTCGAGCAGTGTCCTGTGAATAGACATGAGCTACTTGCATATTTTCGATGTTTGACATTTTTCCATTTATACTTTCTTAGCATTTTTTGAATCTATATTTTTATTTTTTTAATTGTTTTTAGTTGTGCACTGCCAGTCATACCAATATTAGCAAAGAGCAGTGGATTATTAATGCCAAGCTTGTGGTTGCGGTACTGCCAGGATTGTTATCTTCTCTGGAAGTGGAAGTACAGGTTGAGCATCTCTAATCTGAGATGCTCCAAAGTCTGAAATTGTTTTAGTGCTGACATGACATCAAAAGTAGAAGATTCTACACCTGAACTTGTGATGGGTCATAGTCAAAATACAGGCAGACTAAAAATGTATAAAATTGCTTTCAGGCTGTGTGTTAGAGGTGTAAATGAATTTCACATTTAGGCTTTGATCCCCTCCCCATTAGGTATAATGAACATATTAATATTACATGATGATCTCATTAGGTATATGCAAGTATTCCAAAATCCAAAAAGATCTGAACTCCAAAACACTTCAGGTACTAGGCATTTCAGATAAGGGATACTGGCTGTACGGTTTTTATTTTGAATTATAGGAGTCAAATAGTTATGAAATAATTAACTTTGTAATGATTTTGTTAATATTTTCACCTCAATGTGGATCTAGGAATAGTAGATGGAGCAGTTCTTCCTATGGAAACACGACTTCCCTGTTCAACTCGCCCGCATTGGTTGGAACCTACTATTTACTCTTCTGAAGAAGACGGCCTCAGTAGAGCTGCTTCAGATGGTGTTGGAGGAGACAATTTGAATATGCTCTCCATTGCAGTTAAAATACTGTCGGATAAATCAGAGTCTAATACAAAGGTGTGTGTTTTTTGCTTTTATACCATTGAATACTTGCTGTTGATTTCATTACAAAGAATGATTACTTAAAAGGCAACACATTTATTTTCTTTGAAAAGCTTTTGCACTATAGTAGGATTCTATGGGCAGTACATGTGATTCTTTGTATTGTTCTGTATAGGAATTTCTCATTGCTGTCGGACTGAAAGGAGCCACACTCCAGCACAGAATGCTTCCTTCTGGGCTTAGCTGGCATGAGCAGGTAAGAGAGCTATTATGACATATAGTGCACATATGGAACAGTTAACAAGAGAAACATGCTGCTCAGTGGTTATCATGAAGCAGACAGTATGAAATGGAATGTCAACAGCTGGGTCTGGTGATGCGTGCCTTTAAACTCAGCTTCTCAGAGCTGAGTCAGGAGAGTTTTGGTGAGAGGACCTGATTTTTAGACTGAGCTAGAGATAAATAATTAAGGAAAGAGAATTTCCTTCAAGAATGAGTTGTACAGAAAACCAGACCCCGACCTCCTGCCCCACTACAGTGGGTTATTTAGGAAACACAGTTTTAAAGTGGTCTTGTGCAAACTTTATTCTTTCAAGAATTGCTTCAAAGCAAAATAATGTGAAATTTTATTTGTACTTTGTTGTTAATTTCATAAGATGTGATTTTCTGAGGTTTCCATAGCTATACAGTTGTTGGGCCTCTTCATTTTAAATTCTGATGTTTCAAGTACTTTAAAAGTATTTTTAGTTGTATGTATTTAAGAAGTATAGCATGATGTTTTGATGTGTGTGTGTATAGAGAGATCTATATCTGTATATCTTTCTATCACTTCTATAATTTACAGCAAAAAATCCATGTAAATCTCTTATCTGAAATGCCTAGAACCAGAAGTGTTTTGGAGTTGGATTTCTTTTGGAGTTTGGAATATTTGCATATGCTTAATGAAATTATCTTGGGGAGGGGACCAAAGCCTAAACATGGAATTCTTCCATACTAGCAGAATGTCAATTCTGTAAAATTTACATTTTATATACATACATAAATGTACATACATATATATATACACATACACACACACACACACACACACACATATATATATATATTGAATTGCTTACTGTGGTCAAATTAACAAATCTGTCATCTTCCATAATTACCTCTGTGTGTGTGTATGTGTGCCCTTGCACATGTACAAGTAATTTATGAAATGAATTCTTTCACAATGATATTTTTCATTTAGCATTATGAATTTCAATGTGAATGCTTTTTCTGTGAGATACTTTGTTTTATGTTATTAAGCATATTATATCAAAATCTTTATTCCTTCTAAAGCAGGGTATTTTATATTTTTGTGATTATAGATTTTATACTTCTTGAATATTGCTGATGAACCTGTTTTGGGGTATAATCCTCCAACTTCATTTACAACTTTTCATGTTCACCTTTGGAGCTGTGCACTTGATTACAGGTAAATTCACAAATGGAACAAAATAAAATTTTATTTAAGATGTGTATTAAGTTTTGAAAAATACATAATTCATTGAGTTAAGGTTATTTTTTTGTTATTGGTATGAGGAATTGAACCAAGGCGTGCTTTATCACTGAGCCATAACCCCCAGCCCTTTTGTTTTTGGATAGGACCTTGCTAAGTTGCTGAGGATGGCCTACAACTTGTGACCCTCCTACCTCAGCCTCCCATGTCCCTAGGATTGTAGGTGTGCACCACCACACCTACCTGAAAACATTTTTTAAAGAGAGTTTCTGTTGTTGCACTAAGTTGACATTCTGTTACTTCTTTTTAGGCCCCTTTATTTGCCAATCCGATCTCTCCTTACAGTTGAAGCGTTCAGCATTTCTAGTAGTGTTGCATTGGATAAATCGTCTTCTACTCTCAGGTACCTGCGTGAACTTCATTGTCTACTGAACCTGGCTGTTCAGAACATGTTAGCTGATGTTTACCTCACCCATTTTATCCATCTTTTGTTAAAATCAGCATCCTACTAGTAGTCATATCCTTCTGTCTAACTTACTCAAGTTTTCTTTCTTAAGTGACTGACCCTATTTATTCTTTTTAAAATATATTTTTTAGATGTTGATAGACTTTGATTTTATTCATTTATTTCGGGTGCTGAGAATTGAACCCAGTGCCTCACATACGCTGGGCAAGTACTCTACCACTGAACCACAAACCCAGACCCCATTTACTCTTTTCATTATTGTATTTCATTTTTTTGGAAGAAATTAATCTTTGGGAGTTTTAGTTTGCTTTTAGAACATGAAATGAACTTCCCAATAATTGATATACTTTATCTTTGTTACTTACACCTTATGAATTTGAGCATCTGTTAACAAAAAACTGCCAAAAATTGAGAATTTGAACAAATGACTAATTTTTTTATACCACTTAAATATTTCTAGTACTTGTCAACAGTGAGTTCATTAGAAATTGCATGTGAGTTTGATGTGTTATATCAGAAAGAATGGTGCAGTGATGGTAGAGCAATTGTGATATATATTCAAAGCTTTGTTTTTCAGATGTTGGTTTTATCTTTTTTCTCAGAATAATCATGGATGAGGCTGCTTTACATCTGTCTGACAAATGTAATACTGTCACTGTGAATTTGAATAGAGGTAAGTATTAAAAAACATCTGGAGTAAATTAAAGCTGCTTTGTTTTGTGTTAGATTATATTAAAGCATTTTAACTAGAATAGTGCTAGTAAACTAAGGATCTTATTAAAGGTCTTTAAAGATTAAAAAATCTTGAAGTATATAGTGATCATATGGTATATATTCAATTTTTCAGTTATTGGTTTTCTAGTTCGATAACATTCTTAAAATATTAGCTATGTACATCAAAATTATATATGCCAATTATTTAATTTAATATATTTCTCACTAAAGTGAATTGTAGGATGAAAATTGTGGCAAATTTGTAGGATGAAACGATATCTGTCACATTTAAGTGTTTAGTATGTGCAATGAATTTTAAAGATGCTCATTTTGTTGTTGTACATTGGATAAGAATTTTTTGAAAACTATACTCAAGACATTTTTTCTCTTTTAACATTTTAGATTATGTTCGTGTGATGGATATGGGGCTTTTAGAATTAACCATAACTGCAGTGAAATCTGATTCTGACAGAGAGCAAGTAAGTTAGTAAGATAATGGAAATTTTTGTTGAAATCCTGTTTTTTGAGGGATAAAAAATTAAAATGTACTGTAAAATTATTTTCCCATTTACCTAATTTTGGTCAAAAATAGATAAAATACTTAAAAATTAAGAGTAGGTTAATACATTTTTCCTATGAAAAATGTGCACATATTTAAAGTAAGTCTATGCCAAAAAGGAAGTTGTTTCTTGTTTGGAAGACATTTTATCCTTTTCTTTTGTGCCTTGTCCAGACTCAGCCTCGCTTTGAGTTGCACTGTTCGAGTGATGTTGTCCACATCAGGACGTGTTCAGACTCCTGTGCGGCTCTGATGAATCTCATTCAGTACATTGCAAGCTATGGTGACTTACATGCACCTGGCAAGGCGGAAAGGAAACCTGGAGCCCCTCAGAGGAAGTCCAAGGTACAGTCAACAGTGTTACTCCCCCAACCCTGCCATGTGAGTGACATGCTTATGGCATTGTCTTCGTGACAGTCAGAGAAACTTTGAAAGCTCACTCTTCTTTATAGTCTAAGAAATGGGGTCTGGAAAGGTGATTTTCTGGAACTTTTGGAAAGCCATTCTTCCGTTTGATAGTCTTTGTTTCAGAACATTAATCTTCTCAACTAATACTTTTTTCCAATCTTTGGTTATCCAGTCATCTATTCTCAGGGAAGAATGAAAACAATATAAGGATTGTTCTCTGCAAGTCGAATATAAAACATGCTCTGAGAAGCTGGATGGCAGATGTTGGTGTTGTCAGACTTAGTTCTGTAACAGTGTCTTCCATCTTGGTTATAGGTAGTGCTACTTAGCATCAGTGTCTTTCTCATACACAATTTCCTTTTTCCTTTGTGACAACCCAGTGAGAAGAGAGGTTAAAGATCATCCTCTCTGTTGTATAGATGGATCAGTTGAAACCCACAATCAGTAGGAGAAACAGGAACAAACTCAGTTATTTTTGTCTGAGTTCAGTGCTCTCTGTTCCTCATGTGTCACGTTTCTGACCTCTTATGTCCAACTTAAACAGTCTCCTCTTTCTAAAGCGTTTTTATTTTTTCAGGGCCATTCCCTTCATGGCCTCTTCTGTGAACAAAATTCTCAATTCCTGGGGTGGGTGCCTCTGCTGTGAACTCTGGTGTGACTGGCATTGCGTTATCTTTTGTTGTGGCATTGCGTTATCTTACACTTCGTGTGTTATTCTGTGTGTGACTTCTTGCTCCTGCTGCATTTGCTGCATTTGTCACTGATAATAAGGTGATTTATGACACTCCCTGTCTACTATTTGTCCTCTTTAAAAACATTCCCCAGTTTATTAAAAGTTAAATATATTATCACTTTCAGTTGGAAAATTATCATTTTCCATTTAAAAATGCATGACCTGGATTTAATGAATCCATTTTACTAACCAAAGTGGTAAAGTAGCAGTATTGGAGTTGAGCCCTGTGAATCACCACTTAGTAGATTTTTCCCTCCTGTGTATGCCCCCTCCTGTCCTTGGGAGTCCAGGAAAGGAGTCTTTGATCTGCAGTTGCTTAGTCTCTAAAAGTGAAAGTCATCCCAGCCTGTCAGATTTGGCAGATAGAACTTGCTAGTAATGCCCTTTCCCAGCTTTCCAGCAGTGTTGGCAACCTGGCTGTCTTCTAGTGCATTGCTTTTCCAAGGTCCCAGGTCATGGACACAGTCACTTCTGTTGGCAGTTATTGTTAGGGTTGTATGATAATACTAAAAACTTGAAATGGGCAGCTCTGGGCAGACTTTAGAAAAATGAATGTGGTTCCATTTTTGGTGTTTCTGTAAAATGTAGTGTATTTCTAGGATAAAATAAGGAGTTTCTTAAAGAGTATTTTCGGCTATTTTTAATTTTTATTTATATATTTATTTTTGAGACAGATCTTGCTATGTTGTCCTTAATTTAAATGGCACTTCATAGGCCTCTTACTCCTGGGCTCAGTCAGTGCTCCTGCCTCAGCCTCCAAACTAGCTAGAACTATAGGCACTTACTATGGTACCCATCTTTGGCTATTTTTAATTAAACTTTTTGGCTACAGATAGGTTCCTCTAGTGGATCATCCTCACGTGGTCCCATGCTTCCTGAAGCAGATCAGCAGGTGTTACGAGATCTGATGAGTGATGCTATGGAGGAGGTCGACGTGCAGCAGGCCACCGCATCCGTAAAACCACAGGCTAATGGTAAGACCAGGACTTTTTCCCCAGCAGCATTGATATTGCAGTGTCTTATGTCATTATTTGTGTTCTCAGAAATTCTTCAGTAAGTAAGTTACTGAAGAAAAGACATGTCCAAGTTTTGGTCTATATTTATTAGCCAATCAGCTTGTGATTGTTGAGTGTCTAGTAGATAAATAACACTAGTCAGGATGACATGAAGGATACAGAGGAAATGGGAGACAAAACTTATTTTTTGGTAGCTTACAACCTAGGAAAACAAATGGGCAGACACTGAGGCTGCTGTTTGGAATGATTGAAAAACAATGTAAGGAAATCCCTTGGAGTGTGGTTTGTGTTCCACAATTTGGAAAGGATTGAAACAGTTTGATGACACTAGTGAAAATGAGATGAGCTGACATTTGAAAGTGGGTAGAATTAGGTATGTGTTGAGGAGGGAGAAGGTGACCCTGGAAGTTCATACACTGGTCTGTGTCAGAACATGGGCATTATGACCCTTAGCCTTCTAAATGTTGCCAGGCTGCTGCAGATGAAGGCACCCTTCTTATTGAGAATTGTACAGTGAAGTTGGACAAGGAGGGAGGGACTGGATGATTAGAAATCCTTCAGAGCCAAACAGAACAATCTAAATATTTTGAAGCATCTGTTTCAAAACTAGTTTTGCTAATAGGGTGGACATAGCTATTTCTATATTTTGTGAAATCTTAATTTTTAAATATAGTGTTATGAAAGTTTAGCATTAAATGTGACTTTGATTCTAGTTTAAAATAAATTAGAACTAAGGATGTAACTGGGATTTCTGGCTTCCTTTGTACTATATTATTTGTAACAAACAGCAGTAGTCTAGTTACATGGGAAGGCATATTTAATGAATATTTACTGAGTGGCTTTACCAATTTGTGTGTGCTAGGTGGGGTTCCTGGAGATTGAACCTAGGGGTGCTGTACTTCTAAGCTATATCCCCAGTTCTTCTTATTTTATATTTTGAGCAAGGATCTTATGTAAGTTGCCAAGGCCGGTCTCATACTTGCTATCTTCCTGCCTTAGCTTCCTGAGTTGCTGGGATTAGAGGTGTAAGCCTCACTCCCATTCTCCCATTCTTATAATGAATGACTTTAATAGATGAGAGTCTTCACTAAGCTCTGGGCACTTAGGATGCATAATTCAGAGGTGCTGCCACATAAAGGTGAGAATATTGTCTGTGAGCCTTTCCAGGCCAAAATGTTACTTTATACATTTTTGGGTTCTTAGTCCCATCTCATGTTTGGTTTGAATGAATGGAGATGTAATCAGTGACTCTAATATGTAGTATAAATGTATAAAAATATATGTTTACATATATAAGATTTTTGTGCATATGCTATCTTTTGTGAACTTTATAATGAGAGAGCTCCCAAGAACAGGTGTCCAGTGTGGGGAGTGACCAGTAAATAGTTTTCTTTTCATTGCTTGGAATCACTGCCCTCTCCCAATACCTAAAACATTCTCAGCAACTGTTACCACCCCCATCCCATTCGTAAGCAGAGATCTAGTTTTAGGTAAGGCTGTGCTAGATGTAATTGATTTCTACTGCAGTATTGCCCAAGATATTTCTTACGGAGCATCATCCACAGGACACAATTGTCAAAATGAAATTCTGACTGAGGCAGAATGAGTCAGCATTAATCTGCTGGATTCCTGAGCTTGTCTAATGCCAGATAACTGAGAGGAACTATCTCTACTTAGAACACTATCATTTGCTGTGTTTTAGAGAACTTCAGACTTGTTAAACTGTCTTTTTATGTATCCATACATTTATTAAACAGTCTTTTTGATGTATTTTTGCCACTTGCTGAGGTGTTGGGGGCAAGTTACTTTAGCTGTTCTTAACCCTCAGTTTCCTAGGGTTATTGTAGAAAATGAATGAGATTTTGCAGGTGAAAGAATTCATCCTGTATATATGACACATGGTTAGGATGTTTAGTATTTTTTCAGAGTGTGACAAAATGTAATCTTTTTATCTAGGTTTTTTGGATGAAAAATCTCAAATTCAAGAACCATGTTGTTCAGACCTTTTCCTGTTCCCAGATGAGAGTGGAAATGTGTCCCAGGAGCCTGGCCCCACTTATGCCTCTTTCACTCATCACTTGATTAGCGATGCAATGTCAGGTGTGCCCACTGAAAATGATGACTTTTGCATTCTTTTTGCACCAAAAGCAGCCATCCAGGTAATAAATTGACAGCTTTATTGAGGCTTAAAATAGTGTTAAAAGTTAAATTGACTGAAGTGGACCTGAAGAAGATTCTTTAGATTATTATTTCTCACAGTTCAGTTCAGAATTACTTCATTTTAAAATTTACTATTGGTGCATTAATGTTTGTTGTACTTTATTATTATTATTTTGAGTACGGGGGTTGAACTCAGGGGTACTCAACCACTGAGCCACATCCCCTACCCTATTTTGTATTTTATTTAGAGTCAGGGTCTCACCAAGTTGCTTAGTGCCTTGCTTTTTCTGGGGCTGGTTTTGAACTCACAGTTCTCCTGCTGCAGCTGCTGCAATTAGAGATGTGCACCACTGCATCCGGCGTACTTTTATTATTTCTATGGCACATCTCTCAGAAACTCAGAGAATACTGCTCTATATTGGCAACGTTTCCTACATAGATCATTGAACTGTAAATATCATTCATAGTTAGATGACTCTTAAGGATAGTGAAATTAAATGACAGGAAGTTGTGCTGCCCAGAGTGACTGGTCTAACTGGGAAAGGCGAGATGTGTGTGAATGCCAATGGTTGGTTGAGAGGAACACAAACACACACAAAGCTGCCCAGTAGTAATTTCGTAGGTGACTACATTTGCTCACTAAGTTCTGAGAATCTTCTGGTTAAAATTTTAAAAATCAAAGCAGTCAAACTCAGGATAAACCTCTTATTAGAAACATGATAATTTGGTCAGTGTTTTGAGGTTTGTTAAGTTTTGGTTTGAAATGCAGTATTGATTTTAACTGAAGCAATAAAATACACACATGCACACCAACACATACAATCTGTACCTTCATGGGTTATTTATATAGTACAGAAAAGAGTTCATTTTATGCTTAATAAAACAGAGTATCTTATGTAGTGGTTAATGTCAGAAATATTATCTTTTTTATATATCAAAATTAGGAAAAAGAATGTAGACTCAAGAAATCCCCTTGAGATAGGTAGCATAACCAGTCATTTCTAATGAGGTGAGATTGTGTGTTACCTGTTGATTTCAGGAGAAGGAAGAAGAACCAGTCATAAAAATCATGGTTGATGATGCAATTGTGATAAGAGACAACTATTTTAGCCTACCTGTTAAGAAGACAGACACCAGCAAAGCCCCTTTACACTTTCCCATTCCTGTAATTCGATATGTCGTTAAGGAAGTTTCTCTTGTGTGGCATCTTTATGGAGGCAAGGATTTTGGGACAGTTCCTCCTACTTCTCCAGCTAAAAGTTACATGTAAGTTAATTTCTGTGTGAGTTTATTTATCAGGCCAGTGTATTCTTTCCTTAGAAAAATACATAGAATTTTTCTTAAGAGTTAATAGACTAGTATTTAAATGTCATGGTTAACTTTTTCCACTTTTGAACTTACTTGTATTGTAGTGAATGTTGACTCACATGATTTTCATTCAGCAAAACTTTTCAGGTTTTTTTACTATATGCACATTCTAAAACAGGAACAAGACCCAGCCCTTCCTTCAGCTCCAAAGGGGAGAGAGTCATGTGACTGAAGGAGGGGAGTGAAGTGAGTGTGTCAGGAGGCAGGGACCAGCTGTGCTGGAGAGTACCGAGCATGGTGCCGGTGCTCACCGAGAAATTACTAACCAAAGGCAATGTTCTGTAGCAGGAGAACAGAACTCGGCAGAGAGTGCTCCAGGGTGGGAGGAGCAGTAACATTTGGTAATAGTTCACCTTTTTGTACTTAAAAGTTACTTTAAAACACTCTGACTTGATTATAGTTCTTTTCTGTTTTCTGGCATTTCTAGGACTTGTTCTTAGACCAAAAAGGGTTTCTAAGATAACAAGAATGCTATAAAGAGGTCTCATTTCCAAGTGCATCCTGTGATATGGAACCCAGTACCATAATTAGATTCTTCTAAGTTCTGAATATTTAGCAAGCAGATGACTACTCTGGTTTTGATTTATAATATAATTTGTGACAACTTTCTGATAGTTCTGTAATTTTATTTTTCTTTTCATCTTAGTAATATTTCTAATATTACTCATTAGATTTCTTTGAATATTTTTAAGCACTATTTTCTTTTTTCCTTCATTTTTAGTAGTCCCCACAGTTCGCCTTCTCACACACCCACAAGACATGGACGTAATACAGTATGTGGGGGGAAAGGAAGGAACCCTGACTTTTTAATGGAAATACAGTTAAGCAAGGTAAGGTGGTGTTTTGAGGAGTCAAGTCCACTTAAGAAGAAAGGAATATTAGTGGTGGTTCTTTTGTTGCCCCAGCCCCATTGGTCTTGACCCTTAAGTCCCAGCCCTTTGGATTGAAAAAGTATAAGGATATTGTATAAAATACTTCCTTTTCTTTTTCTCTCAGGTGTTCTAAGATGCCCATGGTACTTGTGTCTTTTTTTTTCCTCCCATGCTGCTCCTGGAGTAGGGTTCTCAGAGTTGGGTGCCCTTAAAATCTCCCAGTGGGCCTATTGAGACCTGGGTTTCTGGGCCCAGATCTGACATACATGAAGTTTTAGTGAGTTTCCAGGTGATTCCTTTCACAGGCGTGTGATAAGCTGCTGCCCCAGAGTACCTGTCTGGGAAGGCCTGCCTTTGGATAGTGCATATTGCAGGTCCTTTGCGAAGGTCTAAAGGTTCACTGGGTCCTTTATATTATATGCATTGAATTTAACTCCAGCCTGTTCAAGATGCCCCAAGTGTCATATTTTAGGGTAGGTAGTATACAAATATTGTAGTGATGGCAATTCTATGTATTTAATTGTATCTTTGCCCCTTTTGGGAACTTGGACCTTGCTTCCATTGATTTGTTCAGGCAATTTCATAGGTTTTCTCATTTTGCTTTAAGAGGATAAAATTGGGTGGGTGTGGTGGTACATGCCTATAATCACAGCAACTTGGGAGTCTGAGGCAGGAAGATCACAAGTTCAAAGTTTACTTCAGCAACTTAGCAAGACCCTGTCTCAGATCCCTGGTACCAAAATAAATGAATAAAAAAAATTAAAAGAGTAAGGGATTTTACTAAGGTCAACTAAGAAATGTTAGCAAAACTTATCTGTGTATTGTAGGGTACACACAGATCAATAAGTAAGTTAACAAATGAAGCAATATTTAGTTCTTCGAAAGTGGAATTATAAGCTGAGAGAGAATCCAAAGAAAATGAGTGATCATTTGCATTTTAAAGAGGAAATCTAATTTAAATAAAAAGTAAAGGCTGCTCTGTGTTCCTTCTTGTCTGTTAAGGTGAAGTTTCAGCATGAAGTTTACCCTACATGCAAAGCAGAATGCGATTCTAGCCTCTTAGAACAACCAGTCTCTCGGCAGGTGTTCATTGTTCAGGATCTTGAAATTCGAGATCGTCTGGCAACATCACAAATGAATAAATTTTTGTACTTGTATTGCAGCAAAGAAATGCCTCGAAAAGCTCATTCCAACATGGTATGATTCAAAGCCTCACTTTTTGTTATGTTCTCTTTTTAATATGAAAATTCCTTTTAAATATGCCACTTAAAGTTTTGTGTTTAAAAATTACTTTGTATATCACTGCCAGGGTCCATTAACTATATAATTGGCCAATATATTGATAACTGAAGAAAACCAGAAATCCATAGCAATCTACACAAAATAATTAGAGTTGTTGAAAGTGTACCAGATTTCTAAGACTTTTTTTCTAAGGTTGTTGAAAGTGTTCCAGATTTCTAAGATTTGTAACCAATGTTACAACAGATTTATGGAAAGATGTAAGTAAAGAAAATCACTTTCCCACATTCAAGTAAGCCTCCCATCAAATTTTTTCTGGGCTTTGACTCAGAGAACTGTTTAAAACATAGTACCTCTTTCAAAAGCCGTATTTGAGATATAAAATAGGATGCTTGTGGTAATGTAGTGTGATCATGAAGAGAATGGGCTTAGAGTCAGGCCTGATTCAGATCTCAGTTCTGTAACTTACAAGTTGTGTGGCTTTGGTTTAGTTGCTTATTTTTAGCAAGGTGGAACTGATAAGCTCAGGACCTTGGAGGTTCTTTACGGGAGATGGCTTTGGAAGATGAACTTCTGGGCCTCAGCAGACTCTATTGAGCCTGCAAGTACAATGTTACTCGTGAAATTTTTCCTCTAAAGAGAGCCCATTTTCTGTCATTAGGTTCTTAAAAGGGATTGTGACCTAAAAAAGTTTGATTCAGACTTTAAGGAAAAGAGGGTAGATAATTCATCACTTTTTGTACTCACATAGAGTTATGATTTTTTTCTTTATTTTTTCTTTTTAAAAATGAGAATAAGGTCATTATATCTTTGGGGAAATAAATATTTTGTTTCGTTTTTGTCTTGTAGTTGACAATTAAAGCATTGCATGTGCGCCCAGAGTCTGGCAGGTCACCACAGGAATGCTGCTTGAGGGTATCACTGATGCCACTTCGCCTCAATATTGACCAGGTTGGTAATACAGGCATGATCCATGTGATTGTGATTAGACTTATGCCCCCTCATCCAGAACAAAGGAACTGTGATGTTTATTTCTTTTGAACTTTTGTGGAATTATGTGATTAAGGCAGACTTTCGGTAAACAGTAGGGCAGATTCATTAAAGGTTTGAAATATGGATTGTTGGTGGGTAAATGTTATTGATGTTATTTATCCCAGTCTCCTATTCATTATATGAGGTGGGACAAAATACATGTTACTCTCCTCAGTCCTTGTTGACTTACTTTTAATTCAGATATACATAACCATTTTCAGAGATTATTAAAAGACTTCCTGATTGTGTTGTTATCATAACATCTGAAAGAATTTTTCTACTCTGAGCAAAATGAAAATAAGCAAATAGTTACCTAAAGAGATCACAAACAACAGATTTATGGAATGGTATACATAAAGAAAACCATTTTCCATATTCAAGTAAGCATCCCATTAAATTTTTTCTGGGCTTGATTTAACCCAGAGAACTGCTTAAAACATGGTTGTAAGAAGCCTTATTTGAGATATAAAATAAGATGCTTAGTGGTAATGTAGTGTGGTGGTGAAGAGCATGGGCTTAGAGTCAGACCTGATTCAGTTCAGTAACTTACAAGTTGTGTGGCTTTGGTTAACTTGCTTCACTTCTCTAAGCCTCACTTTCCTCATTGATAAAATGAGAGAAATTGTAATACATGCATTGTGATGTTTAAAAATAAGGATTATAAACTGATGTAAGAAAACACTTATGCTTAGTTCTTGGCACCCTATGTTAAGGGTCAGTAATATTAACTGAAGCACATAACTGCAGAACTTAAAGGAGTTTTTAATCTGCTTTAAAATAAAAAAACCCTCTTTGTATCCTTTACATTGTTTTGAGCTCAGGTTTGGAAGCAGAGTATTTATTTGTGGGTTGACATTATTCATTTGATTAAATAATCATTGGATATTGTTCATTAGTTACTTAAATAAAACTTGAATAATCAATTATAAGCAAGTAACAGGTATTTTAGAAATGAATTTAAATGTTTATATTGCAAACAAAATGGCACTATTTCAGAGAAAATTGTTCTCTGAGGTACAGGAGTGGACCTTAGTTTCACGTTAATGCTTGGGACTTCTGAGTTGGGCCAGATGTTGGGTTTATGTTTTCTCATTTTAAGAATAATATCTTTTGATATCCATATTTTAGTTCAGTTTATCCATATATTGGCTTGATAAAAATATTCATGGGAAAATTGATCTGTATAAGTCACCATTGGGAGCAAGACTGAATTGACATTTATCTTTATTGCTTGACTTTATTAAATGTAGCAAGTCCAGTTTCTTTAGTAGGCTTTTTTAAAAAATGTTGAGTATGATTTCTTTGTTAGAACTATAAAACATTATAACTTCAAAATGAAGTATTAATCTTAAAACAGGGAAATAAAGGTTGTGACTACATTGAAGAAAAAAGGGAAATCAGTCCCTTAGACATAAAACCTAGGAAAACAAATCCATGCTACAGTATACAAACCTTAAGTTTCTTATTAAATGAAACATTTTTTTCTAGTTTACATCTCCTAAGATTGATATGCCATGTTTTGAGATTGCAAACCATCATTGAATAGAAAACCATGCATTTCTGTTCATTTTTTTCTTAGGAAAATAAATCAGTTGGTGAATGATGCTACTTTGAGTAATACTTTTCTTACTAAGCAGCTCCGAACCTTATTTGTCTTAATTGCATCGTAGACATCAAGCCTCATTGCCATTGAAATTAAGTGCAGTTGCTTCTAAAGCACAGCACCTCCATAGCACAGGCAGTAAACAGTGCAGATGGATGAGTCCCACTGTGCGGGAGATGGAGATCCAAAGTATGAAGGCCAGATTTCCTGACTGACCTAGTCTAGCGTTCATTTTAGCCTTGCACTGCCTGGGAATTGTGTAGGGGAGACTTGTTAATTAATTCAAAGCCATTTCCTGAATGCCTACCTTGTCCCAGGTTCTGAACTAGGATGCTGGGGATACAAAGATGAATAAGACATTCCTATCCTCAAAGATCTCTCTGTAGTGGGGAAGACTGACATAAAGCAGATGCTTTTAATATGCTGTGGTGAGTACAAGTGATAAAGAAGGTGTAGAATGACATGTCTGGCCCACAGAGGGAGTTTGGAGGGTGAGGGATGGTGAGGAAAGACTTTCTGGAGGTGGGGATATGCAAGCTGCATCTTAGGGAGTGCCAGGGAAGTAGTCTGGTGAAGTCCTTCATGAGGGCACCAGGGACTTAACTCAGGCTGGGCTGGGAGACCATTCTGGTGAGATAGGAAAGTGCTTACCTGGGGCTGGGCAGGGTGCACAAGGAGCAGCACCTTTACATATTTGTGTACTTCGTCTTCATCACTTCCTTGTTGAGTATGACATTAAAAGTAACTCTTTAACTCTTTAAATCCTGTTGCACTATTCCTTCATTGCCAGGAGCAGTGGCTCAGGAGGCTGAGATAGGAGGATCTTGAGTTCAAAACCAGCCTCAGCAAAAGCAGGGCTCTAAGCAACTCAGACCCTGTCTCTAAATAAAATACAAAATAGGACTGGGGATGTGACTCTGTGGTTGCATGCCGAGTTCAATTCCTTTGATCTCCTCTGCAAATATCCTTTGTTATTGCACCTTAAAGCTAGGCATAAATATTTTGCTATGAAAGTTTAGCATTAATAACAAATCAAGTTTTTTAAGTTAAAAAAATTATTGTATTGAGGTATAATTTATATAATAAAATGCACAGATTTTTAACTGTACAGAACTTTGACAGATTTGTGCACTTGAGTAACTAGTACACCAATTGAAGTGCTTAACTTTTCCCCTACTCCACAAAATCCCTTCATGTCCCTTTGTAGTCAGTTTTCACTACACCAAAGCAGCCATTTGTCTTTTGATTACCATAGTTGTTTTTTCCTCTTGCATAACTTCATATAAATAGAATTGTGTTTGGATTCCTGCACCCAACATTTTGTCAGTGGATTCATCTGTGTTGTGGCATGTCAGGAATCTGCTCATAGTTTCCGTGGTAATGGGGTTGGAACCCAAGCACACTAGACAAGTGCTAAATCACTGAGCTATAGCTCCAGCCCAGTCAGTGCATTTTTATTGGCATGTGGTGTTTCACTGTGGATGTTACACAGT
Source organism: Sciurus carolinensis (assembly GCF_902686445.1). Lineage (NCBI taxonomy): Eukaryota > Metazoa > Chordata > Mammalia > Rodentia > Sciuridae > Sciurus > Sciurus carolinensis. Next base: position 191,961,188 of record NC_062214.1, on the reverse strand, counting down.
CTGTTGATCCATTTACCTACTGATTTGCTTTTGAGTTGTTATATATGTATTAGGTAAAAGCCGAATTTCCGGGTGGTCAGGTAGGTTATGTTCAACTAGCATAAGCAGCTACCAGTGTCCTTCAGTGGCTGTACCAGTGTACATTCCCACCCATTGCCAGTGAGCACTACAGTTGCTTCACATCCTTGTCAAACTTGGGAGCATCAGCTTTCTAGTTTAGCTGTTTTACTTAGTGTTTGTGGTGGATTTCTCTGATGACTAGTGATGTTATGTGCCATTTCACGTGTTTGTTAGCCATTTGTGTATCTTCCTTTTGTGACAGCTCTGTGTCTTAGATTGCCTATTTTACTGAGTTGTAGAGTTTAGCATAAATACAAAATTTAAAAAATTTAGAACATTTAAAAAAACTGGTGAGTAGTACCCTTTGTCATTTTGTGTATTGTGTCAAGTTTTCTTTTTTTTTCTTAAAAAGCAAATTGATACCTGAAATTTTCTATTTTTATGAAGGCTGTCTTGGACTTAAAACGATTGTATTAAAATGTCACCATCTAGTGGCCAACGAAAGCATTTTATACACTATTAAATTTGTTAATGTGTAATACTTGATATAAATAATATATGATAAATGTGTAATGTAAGTAATGTATGAACTATGTACAAGAATATACATGTGTAAAGCATCACAGAGGAACGAACAGCCCATGAACTTGATACCTGCTTCTAGTAGTGTTGGAGCTGCCTCATTCCCCTGTGTTTCATGGTACCTAGAATGTTCTTCTATCTTGATCATTTATACTTGGGATAAATGGAATCCTAGGTACTCAGACTGGAAATTGTCAGACTGGTGTGCTAACAAATAATGTGACCCTATAACTGAACTTTGCCTTGTATTTTGGTATAGTATTAATGTTTTCTATTAATTTAGGATTTTGTTAAAGTGGAAGGGAATAAGAAAGAATAGGCTCAGACATTTGATTGTGATGTGCTCCAAGATTATTGGTCACTTTGAGAAAGGCAGAATGAAGCTGCCAACAGTGGGCCAACTGAAGGGATTATCAAGACAGCCAAACATTTTTGTGTGTGTGTGGTTTTGGGGATTGAACCCCAAACCCAGGGCCTCCTGCTTGCAAGGCAAGCACTCTACCGACTGAGCTATCTCCCCAGCCCTGCAGCCAAACATTTTTGTTAGAAACTCTGTAGTATTAGAAGAATACTTGAATGAGTGATTTTATTTTTCATTCTTATTTTGAATATCATTGTTCACTGAAGAAAATGGATTAAGATAATATAGTGGTAAAAGCAGAAATAAGACATTTAGAACTCTCATGGCAAATGAGTAGCCAGAATAAACTAGCTGCTATTATTATTGTTAGCAGTATTACCACTACCAATTTAGAATGAAGACTAATGCCAAACTAGAATGAGAATGCTCTAATGCTCTATTTCTAAGAAAACTAAAAGGCACTTTGACAGTCATTCCTAGCTTTGCAATTTTTAATTTCTCCATTTCTAAGTTAATTTTCTCAGTTAAGAGAATTGATGGGAATGTGTGTGTGTGTGTGTGTGTGTGAGAAAGAGAGAGAGAGAGACAGAGACAGAGACAGAATAGCAGTAAGACCTGAGACATAGTAAGGGATTCAATAAATTATAGTGATATTTGAATAATGGATAAAATGTGAGACTTTAAAATGCTTTGTTTCATAGTCTTAGAAATAGATGTCCTTTTCTTTTCAGTTGTAATGACTTTTCTTAATTTTAGGATGCCTTGTTCTTCCTGAAGGATTTCTTCACAAGTCTTTCAACAGAAGTGGAGCTTCTACTGACTCCAGATCCAGAAGGTATTTAACATAGTTTAAAAAAATCTATAACGAGTACAGATGCCTTCAACTTAGGATGGGGTTGTATCCTGGGAAACACATTGAAAGTTGAAAACACTGTTAAGTTGAAGATGCATATAGTACATCTAACCTACTGAACATCATAGCAGCATAGCATGCTTTAGAGTGTTAGTTGTTCCCCCCTTGTGACTGACGGGTTGATGTAACGGTGGCTGCCTACAGACACCCACCATCACAGAGAATGTGACCACAATCATTAGCCTGGGAAAAGATAAAAATTCAAGATACAGTTTCTACTGAATGCATATTTTTTTTTTTTCACACAATTGTGAGGTTGAAAAATTATAAGTCAAATTGTCATTAAATTGGGACTGTCTGTATTGGATTGATTGATATATGGGGTATTTTTGAGAATATCCTTTTTTTTTTTTGGTGCTGGGGATCGAACCCAGGGCCCTCTGCTTGCAAGGCAAGCACTCTACCGACTGAGCTATCTCCCCAGCCCCCGAGAATATGCTTTTTAAAATTAGTACATTATAGATATATATAATAGTGGGATTCACTTGGACTTATTCATACATGCATGAGAATATACTTAGCAATCTTTATTCCCATGTGTATATATATATGTGTGTGTGGGTGTGTTTGTTTAGTTTTATTAATGCAACTGTAGTTTATGTAAAGTTAATAATTACTGAGAAGCGGATTTCCTCTATAATAGGACTTATATTTATTAAATGAAATGTAACAAGATTGATTTAAACAGTTACTCTATAGAGACATATCTAATATTTCAAATGTGCACATTCCATTTTCAGTCAAAAAGTCTCCTGGAGCTGATGTCACCTGCAGTTTGCCAAGGCATTTGAGTATCTCAAAGGAGCCAAATCTAGTTCTTTCTTTCCCTGGGCCAAAACAACCTTCCCCAAACGATAGTGCCAGTTCAGTGGAGGCAGTTAATGGAGCAGAGGAAAAGGACTTCTCAGCGGAAGAAGCATCATTTAGTGATCAGCCTGTGTTTTTTAGGTAAATAATTTTGATAACAAGTGAAGTTCCTTTGAAGTTTTGAAGGTAACTATGTAATATGTAAGTGTACTGGTAATTGTGAGGTTACATTAGCTTTTCTTTGCATTGCCACATAATTAACTGGTGTGTTTATTCGCATGTGGTGCCCATCTAACTTATACCCTTTCTTATACATAGGAACCCCAGTTCAGGATCCATCTCTACTGCATCTGTGGCACAAGTTCTTTTTTCCTCCTAACTTCTTTCCTCTTTCCCCTCTTGATCTTCCTCTTCCTAGTCACTGTTAATGGTGTCTTATACCTTCCTAAACATGAGGTTTTCCTTTTGCCTCTTTTCCCACCTTGGCTTTGGCATTCCTGCCTTTTCTCCTATGAGATTTTCTACATGATTTCCCCCATCATGGTTGTCTTTCCTGACCCTTCCTCCTTGGCTGAATCATCACTCCCTGATGTCCTGGTTTCCTGCACTGCTGCTCTCTGCTCTGATGCTGCCCAGCTGCCTGGCCAGCTGGCCACATGCTGGAGTTTTCCTTCCTCTCCAGACTTTCATCTTCTCATCCTCTTCTTTCCCAACCCTTGGTGATAGGGATGGAGCCTTGGCATTACTGGAAAGACGAGGGAGGAAGAGCAAAACCCCTTGTTGAGAGGGATAATTAGCTACCCTCTCTGGTTCTCTGAACCCCCTCCCCTGTTGACATCATGGCCCCCTGTTTCTCTGTCTTTGCCTCTAGGTTCTGAGGTTTAGGCATGGCCCAAAGTGGTAGTAGAAGTGTTTGAAAGTGCTGTCATGTTATGAATATCTTGAGCACTTACTGTATATATACCAGGTTTTGGTCTACACTCAGTGAAAAATCTGTTTGTGCTTACAAATAATTAAAATACATGGTTGTCCTGGGTAAAAGAGTGTGGAAGGAGCAAGTACCAAGTGTACTGCCCAGAAGACCAGATGGAGATGAGCATTCAAGAAATGAGGGACGACCTGGGATCCCAGGCTAAAATAGATTGCTGTAAATACAGTATTTCTATTTTATTGAAGATTTAAGTGGACTTTGGTGACAGTGGCTTAGTTTGTGACCACCAATATTAATTCTGTAGGGAAAAAAAAGTGTTCCATGTGCCTAATTTACAGTCAGTTTTTGGAAGCCAACTGAATTTGCTATATGCCATCAGTGTACATTATTTTTTTCTCCCATGATTCTCAGTATTAGTATGTTGATATCCTACTTATAAGCATAAATTTTAAGACTTCTCACCAAAATTTACCAATGTAGGTGGCATTTAAAACATTTGCTGGTGAAGACAGGCTCAGAGTGTTTAAATCACTTGCCCATGATTGCATCCCAATTAACTGATGGAGCTGAGACTCAATCTGGGTCTCCTGAGTGCTTCACACCAGCCAGAAGAATCATCTAACCTCTTTTTTTACTTCTTGGTAATGATTGACTTAATGATTACTCTTAAAGGTCACTTTTATTAATTTGTTTTTGATAATTTGTATGGAGGGTATCTATCAAAATTAATTTTTATAAGAATGAACATTATTTAATAAAAAAAGTTTTTGTGAGGAAAATTTTAAATATAACAAATACAAAGTTGTCAAAACAATCAGATAATAGTCATATCTTACCTTAAAAGGTAGAATTAAAAGACATTTTTTATTTAGGCTATATTTAAAGATTTATTTTGTGGTTCTATTTTTATTCTCCAGTTTAACAAATTAGTTTATATGTAATTTCAGTGATTAGTACTTTTGAATATAAATAACTCTCCCATCCCTTGTTTATCTATAGAGAATTCAGATTCACGTCAGAAGTTCCTATTCGACTTGATTATCATGGCAAACACGTATCAATGGATCAGGTTTGGAAATTTTGCACAAATATGTTCTACAAATTATCTCATTTTTTTTCCTAATGGCTTCAATTTTTTTTTAACTTTGCACTGTCATAGTTTATATAAAATTTTAACATATACATATGAAATTGAAATGAAGTTCAACTTTTTAAAATTTGTTTTTATACCAAATAATTTTAATGTCATTTACTTTAGTACCATGAGTATTATAAAATATATTTTTTTCAGTAAATATTTCAACTTTTTTAGCTTTTTTAATGAATATCATAGTGATTTTCCCCAAATAACAACTATGTTAAATGCTGAGTCTCTCCTTACAGATTAATTCAAATGTTTTTAATTTTAAAGGGTACGTTAGCTGGGATTTTGATTGGTCTGGCCCAGTTAAACTGCTCGGAGCTAAAACTGAAGAGGCTTTTCTATCGGCATGGGTAAGTTGATTTATCCTGGGAGGTTTTAAGGTGAGGTTACGAAGACTAGTTTACAACAGATTAGAAATGGTGCCCTCATAGCAAGCATACATATATGTTAGTTATTTTAAAATACAGTGTTTTCTGCAGAGAGCTTATTTTTAGACTACTCTGATTGGTTGGCAGCTAATTTTTATTTTGAGGGAGTCAGTCAATTGAGTAGAGTACTAGTATTTAAAAATAGCTATGGTTTAGGACATTTCTAATGATTTCCTAAAGTTATAAACTAGCTTATTTGGAAAAACTCAGTTAATGGCAATTTATAGACTGGGCTAATTCTGTGCTACAGCTTTAGATATTCAAGAAATAAGGATAGTGGAACAACACACATGTGTACCCAAGTCTTGTGGAAATTAGAAACATTACAATTGGATTTTCTATATCTGTTTATGTCTATATCTACCTATCATCTAATATAAATATGTAGAAAGAGGTTCAGATTGGGAGTTAAGTGGCTGATCTATGTTACTTTTTGATTTAAAAAAATTTAGTTTTAAATTTTTTAAAAAGTTTAAAAATTTTCTCTTAATTCATAAATTTAAGTTAAAAAAAACTTACCTAAGTGTATAAAGTTTATTTCTTTTTTCTATATACTAATAGTCATTTATTCCAGTTTGCTAGGTGTTGACAAATTATTCTCATATGCAATCACTGAATGGCTCAATGACATTAAGAAGAACCAGCTACCAGGAATCCTGGGAGGCGTTGGGCCTATGCATTCACTGGTACAGTTAGGTGAGTTTTCTCTTTTAACCCTTTCGGGGTTATGAATGCTCTTGAGAGTCTATGTCAAGATCATTTTTCTTAAAAAATCTATATGTGTACTGACAGACACAAAACTTTGCTTCCAGTTTTCAGGGTTAAAACTCCAAGGTTAGAATGTTAACAGAGCTCTGAACCCCAGAACTCATGTTGATTTCTGTGCTGACTTTCCAGTACAAGGTCTAAAGGACTTGGTGTGGCTACCAATAGAGCAGTACCGGAAGGATGGCCGCATTGTCAGAGGGTTCCAGAGAGGTGCTGCTTCCTTTGGCACCTCAACTGCAATGGCTGCTCTGGAGCTCACGAACAGAATGGTCCAAACCATACAGGTATCTTTCCCAGCCTTTCTTAATCCACAAAGAAGAACCACTGTAAAGTGGGCTGTTTTGTTTTTAAACAATACTGTGGAAATATAAATACACTAAATGTTGAGAGTAGATGTTTTATTTGTAATGATTTAATATCACTTTATCACTTAGATGTCCAATATTAAATATTCAGTAGAATGGAACAGTGGAATGCAGTGTTAAATTTGCTTGCATATTTTAGGTAAATAGCAACTATTAAATTAGAGGATTTCTTTTACCAGTCTGTATAAAAAATATCAAAGCTAAATTGAAGGAAACTTAACTGATTAAACAGTAGAGGTATTAAGGTTTGTTTCCATTCAGTATTCATTGCATAAAGCAACATAGAAACATTGAGTGTTCTCTGTGGAGAGAGGAAGGAACTGAATAAGTGAACTCAACCCAGATATGAGTTTTTAATTTATCTTTCATGTTCTTATTGTAGAAGTTATAACTCTTATAATGAATTCAGGCCCTGGAAGCTCTGCATACTTCCCGTAGAATGCTCTGTTGGTACCTAACTCTCCACACTGCTTTCTAATTCATTTCTTATTCTGACAAAATATCTAGGCAGCAGCAGAGACTGCTTATGACATGGTATCTCCTGGTACTCTTTCTATTGAGCCCAAGAAGGTCAAAAGGTTTCCTCATCACCGGCTAGCTCACCAGCCAGTAGACCTGAGGGAAGGTGTGGCCAAGGCCTACAGTGTTGTGAAAGAGGTACGTGAGTGCTTGAGCAGACAAGTCAGTTTGCATGTTTTCCTGGCTGTCACCCAAAGAACATTCAGTGGTTTTAATGTGTTTCAGAGAAACCCCTGAGAGTAGAATGGAGCAGCCACCAGTAGCATGGGACATGTCTTCATGGAATGAGAGAGGGCTGGGTTCTGACTGATAGGCTCCCACCAAGAGAAGAGAGCAAGGGGCAGATTCTCTTTATCACAAGAAGTATGTGGGGAATGGCAGAAACCATGCCTATGTTTGCACCAACTGCAGTTGTTTTTTTCTTCTTGATTCTGGGGATTGATCCCAGGTGTGCTTTATCACTAAGCTACATCCCCAAACCTTACTAAGTTGCCCAGGCTGCCTTAAAGCTGTGATCCTCCCACCTCAGACTCCCAAGTTGCTGGGATTACAGGTGTGCACCACTGTACCCAGCTTACTGTATGCGTTTAACACATAGTTATACTTTGCTATATTAATGTTAGATTTGTTTAAGAAATGCAGTTTTCAGTGAACCATCACCTTCATTCTAACCTGAAGGTGATGCATATTTTTTTTGTATGTGTCTTTAGGGTTTTATTATATAAGTACTCATAAGCAAAACACTCTATATTTTAGGTTTACATCAAAGGTATATGTGTACTGCAGCTTATTTCTTTCAATATTATATTCATGTTAATACTTGTAATCTGATTTAAATGACTTTATAGTATCATTACATAAACATACTATGGTTTATCATTTTCCTATTGATGAACGTTTAGTTTCTATTTTTCCTCCTGCAACACCGCCAAGGGAATCTTCACTTAAATGTATATGTTCATATGTGCAGGAAGGTCTCTAGGGAGGAGCAGGTGAGTTGCAGCTGCGGTATCTTGCCCTGTAGTAGGCGTGCTACATGACTTTCTGACAGTTGTGCCACTGAATGCTGGTTCTTTTTATCGCCTGGGACATTCCCTGGCTTCATCTTTTTTGACATTCTTTTTAACATTACCTGAAGAAGTTTGTGGTCATTCTATGTTTTAGAATTTCATTAAAGACATTTCACCAGTTATGTTCTGATGACAGAAGGAACTAGGCCAGTCCTTTTCCTGACAGGAGTAGCCTCTGTCGTCCCCAAGTCTGCGGGAAGGCCAATGAGGTAGGGCCCAAGAATTGTATCAGGGAATAAATGAAGGGAAGACCAAAGTTCAACTTTTAAAAAGAGATTTAGTGCAGAGATTGACGAGAATTACCAGTATTGGACCAGTTAGCAACAGATAGATGTGTGGAACTTGATGCTGAGGTTCAAGGTGGAGCACAGGCAGTTGGCAGCAGGGCAGAGCAGCACTTGGATATGGAGCACTTGCAGAGCACTGGCCTGGTGTGGACATCTAACGCATGCTTTGATGTGGTACTTTGTGCCAGGTACACAGTGGTCCTTAAAGATGGGTGCTGATCCTGCTTAGAGGTGAGGAAATAGGCTCAGCATGAACAAGGACCCTCCAGCAGACCACAGCGAGCAGGTGGTGAGCCAGGATTGGCACCTGGGAACTGCAGCTGAAGTTGAGTTCTTTTTTCAAAAACTGTCCATAGAAAGAATGAGGGAAGAGAGTGTGAGCATAGAACTTGAGTCGAGTTGCGAGGGTGTGCTGAGTTAGACAGAATCTGAATTCCGTACTAATGTTTTTTAAAAATAGAGATTCCTGAGTGTGGAGAAATTGTTTTTTCAGTTTAGATATTAGTAAATCAAAGATGAAGAGAGAACATATCAGGTATTACATAAATAGCTCATCCATTAGATTGGGGTCAGCAGACTAGGCTGCAGGTCGTGTCTACTCATGCCTGTTTTTGGATGAACTTTCAAGCTAATGATGGTTTTCACAATGTTAAAAGACTCTAAAGGAGGAAATCCAGAAAGAAATGTGATTGGAGACTGTGTGGCCCACAAGTCTCTACCATCTGGTCCTTCTCAGAAGACATTTGTTGACCCTACACTATGTGATTCTTTGTTGGTGGTTAAGTCCTTGTGAGGTGGTCATGGTTGTCTGGGAATTATTCATTGAACACTCCTGTTATCCAAGCAGTGTCAAACTCTTTAGATGAGTATAATTCCAACAAATACCATAGGTGGCAGGCAGTGTTTTAATTCCCATTTAAAAGTCTTGTCTGAGGTCACACAGCTACGTGACTGGGGCTGGGATTTGAATTTTCTTTTGTGTCTCCAAACCTGGTGGAGTCCATCACTCCACTAAAATATACTAACCTTTTATTGTGGTGAGGGGGAAGGGAAGCTGACAGAGCAGGGACGATGATGCAGGGAAATGGATGATTTGTACCCTAGTCCCTCGGACTGGCTGTCATCTTCCAGACCATTTTAAAGGTAGCACTTTTGTGTCTTTTAGCTTTTTGGACTTGGTGCTGTGCTGTGCATGTAACTCACGGTTGTTACATGTGTTTGCCTGCTGCACTGGATGAAAACCATATATTATTAGCTTGTTAAACTGATGACTGGATTCTGCATTAGGACACGGTCTCTAATTTCCCTGGAGCACCCAAAGTTCCTTTATACTGGATCTGTCCTAATTGAACAGTGCCCCTTGTCTCTTTTGGAGATTTCTGAGTCAGATAAATGGGAATGATTCTAAAGGCATGTGAGGTTTTACTACTTAAGTTGCCTGCACATTTATACATTCAGCCCCAGAGCTGGGCGGTCATGATTGCTGTAACACTATAGAGCAAGGAGATAGGAGTGCTGCAGAAGCTTTGGCTCTAGTCCTTGGATGACAGGTTTCTGCTCTGTATTCTCAGAATTTTCTCTTTGACCCAACAGAATGGTCTATGTAGCTTTTTACTGTAATTGAATGTTCCTCAGTTATCTTTTCTAATACATAGTCAGTAATTTAAAGCAAATAATTTTCTACAACTTAGTGGAATTAAGTTTTTGTATTGCATCAAAGGAATTGTCACCGTGGTCCTTTAGTGAATATGTTTATTTAAGCTTTGTTTGCTAGGTTGGGTTTAACTGGAGTGATTAATCAAGCCACAAAGCTGCTCTTGGATCATTAAGTATTTCTGTGAGCTTCCCTGTGTGAAATCATAGTTCAGCTACATTTTGTATGCACTGGTGTCACAACAAAATACTAAATCATCGTAATTGCCTCTTTTCCTTATTATTAGAATTTGTCATAAAAATAATTATCCTGGGTAATCTCAAAAGCAATTTTTTTGTCTACATATAAATATAATGTAAATGATTATATTGGAAGAGTATAGTATAGTATAAGTTAGATTTCTGACGAGTAATTTATTCCCCTTCTCTCTCCACCTCCCATCCTCTGTACAGGGAATCACAGACACGGCCCAGACCATTTATGAAACAGCAGCTCGAGAACATGAGAGCAGGGGCGTTACTGGTGCTGTGGGTGAAGTCCTGCGCCAGATTCCCCCAGCAGTGGTGAAACCTCTGATTGTTGCCACTGAAGCAACATCAAACGTGTTGGGTGGCATGAGAAACCAAATTAGACCAGATGTTCGGCAGGACGAATCACAGAAATGGCGCCGTGGGGAAGACTGGCATTTCCAGCGGGACTCCTTGTGAAGAGAATAAGGATAGAAATAAGGAGCACAGAGCCCCAGTGGCAGCCTCAGAGGGAACTCATTTATTTTATCGTGCTCATCTCAGGAACAAAAGCATTTTTTAGTTAAATAATTTAATGTCAAAACAACATGCAACCAAAAATTCAGACCTTTAGGAATAGTTTGATACTTGCCTGTAGAAGCGTTTGGTGGCTGGTGTCAAAGGTTGTTAAAGCATTTGCTGCCAATTTAGTGTATTGCTTACTTTTATTAAAATGACTATAATTCTCCTTGTTATAGACAGGATATCATTGGAAGCCTTCTTTTACAGTATAGAGTGCTCAAAAAGCACTGGAGCATTCTAAAGCACTATTTATGTAGCTTTGGTGAGTTCATTTTTCTCACAGTTTAAAAAGAAACACTTCAAAACTTTGGTTGAGAATGAGAGAAGCCACAGGGGATGCAAAGCAAATAGGATTCTTAATATAATATCAGTGTGAAAACATAAGCTGCCCTGCTAGGTTAAGTGTTCAGCATACTTGAGATGTCAAGAGCAGCATTCTTCCATTTACTCAGAAGCTCTGTCATTGGGGCCTGAAAAAAGTGAAGTCATATTCTGTCCTGTTGCACTTTATCCTATGTGTGTGTGTGTGTATGTGTGTGTGAGCGTGTGTGTAGATTAATACAAGTCATGTGCTGTATTCTTTGTCATTTACAAAGTTACACAAAACAATGAAGAGTAGTAAACGTGTCTGAGAGCTTCTAGCAGAGGAAAGTGCCCAAGTACGGTAGCTTCCTCTAGGTGTAAGTGAAAATGTGCTTCTGTAATGAACTGGGCCCACATAATTGGTTATATGTTTAATTTTAAGCAGGTATAGTGCAAGCTTATTAGGAATGTGTGGAAGGGGAGATTGGAAATAGTTCTTACTCTTCGAAAATTAAATTTTAAAACCCTCAAAAAAAAATAAGCCCTAGTGAACTAATAATTCAAAGTACCATTTTTATTTGGTTAACAGTGTACATTTTGATAACCCGTCAGGAATGAATAAAGTATTTTCTATTTAAAGATAAAATTGTTTTATGCTTCAATGAATATTTTGCTTTTCATAGAGCATATTCATAAATGTAGTATTTTGATTTACCCCAAGATATTTGGAAGTACTTTTTTAGAATCAGTTGTGGTTAATAACAAGTAAATGATCCTCAAGGAGTGACAGAGGTCCCTGACTCTGGAGTATTATGATATAGCTTCTCATTCCTAAAGTGTCTTAGGGAGTGCAGGGGAGTATTGTTGAAGTGAATTTGGATTTTAGAATTGTATTTTCTTTTGGGATGGAGGTCAGAAAATGAAATCAGATTCTCTAAATTTTCTAAACAGGAAGGCAAGGCAAACTAAAAATCCACACACTTAGAATTCATAAAAGTGTTACATAGCATTTAATTTTTTTCTTTTTTACTGCTGAAAAACAGTGCTCAGAGTAACTGCCTGTTTAAACATCATGGAACCATTTGTAATTAACTTATCCCTGTTGAACAGTTCAGGTAGCATGGCCCTGACCAACATTAAGGTGGTGCCACTGTTTACAATCATGACAGCCCAGCTGTTGGGCTTCATTCTGAGGCCCTGCTCGCTATCTCTAGGGTTAGCTCTAAAATGAACCATGTTGTGTATGCTACCTGATCAGTCAAGCTGGAAAACACTGATTAGACTTGTAAAATCTTTAATCTCTTAATCCATAGTTACACTTAAATTCAATTAAATGTAGTATGGGGAAAATAATTATCCTCCTCTGCCTGGAGTTGCGAATGGACCTTTCTTTTAACAGATTAAGTTGATAAAGCTCTTTAATACATATGTCTTTTCGATGGGTCTCTGCAATACCTTCTGTCTCAAGTCCTGCCCCACTCTGGGTGGGATCACACTGTCTGGTACAAAAACTGTGTCTCAGATTCAGTGTCAAGGGTTTGCTCATTGCCAGTTTACCAAGGTGCTCTTCACGGGAGCTGTTTGTAGAGGGCCTGTCTGTATCTGAACACACATTATCTTCTGCTAAAGACTCTTCAGACTTCTGTGTTGTGAGGACACAGTGAAGGGTGTGGCAGGACCCTTGGGTTGCTGGATCTGCAAGTCACCAAGCAGATGACTTGGCCAACAACAACTTAGTCCTCACTTAGCCTCAGTTTTCCCCACTGAGTGAAGGTTTCTTTTGACAGAGCCCAGTGGGAATTTTGGGATGATGAGGCTCTGTGTGCACCTGTGTGAGCGACAGCATGTGCCACCTCACACTGGCAGGTGTCACTGAGTGGGAGCTATGACTGGTCACATCCCTGTGCAGCTGTGGGCTACTCCATGCCTCAGGTTCTCAGTGGTATGTTTTTGGATTGTCACTTTGCCTGTGTGTTGAATCAGGATGTGACTCTTCTGACCAGAGTAGACTGTGTACTCTGTGGCCTGAGTCCTTGCAGGTCTCCCCAAGGAGTTCAGTAAGCAAGCTAGATGAGGATCTGCTGGGAGTGGCAATGTCAGATTTCCTTGGTGCTGTTGAGCTGACTTTGTGTCACAAATAGGCAGCAAAGACTGTAGTGATGTATTTCTCTTGAAATGACCATTTTTACCTTCCTGTATGTCCCCATGTTGCTATTATTTACAAGTACAGCATCCATTGAACTTTTTTTTTGCACCAAAATTTGGACCCAGGAGCACTTAACCACTGAACCACATCCCCTGCCTTTTGTTTTATTGAGACAGAGCCTTGCTAAATTGCCCAGTCTGACTCTGAACCTGCGATCCTCCTGCCTTACCATCCCCTGGGATTACAGAAGTGCACCACCATGCCCATCTGAACACTGGCCTTTGAGAACAGATGAAACAGTGTTTCTTTCTCTCAGATACCATAACAGTAGACTTTTGGGGGGGGGGTACTGGGGATTGAACTCAGGGGTACTCCATCACGGAGCCACATCTCCAGCTGTATTTTTATATATATTTTATTTAGAGACAGGGTTTCACTGAGTTGCTTAGTGCCTCGCTTTGGCTGAGACTGCCTTTGAACATGAGATTCCCCCTGCCTCAGCCTCCCGAGCTCCTGGGTAGACTTTCATTTTAATGAAGTTTGGGTACAATATGGATTCCTGCTTAGAGTAAGTATCTTTGACATTGGTGTTTTTATATGCAAAAGTCACTTTAAGAAGAAAAATCTTTCCAAGGACATGTGCCTAAGATGACAGAATAGTAAAAGCCAGTGTTTCCTGTCCCCTGCAACGTGCCACTATTAAGTGCTGTTGCAGTATTTCCAACCTTCAGGGAATTGCTTTTGAACCTCAGAAGCCCTTTGACATGGGTCCTTAGTACCTGTGTTCTAACCAATGGGAAGAGTTGAATTTTAAATGCAGAATCTACATTTTCACTAAATGGTTCCAGGATTAACTATTAATTCTCTTAACATTAATGTAAGTTTTGTATGTGTAAAAAGCTGGGGCTGGGAATGTGGCACGGTGGCAGAGTGCTTGCCTCGAGTGAGCCCTGGGTTCAATCCCCAGCCTCTGGGGGATTAAAAAAAGAAAAAAGCCACAGGAGAAACGCTCAACTTTGCTTCCATTTTCTTAGGCCTGTGTGGAGTGAATTCCTGAGGTTCTGGGTAATGTGCTGAGCCGTGGGGTGCACGTCTTTCCTGCTCCCTTTACAGCCTCTCACCTCACTTGCAGCAGTAGAGAGAAGAGCTGATGTTTTAAGTCCCTTGAAAATAAGGGACTGTGTGAACACTCACTTTGGATCTGCAAATGCATCAGCTGGACATAGCAATTGGTATAAAATGAACATTCAAGACTTAACAGGAAAATTATTTAGTATATAGATAATAAAGGAAATAAAAGGATTCTTTGTTTTCATTACCAGGAAGTCTTGTTTTGGTTTGCTGGAAGGTATAATCACTCTTCATATAAGAATAATGTGCTGGGCATGCACACCAGTAATCCCAGTGGCTTGGGAGGTTGAGTTAGGAGGATCTCAAGTTCAAGCCATCTTCAGCAACAGATCTTGTCTCAAAAGGACTGGGGATGTGGCTCCGTGGTTAAGTGCCCCTGGGTTCAGTCCCTGGTACCAGAACAAACAAGTAGTGCTTAGCGTGCTTTCATCTCAGTAGTTAAGATTGGCACGGGGCCTGCTTCTCCCTGGAATGATGTGATGTGCAGTTGCAAGACAGCTACTGCTGGTCAGAAATTATTTTCCTTTTGTCATACTGTCAGCATATTGAAGACAGAAAAAGCATTCCTATAAAATGCCACAGTAGGTCTATTTTGTGATGAGAAATTTGAGTGTCAGTTCACATTTTGCATGTTGGCAGTTTATCAGCGAAGGAGTTAGAGGTGTGTTACAGCCTCTGAGAGCCACGCTGGCTTCCTAGTGAGCACCAGAGTGCTGCCGTGTCCAGAGCTGGCAAGTGTGTGACTCTGGCTCTGTGTCACTTGTGCCTGGGCGGTCAGAATAGCAGCCCCCCGGCATGTTCACTGTGCTGTCTGAACTGCATTGTGTGGAGAGGGGCTCCTGATTTCTGGTAGGATTTGCCTTGCGCTCTGTATAACCTGCTGGTCACCCAGGAACATATGTCTTTTTAAGGAGAAATTTGGAAGAGGTACCAAATTCAGCTTTTATGTAGATCCAGCCTGACTTATTTTAGATACTGAATTATCTTGCCACAACTATGAGAACGTTTGTGTAGATGTTTACCATCTTTGCTAATTTTCCTAATTATCCTAATTATGTTAATTATGATGTGAATACTTAAAGAATACTGATACTGTACAAGTATTTTTGTGGAAATGTATCTTGTTAGTGTGATTATTTAAAATATTATGAAATCAAGAATATTCAAAAATTAAAATATTTACTCTTTGGATTTTTCTTTAATCATAACTGTTGTCTGTCACCACGAATTGTTTCCAAAGCCTGTTTGAAATGCCTCTGGGGTGAGTAGCTCTGTGTCAGACCTTGGTACTGGGAAAGGACATTCACATGATCCTGTACTTCCATTAGCAAATCTAGCTTTACTACCAATTTCTAACATGTACAGGGTAAATAATGTTACAGTTTGCCACTCCTTTCCCTCTTTTGAGTATTAATTACTCTATTTGTTATTTCTGTAGTTTGGACTTATAAATCCTGTAGTTTTAGTCTTATGGACCTATATAAATACTTGATAAATCTGTTTGGAGGAATATTTGACCTTATAAAGGAAGGTTTAAAAGGCATTTTAAAAAATTTTTAAATTTTTTTCATATACGTATATAATATAGAGTAATAATATCTGTCTCATTCTACTGCCATTCCCATCCCCACTGCCCCATCCCTCCCCTCATCCCCTCTGCATAATCCAAAATTCCTTTATTCTCCCCACCCTGCCCACTGTGGATCAGCATCTGCTTATCAGAGAAAACATTCAGTCTTTAGATTTTTGGGATTGGCTTATTTCACTTAGCATGATAGTCTCTAGTTACATCCATTTTCCTGCAAATGCCATAATTTCATTCTTCTTTAAGGCTGAATAATATTCTATTGTGCATGTGTATGACATTTTCTTTGTCCATTCATCTGTTGAAGGGCATCTAGGTTGCTGCCATAGTTTAGCTATTGTGAATTGAGCTGCTATAAACATTGATGTGGCTGCATCACTGTAGTATGCTGATTTTAAGTCCTTTGGGTATAAATCGAGGAGTGGGGTAACTGGGTCAAATGGTGTTTCCATTCCAAGTTTTCTGAGTAATCTCCATACTGCTTTCCAGAGTGGTTGCACCAGTTTTTTTTTTTTTTTTTTTTTTTTTTTTGGTGCTGGGGATCGAACCCAGGGCCTTGTGCTTACAAGGCAAGCAAGCTACCAACTGAGCCATCTCCCCAGCCCTTGGTTGCACCAGTTTGCAGTGCCACCAGCAACAGATGAGTGTACCCTTTTTCCACATCCTCACTAATACTTATTATTGCTTGTATTCTTGATAATTGCCATTCTGAATGGAGTGAGATGGACTCTTAGAGCAGTTTTGATTTGCATTTCTCTAATTGCAAGAGATGTTGAACCTTTTTTTTTTCCATATGTTTGTTGATCAATTTTATTCTGTGAAGTGTCTGTTCAATTTCTTAGTCCATTTATTGATTGGGTTATTTGTTTTTTGATAAGTTTTTTGAGTTTTCTATATATTCTGGAGATTAGTGCTCTAAAGTGTGATTGGTAAAAATTTTCTCCAATTCTGTAGGCTCTCTCTTCACATTGATTGTTTCCTTTGCTGAGAAGAAGCTTTTTAGTTTAAATCCATACCATTTATTGATTCTTAATTATACATCTTGTGCTTTAGGAGTCTTAAGAAAGTCAGGTCCTGAGCCGACATGATGAAGATTTGGGCCTACTTTTTCCTCTATTAGGCACAGGGTCTCTGTTCTAGTGCCCAAGTCTTTGATCCACTTAAGTTGATTTTCGTGCAGGGTGAGAGACAGAAGTTTAATTTTATTTTGTTACATATGGATTTCCAGTTTTCCCAGCACCAATTGTTGAATAGGCTATCTCTTTTCCAGTGTGTATTTTTGGTGCCTTTGTCTAGTATGAAATCACCATATTTATGTGGGTTTGTCTGTGTTTTTATTTTGTACCATTGGCCTACATGTCTGTTTTGGTGCCAATACCATGCCTTTTTTGTTATTAGGGCTCTGTAGTATAGTTTAAGGTCTGGTATTGTAATGCCTCCTGCTTCACTCTTCTTGCTAAGGATTGCCTTGGCTATTCTGGGTCCCTTATTTTTCCAAATGAATTTCATGACTGCCTTTTCTGGTTCCATGAAAAACGTCCTTGGGATTTTAATTGGAATTGCATTGACTCTGTATAGCACTTTTGGTAGTATGGCCACTTTGACAATATTAATTCTGCCTATCCAAGAGCATGGAGATCTTTCCATCTTCTAAGGTCTTTAATTTCTTTCTTTAGTGTTCTGTAGTTTTCATTGTAGAGGTTTGCATCTGTGTTCATCTGGGATATTGGTCTGAAGTTTTCTTTCCTTGATGTGTCTTTGTCTGGTTTGGCATAAGGGTGATACTAGCCTCATAGAATGAGTTTGGAAGGGTTCCCTCCTTTTCTGTTTCATGGAATAATTTGAGGAATATTGGTGTTAATTCTTCTTTGAAGGTCTTGTAGAACTTGACTGAGAATTCGTCTGGTCCTGGACTTTTCTTGGTTGGTAGGCTTTTGATGTCTTCTTCTATTTCATTGCTTGAAATCGACCTGTTTAAATTGTGTATGTCCTCCTGATTCAGTTCGGGTAGATCGTATGTCTCTAGAAATTTGTCATTGTCCTCAAGATTTTCTATTTTATTGGAGTATAAATTTTCAAAATAGTTTGATTATCTTCTGTATTTCAGTAGTGTCTTTATGATATTTCTTTTTTCGTCATGAATTTTAGTAATTTGAGTTTTCTCTCTCTCTCTTTGTTAGTGTGGCTAAGAGTTTATCAATTTAATTTTTTTCAAGGAACTATATTGTCAATTTTTTCAATTGTTTCTTTTGTTTCAATTTCATTGATTTCAGTTCTAATTTTAATTATTTCCTTTCTGCTCCTTTTGGTGTTGATTTGTTCTTTTTCTAGGGCTTTGAGATGTAATGTTAGGTCATTTATTTGTTGATTTTTTATTCTTTTAATGTATGAGCTCAATACAATGAACTTTCCTCTTAGCACTGAGTTCATAGCTTCTGAGAGATTTGATATGTTGTATTGGTGTTCTCATTTACCTTTAAGTATTTTTTTAGTTCCTCCTTGATTTCTTCTTTTATCCATTCATCATTCAATAGCATGCTGTTTAGTGTCCAGGTGTTAGAGTAGCTTCTATTTTTTTTTTTATGGTTATTTCTAGTTTCATTCCTTTATGATCTGATAGAAAGCAGGGTGCTATTTCTGGTTTTTTTTTTTTTTTTTGTATTTGCTGAGAATTGCTTTGTGGCATAACATATGGTCTATTTTAGAGAAGGATCCATGTGCTACTGAGAAGAAAGCATATTCGCTTGAAGATGGATGAAGTACTGTATATTTCTCTATTAAGTCTAAATCATTAATTGTATTATTTAATTCTGTAGTTTCTTTGTTTAGTTTTTGTTTGAATATCTCTCCAGTGGTGAGAGAGGTGGGTTAAAATCACTCAGCATTATTGCGTTGTGGTCTGTTTGATTCCTGAAATTGAGAAGGGTTTGTTTGACATACATAGATGCTCCATTGTTTGGTGCATAAATATTTATGATTGTTATGTCTTGCTGATGTATGGTTCCTTAAGCAGCATGAAATGTCCTTCTTTATCCCTTCTGACTAACTTTGGCTTAAAGTCCACTTGGTTTGATATGAGGATGGAAACCCCTGCTTGTATATGCAGTCCATGTGAGTGGTATGTTTTTTTCCCCAACCTTTCACCTTCACTCTGTAGATGTCTTTTCCTAGGAGGCAAGTCTCTTGAAGACTGTTGGTTGTTTTTTTAAATCCCATCTGCCAGTCTGTGTCTTTTGATTGATGAATTTATGCCATTAACATTCAGGGTTATGATTTATATTCCTGATCATTTTGGTTTATTTTTGTTTTTAACTCGACTTAGTTCCTCCTTTGATTGACGTTTCCTTTAGTGTAGTTCCTCCCTTTGCTGGTTTTCATTGGGTTTTTTTGTTTGTTTGTTTGTTCATTTCTTCCTCATGGAATATTTTGCTGAGAATGTTCTGTAGTGCAGGCTTTCTAGTTGTGAATTCTTTTAACTTTTATTTATCATGGAAATTTTTAATTTCATCTTCAAATCTGAAGCTTAATTTTGCTGCATATAAAATTCTCGATTGGCATCCACTTTCTTTCAGAGCTTGACATATGCTATTCCAGACCTCCTGGCATTGAGGGTCTGGGTTGAGAAATCAGCTGAGATCTGAATTGCCCCTATATGTAATTTGATATTTTTCTCTTGCAGCCTTAAATTCTATCTTTATTCTGTATGTTAGTCATTCTCATTATAATGTGCCTTGGTGTGGGTCTGCTTTTATTTTGTATATTTGGGGTCCTCTAAGCCTCTTGTAGTTTATTTTCCATTTCATTCTTTAGATTTGGGTGTTCTGATATTATGTCATTGAAAAGATTGTGCTTCCCTTTTGTTTGTATCTCTATGGCCTTCGTCTATTCCAATAAATCTTAAATTTGGTCTTTTCATGTTATCCCATATTTCTTGGAAGTTCTATGCATGGTTTCTTACCATCTTCTCTGTGTGGTCAACTTTATTTTTAAGAGTATATATTTTATCTTCATTTTCTGAGGTTCTGTCTTCCAAGTGGTTTAGACTGTTGGTGATACTTCACATCAAATTTTTAATTTGGCTTATTCTTCATTTTGAGGATTTCTGCTTGATTCCTTCTTTATAATCTCTGCCTCTTTATTGAAGTGTTCTTTCACTTCCTGTATTTTGTCTCCAATACCATCCTTTATTTCAAAGATCATTCTAACCATGTATTTTCTAAACTCCTTCTCTGACGGACATTTCTTCCGCTGTGTCATCTGTGAATTCTATTGTTGGAACATCTTGGTTTGTTTGAGGCACTTTGTTCCCTTGTTTTTCATTTTGTTTCTGTCTTCCCATATAGCAGTATGGAGCTGAGGCAGTGCAGATTCTACCCTGCAGTCTCATAGTGTCCCTGAGGACTTCCAGTACCTCACTTTTAAGGAGGAGACCAATATTAACAGCACCTAATGCAAACGTATACCACCTTAAACCAAATGGTTCCTGTTAAGGTGTCTGTAGTTTTGTTACAACAAAACAAATGAAGTGTTCAATTATTGTCTGCTGTATAAACAGTAAGTTTGCTAAAAGGGTTTACCATTTCAAATGATGGACAATGAGGGAACAGAAGTAGTGTAAGATGTGATGTTTATGAGGGAGAGGGAGAGAAGATAGAGGTAAGAATTTATAGTAAGAGCAAGAGGAGTTAATAGAGGTTGGCAGTGAGCATGAAAGAAGTGAGGATTCAGGGAGACAGGTAGGTGAGAGGAAAAAATATATATACAGATTTTTTTTTAAAAGGTAAAAATATAAGCATATACAACAAAACTAATATATTATTCAGACATCCCATTCCTCAATAGTGATGGATGAAACATTTGGTTTCAAAGATGGGAGAGGTGTGAGAGAGAGGGTGAAAAAAGAAAGTCTCAATGGAAAATTGAGTGATTGCTTCCATTGACTTTGAAAAAATTTTCTCAGCCTCCCTTCTCCACCAATACGTGGAGTTGTCTGAAGTTTGATGTTGGCTCCGGTCCAGTGGGTGCCGGACTGTTTGGGATTGGGGTGAGCCGATAGCAAGATGCTCTTATGCCCTCTTCCCACCCACTGAAGCTGTCCCCTTGGGTCCCTGCATACCTCAGGACTCGCTGAGCTAGAGAGAGCCATTTCCTCCAGTTTCTCCAACCTCTGCTCCTCCCAGGGAACTGCCCCTCGTCTCCAGCTTTCCACAGGCTTGCCAGACCCAGACTGGCCCATGCAAACCCAGCTGCAACCTGATGGACCTGGGCTTCAGCTTCCCCGGGCCCTGCCTTGCTGCTGTCCTAAGATCTCAGTGCCCTTTCAACTTGCAGAGAGACCACCAGGCATGTGCTCACACGAAGGAGCGGCCCTGCAAAGAGGCAGCCAGGTGGCAGCCACTACCGCACAGAGCAGAAAGACCTCAGGTGCAGGAACCCCAATGTATCTCCAGGCCCTGGCCTGTGTCCCCAGACGGAGGTGGCCACGCTCCTCAATGGTGACGGTGGCATCGGCAAACCTGCGGGTCCTGGCCGGTGTCCCAAGATGGCAGTGGCCACGTGGAACCAAACCTATGGGTACTGTGACAACAGACGCCCAGGCAACAGTGAGCAGTAGGTGATCCACTGGCAGTCTGCAAGTGGATGTCAGGCAGTGGGCGATGGGCAGGCAGGAGGTGGCAGGTGACGAGTGATCTGCCCTCAAAGGCAGGCGATACCTGGCCAACAGCTGGGGAGGAGTGGGGTGAGCGTCAGGGGGTCGGCGGGCAGGGGCTGCCTCGCACAGACACAGCATTTCAGCTGCTTGAATCCCGAGTCAGAGCAACAAGGAAGGCAGCCTCCTTCCATCCGCCACTTTGCACCTCCCCTAAAAGGCATTTTAAAGACAAATCACAAGCAGTGTTGATGTGGCAGGTGTCACGTGTGATCATCCAGCTTGGACACTGGGGCAAAGCGTTAGCCGTCTTCACTCGTGAGACCTGTGCGCCCACCCCTCCTGGCTGTTCCCCAGCTGCCCCATCCTGTGCTCCTGCGGAGGCCTGTGAACAGAGGTCAGAGGAACCTGGAGAGTCACACGTGAAGTCAAAACGGCCAAAGCACGGTCCTTCCTCGGCAGCATGGTGTTGGCCACCTGGTCATTCTTTGTTGGGGGCTGGCCTGTGCCTTGCAGGATGTCTCACAGCCTCCATGGCCTCTACCCAGTAGATGCCAGGTGCACCCTCCCCACTCCGAAAGCCAAACATGTCTCCAGAAAAGGCCAGATGTCCCTTGGGGCAAAACCCCCTTTAGAACCACTGGGCTGAAAGCTCCCCTGGCAAAAGGGATGTGGAGGCCGGGCGGGGGAGGCTGGAGGCTCTCCTGGCTTCTCCACACCCTGGCTTCAACGTCCTTTCCCAGATGCGTCCTGCCGCCTCCCTGCCTCCTCGTTCTCCAGTGTAGCAGACACACTGTCTCTCTCAGTTCTTGGTGGCTCCCTTCTGGGTCCTGCCCTGTCTCCCCACGTGGGCAGCGTCCTTGTGCACACGGTGCCTGTGCTGTGCCTTGCCCGGAGCAGGGACTCAGTGTGTGGTGAATGAAGGGAGGACCCAGAGGCCATCTAGTCCTGTGCAGTCACTTTGCCCGGAAGGGAAATTATCTACTCAAGATCACGATTAAAATTTAAAGATGTCCCTTATGCAATGTAATTTCACTGTTTCTTGATTTTAGTAATAGGTAATAGTATTCTAATATATAAAAGAATATAAATTCAACATCTGCTGAGGATTCACTGTGCGGCAACTGCCCTGTTCTGCACTGAGCCACAGAAATACAACATCTGCTGAGGATTCACTGTGCGGCGACTGCCCTGTTCTGCACTGAGCCACAGAAATACAACATCTGCTGAGGATTCACTGTGCAGCGACTGCCTTATTCTGCACTGAGCCACAGAAATACAACATCTGCTGAGGATTCACTGTGCGGCGACTGCCCTGTTCTGCACTGAGCCACAGAAATACAACATCTGCTGAGGATTCACTGTGCGGCGACTGCCCTGTTCTGCACTGAGCCACAGAAATACAACATCTGCTGAGGATTCACTGTGCGGCGACTGCCCTGTTCTGCACTGAGCCACAGAAATACAACATCTGCTGAGGATTCACTGTGCAGCGACTGCCTTATTCTGCACTGAGCCACAGAACGCTCCCAGTATCAGCCAGGCTCCTGGCAGGAAACCCACAGCCCGTGGGGTGCCAGGTGCCAGGAGGAGCTACTTCCTTGGTGGGTAGGGTGAGGGAGCTCCCTGGCATGGCTGGGGCTGTCTGTGGGCCCAGGAAAGGTTCCAGCTTTGGGCCTGTCCTGGGCTGCAGAGCCACCAGTCAGTGGCCACTTCTCGCCTCTCATGGATGTCCTGGTGGCAGGGAAGCAGGATGTCCTCCCTCCCCAGTCCTCCCAAGAGACCGAAGCAGTGCTTTCCCCTCCCCCAGGCCCAGGTCCTAAGGAGAGAGATGCATGCATCGGTGGCTGTGGGTAGAGTGGCCAGAGAAAGGAACCCCTACCCCCACTCTCCTGCCCTCTGGCCTCCCATGGGGCCGCCTGAGGAGGAAGCTGCAGCAGGGAGGCTCAGCCTCCCAGGCAGAGGTCAAGGTGCAATCCAGGGGCTGGGGGTGGAGGGGATGAATGACCGCCATCCAGATGGTGGATTGTGGTGTGGTGTTTGTACTATTATCTTCATCCCACGGAGGACAGGACGGAGGCTGAGGGCGAGTGACCAACCCAGTCACAGTGAGTCCCCATATCTCTGCGGCTCAGCCAAGGGCTTCATTCCTCACATCAGGTCCAGTTCGTGCGCTGGACTGGCTGGCAGCTCTCTGGAACCTGAGTGCACCCCTGAACTAGCAGAAGAGGAGGCTGGCTTCTGTGGCCAGCGGAGGCGGGCAGCAGCATTTCTGCCCACATTCCGTTGGTCAGGTCCTGCCTGGGCCACTTGGAAGGGACTGGGGTGGGGAGCCCAGCCTGTGCCCTCGAGGAAGGGACTGCGTCGCTGAGCCCCTGGGCAGGCCCCACCGCAGCCCACAGCCTCCCATGTAGAGCTGGAAGGCAGGAAGGCCGGGCGCAGACATGCTCTTGCAGCCTCGGGGTTCATCAGTCGCGCTCAGAGACAATGTGCTGTTGCCAGAGGGAGGATTTTCCCGCTTCCTGGGCCCGTCTATATCGCTGGAGGCAATGCCACCTGAAGCAAGCAAGTTAGATCCAGCAAATTTGCTGGCTAATGAGGCGGGCTATGATAATGCAGTGGTTCTCAAAACTTGTCTGCTCACTGCAATTACTAGGGGCTCTTTAAAAAAAAACGCCAAGGCCCACTGAACCTGGTGGCGCACCCCTGTCATCCCAGTGACTCGGGAGGCTAAGGCAGGAGGATCACAAGTTCAAGGCCCTAAGCAACTCAGTGAGACAGTCTGAAAATGAAAAGGTGGGCCGAGTAGAGGCCCAGCGCGCACTGCCAAGCCCGCCGCCCCGCAGTGAGCACAGGCCCCTGTCCATCTCGTGTGCCTACAGCTTTACCCCCGATCCTCCTTAACTTGTCACACCGCACTGTTTCGCAAGCCACCTCACAGTGGCCTGGCCCTATTTCCTCTGCGCTCTGGCAGCAGCTGCGCTGGCTGCGGGCTCTCTGCGCCCCAGGTCCGCCTCGCTCTGCAGCCTCTCGGGGTGCGGCTGCCCATGAACCCGGCAGGGGGCGCCGTTCCCTCTCAGGGAAGGTGGTGGCCAGCGCGTTCCCTCAGGGAAGCCGTCCCTGGCGACGCCCCGCCCGGGGTTCCCGTTTGAGGTCGTTTCCTTCTGCAGAGACCTTCAGACTCTTCGCGTCGCCTCGTTCGTGCTGTCGCTCGGGGCAGCTCTGCGTCCCCCGCGTGGGGCCGGCTTGGAAATGTGGCCAGGAGCCTCCACCTCGGGGCCAGCAGAGGGAGCCCGCGCGCACCGGCGACGCGCGCCGAGTGTGGCCTCTGCGCCTGCGCAGGCTCCGGCCGGGGCCGCCTTGGGAAGGCTTTGGGGAAAGCCTCTCGGCCACCTCTCTTCCTCTGCCTGTGTCTCTGTCCCAAGTTTTCTGTGCTGGGATTGAACCCAGTGCGCTTTACCACTGAGCTGCATCCCCGATCCTTTTTTTCTTTTCATTTTTTTTCTTTTTTTCTTTTTGGGACCCGATCTAGCTAAATAGCTGAGGCTGGCCTCAAACTTGTAATCCTCCTGCCTCGGCCTCTTGAGTAGCTGGAATTACAGGCCTGTGCTATGGCACTGGGCTCTACCCTCTTTCACAAAACTCGCCTGTGACAGCGTCCTCTGAGTCAAGGACACTGCTTAAATTAAAATGTCTTTTTTTTTTCCATGATTGATTTCTCCCTGGAAATACCAGGTCAAGTGGCAGCATACTTTGTCCCTGGAGGCTTTTCTCACAGGTGGAAGGGGAATATTTGTGGCCTGAGAGAAGAGAAATGTGCTTTGTATTCAGATAACAGCCTTTCCTTGTTTTCTCAGGGGAGTGTGAAGGGCGAGCAGGAGACAGAAGCTTGGGGAGGCTTCTCTGCTGGACCCCTCTCAGTCCTCTTGCTCAGGTCTGGCGTCAGGCTGGCCCTCTCCTGGGACGAGAAGTTGAAGTGGGGGTGGGCATCATAATCAAGGTAAATCATAATTTAATACAGTGTTTTTAAACATTCAGAGGTAACACAGAAGCACCCATAATGAACAAAACCTCAAAATTTAAAGACAGGACCTGACCTGGGACTGCTGTGTGTCCCCTTCCTGGCTGGGTCCTGTGGGGTGGCATCTGTAGTGGCGTGGTGGCATCTCCTTGTGATGGAATCCCTCTCCGCCTTCCCCTCCCATCCTGATACTGGGATTGGACCAGGTGGGAGGACAACTGGCGGAAGCCACAGGCGCTGGGCCGGGTGTTCAGCACCGGGGAATGGTCACCAAATCAACAGTGGGGACTGCCTGGGAGCCGCTGACCCTCTTTGGACTTAATGATATTAGCAAGCCCTGGCTGTGGCCATGCAGGCCTGAGCGGGCCAGGTGAGTTCAGGTGGCTCTGGCTGGCCCCCCACTGGCTGTGTGGGCCCCTCCTGCGCTGCTGGCCCGGTCAGCACCTGCCCCTCGCCTCTGCCTCCTCCTCCTCCACTGGCTCCTGCTCCCCTCGAGTCCAGACCTTCAGGGTCAGAGTCCCTGAGCCTCCAAGACCTCTCCCCAGGACACCACCGGGTATCGGGGACGAGTTCTGCTTCCTCAAACGTTGAAGTCTGAACTTGAGGAAGCAGCCCAGGCCGGGGCGGCAGATAGAGCAGGTTTTATTTAAAGTAGTGACACAGACTTCCCCCCGGGGAGGGGGAGGGAGCGGTGGCTGGTGTCCTGGTATCCCCAGGAGTGAGCCACCCTGCCCCTTGCATATGTTAGACTCCATTGTTCTCCCGCCCTCTCTCCCCGCATCCCTCTCCTTCCTGCCCACAGGACTAGGCCCAGAGGTGCTGGTGGGGTGGCCAGAAGGTGGGAAGCAGATGCGCGGGGGAGGGGCCCATGGAGTGATCCAGGCAGGAAGCAGCCCAGGGGCGTGAATGAGCAACTCCGCCTGCAGCCTTTCGGGAGGGGCAGGATAGGCAGGTAACCTTGGTGACCAAAGGGCTCTGGAGACACTGACATTCCAATGTTCCCGGAGAGGTCGGTCTCCAACTTCCCGGATCCAAACTGGCCTCCATTTCCTCGATTCACCCCCGTCACCTATCTATCCTAACTGCCTGGCTTTAATTCTGGCTTCACCCAGACAACCCGCCTTTCCCGAGGCCCTCCTTGGGCACCCTGATCGTATCTGCTGGAGGCTGGTTCTTGGGTGTGTGTGGGGGTGACTTCACCCACTGTGGGACTCTTTGGTTGTCACAGTTTGGGAGGGTTTGCTCCTGACCCCTAACCTAGCACAGAGGCCAGTTGCTGCCAAACGTCCAATGGTGCTCAGAAAGCCCCCCACCCCCCAGCAAAGTGTAATGAGACAAGGAAAATGATAGGAAGGCTACAGTTGTGTGTTGTGTAGTGATGATAAGTTGTAGTTGGTATTTGCCTGGACTTGTAAATTAAAATCATAAAACATAGCAGGTGCCTTGTCAACTTGTCACACACTTGCTATGTGGAGCAAGTATGGCGGGTGTGTGGCAGGCTGATACTCCTGACCAATGTCGACATGAACCTTCATCTATGAGACCAGAACGTGACTAGACCGAAGATCACTACTTAAACCCCTGGACTTTTGGAGCAAACTGTCAGCAGCACCGTGACCAGAGGATTCCCCGTGGCTCTGTCTCTTGACTGCCCTGGCTGCTGTCTGCATCATCACTGAATGCTGATAGACCGTTGACACCAAGGCCAGGCGACTGACCACCTCTCCTGCGGCAACGACTGCCACCCAGCCTCTGACTCATCTGACACCCGAGGACATCCAAAGTCACCAGAGGAGCTGAGAGAGGCTCCGGCTGAGAAGGGTCCCTCGGACTCGCTGACTGACTTCTTGGCTAAGAGACGTTGCGTTGAGTAGGTCCGTGGGGGTTGGACTCTAGGTAAATAGGAGGGGGAATCTTTAGGAACCTTAGGTTGACTTGCTATTATAGGGAATGGTAAGTTGAGTGTGTAAAATCCACATGAATAAAATCCACTTGTTGGAACCAAACTCGATTCCTTTCTTACTCACGGCTCATGACACAAAGGTCACCTGGCCCGAGCTGGGACTCACTGCGATCTCGCTAAGGGCTTTGTGAAATCTCCCAGGAAGCAGATCTGCACCTTCCTGCAGTTTCCTGCAGGTGTCCAGTCCGTTTCCTGTGGCAGTAACTGAACACCCCAGATGGATAATTCACACCACGGAGAAAACACTGCCTTCTTGAGGTCCCTGAGGCTGGAACTTCCGCGAGTGTGTCTCTCGCGTCTTCCAGGCGTCTGGAGGGGCCTCATGCTGTGCCATGATGTGGAGAGGCATCTCATGGCAAAGTCGAGCCCCTTCCGTGATAGCCTCTCCTGTGGGACCATTCATCCTGAGAGGCTCAGTCTCCTGGCTCAGGCCTCACGAGGCCAGGGCCTCCCCCAAAGCCCCAGCTCAGCACTGCCGTGTTGGGCCTGGGCTTCCAATAGGGACATCTGGGGGACACTTCAAATGATAGCAGTGAGATCACAGGAGCCGGGGGTTCCCTTCCTGAGCTCTGTATCCGATGCGGAGAAGTCAGTGTGCGGGGGCCACAATGTCATCTTTATTGCCAAGAAGGGTTAGCTGGAGGGGAGTGGCCATGATGGGCTTCTTCTTTTTTAAAAAAATTATTTATATTTTTAGTTGTTGATGGACCTTTATTTTATTCATTTATTTATACGTGGTGCTGGGAATCGGACCCAGTGCCTCACACATGCGAGGCAAGCGCTCCACCACTGAGCCATAGTCCCAGCCCCACAATGGGCTTCTTGAAACTGAGTCTCAGAACCAAGCCCCTTCGCCACCCAAGCCCAGGAAATGCTGGCAGTTGTCCCCACTGGGGCAGAGCCTTTACACTTGTCTCATGGCCAAGAGAAGACAGAGTTTGCAGTCAGACACTTCCCAAAGAAAGTGGAGAAAGAGGCTGGACCCTACAGATCTAGTTCTTCTTTTTGGAGGCTGGTTAATTAGGTAAGTCAGTCCTTTTCTGTGGAGAGGAGTAAGGGGTGGACAGGGAGCCAGGATTGTAGGGAACCATCCTCTTTCTATTAAAGTTTGATGTATCAGTCAGGATGGGGCGGGTTCTGCTGCAGTAACAAACATCTCCCAGCTCTCGTGGCTTGAAGTAACAGAGTCTATCTACCACTCACTCTCCCTGTTTTGTACCGGTCTCCGGATCTTAATGACATCACCATCTTGCATAAAGTCTCTGGGTTGGCTGCAGCAGAGAAAGGGCGTGGAGATCTGCTATCTCGTAGAGTGACAGTGCATCTGGCATTGGCGGAGGTGAGTGAGCAGGCCACACAGCCTCTGCAGGTGAGAAGCGCAGCCCTCTCTCCTCCAGAAGGGGAGCACAGGCACGGCGCTGGGCTTCAGGAACGCTCTCACAGAGAGGTCCTGCCTCCTCCGCCCCCTCAGCCCTGGCTGAAGGCCACTTCTCTTCCAGTCGCGACAGTTTCCAGGGAGCCACGGGGCAGGACGGAGCCCACGGAGTGGAGCAGGGCACCCGCTCCCCGGCCTCACGGCCCCGGGGCTCAGTGCTTGGTCTGTAAATGAGTGCTTGCCCCACGGTCCTCATTCCTGTCCTGGGGCGCTGGATCCAAAGGCTGGGACGCGCCTGCTCCTCTGCTCCCCGGGTTTCCCACGCAGGGCCCTGCCCGACTCTCCGAGGCGCGTGGAGCAGGGGCTGCGCAGTCAGGCAGCAGGGGCGTCACTGCCTCCGCAAGCCCTGCTCCGCCTCCGGGAGAGCCAGCCCCCTGCAGCGCCCTCTGGACGCTCGCCGCCCCTGCCAGCCGCGCTGGTGCGGCCTTGGGGGTGACGGCGCCCCTGGCCTTGGGCGGGAATACCGTGGGTGCCTGCACCCTTGCTGTCCTTCCTGACCGCCCCTGGGCAGACTCGCCACCCGCCATGGCCCGGCGCACAGGTCTCGTCTGCCCTGCAGGGTGGGCTTCTTGGGTTCTTGTTGTCATCTCCTGCTGAGAGCCCCCAGAGCTTGGTCCCTCTGCAGCACCAGGGAACCTGCTGGGACCCAGCCAGCCAGTTCTCTCGGGACAGCTCTGCTTGCCGAAAGCTCTCCTCAGATCAAGCCCAAACATATTTCTCAGGAAGATTTTTTTCTCTGATCTTACTGTGGTTGTACTAAGTACATAGTTCATCTCCCTACACGTCTCAGGCCCCGCTGTTGAGTCCCCCCTGCTTCTGCCATTCTGATCTCTTCCTTCTGAACCAGCCAAGGGCTGAGCCCAGTATGCCCCCAAGTATCCTGGGCAATGCTGAGTCAATAGGATTTCACGTCCTCATTTTAGATGCTATACTCCTATTGATGCAGCCAATAGCTGGTGTCTTTTTCGGTAGCAGTCATATACTGAGTTCCCTATGAACTACAACCCAGAAATATCTTCCCCTTATGGTTTCTGATCCCCAGCAGACCCTTTCTGATGCTTTTCTGTCCCCTGTAAGTTCCTGGAAAGTAGACCTGGCTTCCTAATCATTGCCTGAAATCCAGGCGCAGGCACAGGTGTCTCTGCTGCCATTGAGGTCACTCACATTGTGGGGTTCCTGGCCTCTTCTCTGAACTCACTGCTGGGAGCTGTGAGGCCTTGTGGGCATCCTGGGTCTGGATGGAGACCTGCCCAGGAGCCCAGCTCTTGTGAATCCTGGGTAAGTGTCCCTCCCTCTCTGGGCCTTGGTCTCCATCTATAAAACAGAGGTCAGACTTGATGATGTTCTGTTAGTCTTCTCAGTCGCCCGGTGGTGGCCTCTTACACGAGAATGCACTCTGTCACAACCCGAGTGAGGACACTGTGCCTTTCTCAGGTGTCTGCAGCCGTCACCGCCTGACCTGCACTCGTGTTCACATGCCTGTTTATTTGCTGCTGGTTTGAACCCAGGGCCTCTGCATGCTAAGCGCACAGCACCGCGTGAGCGCCCTGCCCTCAGTGCCACCTCTGCTCGCCCGCAGGAGGGAGCCTGCGCTCAGGCTCAGCAGGGCCTCGTGCGCATGCTCAAACTGCCCGCCTGCCGCGACTTCCACCGTAGCGCAATGTCTTTCCAGGACGGGGGCAGCCAGTCGCCACTGCACTTGCGTAGGATCTGCCCGTGGTGGGTGGGATGAGGGCGCTGTGCACCGACGGTGGACGGGCGGGGGACCCCTGGCCTCCGACAGGCCGCGCTGTGCTGTGGGCAGCCCCGGGTGCGGCGGCTCAGCGGGGAGCCCAGGGCCCTGAGTCCCGCGGAGCTGCGGCTGGAGGGAGGACGGACGGAGGAGCGTGATCGCGGCTTCCACCTGCTGCTCATCAGGGGGACTCATCTCCAGGGGGCCAGAACCCCCGGGTTGCGGCATACGGAGTTCCCGGGCTGGGATTTGAGGAGCTTAGGGCCTCTGGATTCCGTGGTGGATAGGGGGTGCATGGGGGGCCGGATGGGGTGGGGAGGGTTGTTGCCTTCCCAGCATTAGGACTGTAATGGCCAGATGGCCACAGGGTCCCAGGCCCAGGACAGGCCCGAGGCTGGCAGTGGGTGGGGGCAAGTCCCGCATCTCCACTAGCTCTCCACAGAGGGGAGGTGGGAGCCACGTGGGCCCTGGGCACGGGATCCGGAGGAGCACTCTGCTTACACATCCCTCCGTGTGGCCGGGCCTGACCCAGGAGGGAGCCCACCAGCCACACCCACAGGAATCTGAAAAATGGCCTCCTCCCAGGGCTCTACAGCCAGGTCGGGATCTCTATAAATGAGCACCGGCCTCCCAGCAGGGGGCCGCCCGGCTCTCCTGCGGGCTGTCCTCTGGTCAGCCAGTGCACTGCCTTTCATAAATTGGGAGGCGACTTCTCAGGGACCTTGTGGGCAGCGTGCCCCTGAGCGGCAGGCCTGAGCTACGTGCTGAAGCTCAAGGCCTGCTCTCTAGGCAGCTCTGGGCTGGAGCACCAATGGCAGGGACATTGCCCCTGGGGTCCCAGCGGCCAGCCTCTCAGGACCCTCGTGGCCCCAGGACACTGCTTTCCGCTTCCCGCTGGAACCCAAGTCTTGTGCTGCATGAGGACCCGCCCTTTCTGTCCAGGCGGGGAGGTTGCCCTCCCGTCTCGGGGGTCTGGACCGGGCCTTCGTCCCCGCTCCAGGGAGCCGACTTTGCGCTGGGTGCACTCTCTCCCCCCAGAGCCTTGCAGGGCCTCTGCCGCGGGGTACGGAGGCCAGCCGCCCTGGTCGCAGCTCCACCTGCCTCCACTCTGGACTCTTTCCCCGCTCAGCTCCACCTGCCCAGCCCACGGCCACGCCTGTCTCATCGTTTCCCAGGATGGCTCTCCCCAGAAACAGCACCCCAACCTCCCTACTTCGTGGCTGTGACCTGCCCTGTTCTTGCCCTGCCACCAGGTGCGGGTGCCATGCCTGTCCTCGACCTGGACACTGGCTAGGTTTGGAACTGAAATGGCCCCCCAAGGCCCACGTGGAAGGCCTGGTCCCCAGTCCCTGGCACTGTTGGGAGGTGGGGCCTGCTGGCAGGTAGGTTGCTGGGATGGTGCTGAAGAGGAGGTGTTGGGCACTGGCCGCCCTGAGGGGAACAGGCGTCCTCTGCCACGCATTCTCACCTCGATGTGCTGGGCTGTCACAGACCCGAAGCAACAGGGCCAGGTGACCATGGACTGAGGCTTCGAGACTGTGAGACCATGAGCCAGAATAAACCTTTTCTCTCATCAAGCTGATTCTCTCAGGTGTTTTGCCATAGTGACGGAAAGCTGGCCAGTGCACCTCCTGTACCTCCCCTATTTCAGTCCTTCACCAGTCTGACCAGTATCTCCCACCTTGTGGGCTGTGGCTGTCCATCTGGCAAAACCCAGCCTGGAGCAGTCCGATTGTGGCCTCCAGGGTTTGCTGAGCACCTAGTGTGAATTCATGCTTTCTAGCTCCGGCAGGGCCTCAGAGCCCCAGAATCCCTTCCTGCTTCCTCAGTGAGCTGCCTCCGCCTGTTGACCAGCACCAGCACCGAGCCCTCCTCCGCAGCCCACGCCCTGGTCCCTGGCCTTCCTCCAGTCCCTCCCTCCTAACCTGGACCCCACCTGCCTCTGTTCTGCTGGTCCCTTTGTCGGGAACGTGCCCTTTCCCTGTTTTGCTTGGCCTGCTGCCCGTTGCTTGGGATTCGGGTCATCGTCTCTCCCTGCAGGAAGCCCTCTCTGACCGCCCTCCCAGCCACCCGACCAGGCCCTTCTCTGTGCTCTCACACCCCTTCCCTCCCTGCGGGGACGGGGTGGTCCTCCTGCTCCTGGCACGCTCCCGGTTATTGTCCTATGGCCATGACTGCGGCAGAGACACTGGCAGGCTGTGCGTGGGGTCCCTGGCAGCAAGAAGAACACGGTGTGCCAGGCGCCAGCAGTGCCCACCAGTGTGCTGCTGCCGCCAGCCTGTCCTCCCTCCCGTCCCCAGACCCCACCCTCTGTGAAACAGCTCACAGCCCCCTCCCCTGGCCCGAGGCAGAAGCGCTGATGGATCTGAAGCTTGCTGTGTGGTTTCTCATTATCTTTTTCATAATTATTCAGATCTGGGTAAATTCCTTGTGGGTAGGAGCCCTGGCTGAACCTCCTCTGTATTCCCAGCAGCTCAGAACATTCTGGACAAGTGGAGATGTAATAAGAGACCCTGCTTGGAGACTTGTATGAGTTTCCCGTTGCTGCTGTAACAAACTAGCTCAAACTCGGTGGCTTACAACACCTCGACTTTATTCTGTGACGGTTCTGAAGGCCAAGTGTGGGCCGGGCCTGTTTCTTCTGGAGGCTCCCGGGAATCTGCCTTCTTGGCTTTCCCAGCCTCTAAGGGCACCTGTGATCTTGGCTCATGGCCCCTGCCTTCGTGGCTCTGACCTCTGTCCCCACATCTCCTCTGACTCTGACCCTCTGTCTTTCTCATGAGGCCCCTTGAGATTGTGTTGGGTCACCTGGATAGTCCAGGACCATCTCCCCCCAGGAGATCCTGGTCTTCGTCGCATCTCCAGTCTCTGTTACCCCATAAAGTAACACTCCAGGGTCTAGGAACGGCGTTTGGGGCTCGTTGTTGGACCTACCACAACAGTCTTCATGACGCTGGAAATAATCGATACGGAAGCCGCGTTTCTGTTCGCTGCCGTCTTAACTCCGCCAGAAGCCTTGGAGAACTTCTTTCCCACGGGATGAGGACCGTGCGACGAGGCTCCTCGGGGTGCATCGTTGATAAAGCTCCCAGACTTTGGCCCTGAAGAGCCGCCCCCGCAAGACGTAGATGGCTGGATTCAGGCAGCTGTTGACGAAGGCCAGGAGGTTGGCCAGCTGCAGGCCCAGGTCGATGAACTCCTCCCAGAAGCAGCCCTGGATGGCCCCGACCTGGAACAGGAATTCCAGGAAGGCAAAGAAGTGGAAGGGGGCCCAGCAGACCAGGAAGGCAGCCACGAGCGTCAGGATCAGCGCCGTGGTCTTGCCGTCTTTGGGGCCCCCACACCGGCTCCTGCTGACTGTCTGGCGCCCCCGCAGGGAGACCAGGATGTGGAAGTTGAAGAAGAGGATGGCGGCCAGCGGGAGGAGGAAGCCCAGCACGTTCAACTCCACCATCCTGGCGAAGTGCCAGGCCTCGTGGGGGAACAGCAGGAAGCAGGCGGAGATGTTCAGCTCTGGGATGTCTTTGACGGTCCGCAGCAGGAAGGTGGGCGTGCTCAGGAGGCCCCCCAGCGCCCAGACGAGCACACAGGTGCCGTGGGCCTGCCAGCGCCGCCGCCTCCAGCTGGCCATGGGCTGCACCAGCGCCCGGTAGCGGTCCCGGCTGATGGCCACCACCAGGAAGATGCTGATGAACAGGTGGGCCTTGATGACCCCGTTGACCATGCGGCACAGCAGGACTCCGAAGGGCCAGCGGAACTCGTTCCGGACGTTCTCCGCCCAGAAGGGCAGGCCCAAGACAAACGCCAGGTCAGAGGCCGCCAGGTTGGCAAGGTAGATTTCCGCCACGGTCAGTCGCTGCCGGGGCAGCAGGAGGACGGACAGGACTAGAAGGTTCCCCAGGAGGCCCAGGGAGAAGATGGTGATGATGCAGGTGGGCAGCACCCTGTGCAGCAGGTCCCAGGCCTCAGGGGCACTGTCGCAGGCGGTGGTGTTGGGGGAGGCCGGCAGGCTTTGGTTGGGGGACTGGAGCCCCAGGAGGGCCTGGGGTGCCATCCACAGTGACCTGGAATGAGAAGAGCACGGACTACACAGGAGGTGGCAAACCACAGCCCTGACCAGGCCAGCCCGCCGCCTGCTCTGGACAATAAAATTTTTGGGGCACGTGGCCACACCTGTCACTTGCATATCACCTGTGGCTAAGTGCACGATACAACAGCCAGCTGATGGCCACAGACCCCTGGCCTCCGAGCTGATAGTACTCACCATCTGCTGCTCTAGAGGAAGAGGTTGCTGATGTCTGGTGGAGAGGAAGGACCAGGACTTTGACACCGGACTTCAAATGCTGGCACAACCACTTGTGGCCTACTTAGACCCATTCACTTTTCCTCTCCTTCTAAAAAATCAGAGCAAATCCCATCCCCCTGTGGACCATGGCGAGGGCTGGTGGTTCTATCTATGGAGTGCCTTGGCGTGGTGCTCGGGGGAACGGAAATGCTCAAAGAAAGGGTGGCCGCCCCTAGACTTACTAGAGACCATTTTATGGTTGTTGTTAAAGAGTTTAACAGATACTTAGTGAGCACCTACTTGGTGCCAGCACTCCACAAGGTGCTGGAGATTCACGGACAGAGCAGCCCTGGCTCCGTGGGGCTCGCCACCTGGAGGGGATGCAGAGGGCATGCAGGGTCATGACCTAAGATGGGACCCAGGGCTGGGAAGAGGCACAGCCAGGGGAGCTGCCAGGGGCTGGACTGGCAGGGTGGACGGCTGGGGGCAACAGTGAAGGGTTCCGGAGGAAGAGTCTCCTGCATTTGAGAATCTTGGGCCACTGGAGAGTAAGAACAGCTGCCCCTCATCCGGTGGCCTCTGGGTTCCAGCACAGCTCTGAGTTTTGTACCTTGAAGTGTTTCCTCCTTCCATCTCCCAGCAGCCCTGTGGGGCAGGGGCTGCTGTCGTCTCTGTGACCAGTAAGGAGCTCTAGAGCGGAGCCCCCGGCAGGTGCCTGAGGCCACACAGCTGGTGGGAGTGGAGCTGGAGCGGAGAGCCAGCGCCTGGTCTGCCGCTGCCCTTCTTGCTCCCGGGTGGGGCTGGCTGGTGGGCTCAGGGAGGCGAGCAGCCTGTCCGAGGGCACCTGGCGGGTGAGCGACAGGATCAGGCTGAGGGCCTCGGTGTGCCCTGGGGCCTGAGGCCGCGTTCACAGGGACTGCCTCTCTTCTGCCAGAGGGACGTGGTGGAAGGAAACACCAGCTCCTGCCTCAGGGCGCGCACGGGGCCTGGCCTGTGCTGGTAGTGGGTGGGTGCTTGCCCGCGAGGCAGCCACGGCCAACTCAGGGGACCCCGAGTCCCACAGCTGGAGTGGGCAGCTGCCTACCTGTGGGGTGGCTGTGACTTTCAAAGCATCGCCAGAGTTAAATAAGCATAATAATGTGAGCGGAATTGTGCCTGGAATAGAGATGGGGCACTTTCCTCACATCCCGGAGGATGTGATGACCACAAAATCTCTTCCACCCGTGACGTTCCGTCCAGTCACTCCCACACTCGGTCATTCACACTGGGGTAAAACCCGCTGGGTCCTCCACCACTCATCACTGAACAAGTACTTGCTGAGCAGCTACTACTGGCCGGACACTGTTGAAGGCATTTGAGACACAGGTGAGCGAGCCAGGCCAGCCCCCTGCTCCCAGAGGGCCTGTGCCTTGGACAGAACGTGGACAAACGAGGAGCACACGTAGCCCATGGGCACTGGATGGCCCCAGAAGCCGGTGGTTGTCAGGGACCAAGAAGTTCTCATTCTGAGAACATTCTGACCTTTACAATAAGCAGCAGCGCCCCTCCCCCCTCCTGGCTGATAATTCTGACAGTATGGCGCCTATGGTGCCGTCCCTGCTTCTCTTCCGGGACTTCACCTTCCCGCCGTTGCGAACCTCACCTTCCCGCCGGCGCGAACTTGCAGCCTATCAGGAGCCCAATAGAAGAACACAGCCAACCAGGCTGCACCTCGTCATACCCCTCATTCCCTGAGCATATAAATACACCTGCGTGAACAATAAAAATTTGCAGCTTGATCAGAATTCCTGTCTTGCTGCCTCTCCCTGCGTCTCTTGTCCCTTCATTCCTTCTCTCTTAGGTTTGCCGTTCCGCGTTGATGTCCCACGGGTCGGGACAGTTGGCGCCCAACGTGGTTGGCTCGAGCCTTTGTTTGAGAAGCGAACGCTGCCCTCTGGGGAAGACTTGGCCAAGCGGGATTCGAGATCGCCTCGGTGGACGCGACCGGGAGTCAGATCCAGGAGGAAATTGAGGCCAGCGCAAGGTGAGTGACGCACCATGGGACAAGCAGTTTCGTCACATGATTTGTTTCTGACGGGTCTCGAGGAGGCCCTCAAGACTCGGGGAGCGCGTGTTAAGAAAAAGGATTTAAGATCATTCTTTTCATACATAGAGGATTTGTGTCCTTGGTTTCCCCTCGAGGGGTCAATTGATGGTAAAAGGTGGCTCAGAGTAGGAGACTGCCTCAAAGATTATTATGAGACTTTTGGTCCTCAAAAGGTGCCTGTCACTGCCTTTTCTTATTGGAATTTAATTAATGAGATTCTTAAAAGCTCACCTTTTGACAGTGGTATTTTAAAACTTGTAAAAATTGGGGAGCAGGCAATGCAATCCACCTCTCGCCCCCCCCTCGGCATGCCCTTCGGTTAGTATTCAAATGCCCCCTACTAAGCCTTCTCAGGACCCTGGGACCCTCCCAGACCCCGGGAACCTCCCAGACCCCACCTTACCAAAAAAGTCCCCTAAAAGTCCCCCTAAGATTTATCCGGTTTTAAATCCCTATGATGACGTGACCCCAGAGGAGGAGGCTACCCTGGAGGAGGCAGCGGCTCGATACCATTCTCCAGACCTGCCACCTCTTAAAAATCCACCTCCCTCTTATATACCCCCTGCCTTTCGTGCTCCGGCCCTTCAGGGACCTACTGCCCCCCCAGACATTTTTTCCCCACTTCCCTTGCCTAATCTAACCCCTTTACGCGAGTCTCTCCAACATAGGCGGGAACAAATCCAACTTTTAAAAGAACTAAAAGCCCTTGATGCCGAGCTTCGCTCACTGGCCTTGGGCACGGAGTTAACACAAACTGGCCCAAGACCCCTCAATACTCGTAAGGTGAAGCCACGTGGTCAGCCTGTTCTTGCCTTTCCAGTCACTCGCAGTCAAGCAGATCAGCCCGCACAAACTGAAGCAGAGAATTTAAAAGGAAGTCAGGAAGAGGAATCAGGGGAGGAACAAGAGGTAGAACCAGAGAGGGAACAAGAGGAGGACCAGGAATCAGGGGATGAGGAGGAGCCCACCTCTGGACAGAGTGGAGCCCTTGGTTCTTATAAAAGGCTGAGCCTCCGCTTTCTTGAAAGACTTAAAAAGGCTTGTACACAGTATGGCCCCACTGCACCTTATACACTGGCCTTGCTAGAGAACCATAGTACACAGTGGCTCACCCCTAATGATTGGAAATTTTTGGCCCGAGCCACCCTCAGTGCGGGTGACTTCCTGTTGTGGAACGCAGACTTTAGGGAATACTGTCGGGAAACTGCCCAAAAAAATTCAACCAAGGCTTCCTCTAAATCCTGGACCTATGTTAAACTAGTGGGTAATGCGCCATTTGATACTAACCCTAAACAGGCACGCTTTCCTACTGGGCTCCTAGCACAGGTTCAAACTGCTGGTTTGCATGCTTGGAGACGGCTCCCTCAAAAGGGCTCGGCCACCACCTCCCTAGCAAAAATTCGTCAGGGTCCTGACGAGCCTTACAGTGACTTTGTTGCCCGGCTTAATCTAACTGCGGAGTGCTTACTTGGACCAAGTGAAAACGAGAGCTCCTTTGTAAAATATCTTGCCTTTGAAAATGCCAACCCAATATGTCAAGATGTTCTTCGGCCCCACAAAGATAAAGGGGACCTTTCTGACTTCATTAGGCTGTGTGCTGGGGTAGGAACAGCCCATGCCATGGGTCTCGCCATTGGTGCCGCCTTCACCAAGGCCCTTCACCACCCTGGCCCACGTACTTGCTTTACTTGCAAACAACCTGGCCATTTTGTGCGAGACTGCCCAACAGGGAAACTGGGTCAAGGACCCATATCTCCTCAAACAGGGGCTAAACCACCTCCGCTCACCCTTTGCCCTAAATGTGGTAAAGGTCGCCACTGGGCCAAGGAGTGTAGATCCAAGACCAATGCCCTTGGACAGCCTATTCCCTCTAACTTCTCGGGAAACTCCTCTCGGGGCCAGCCCCTGGCCCCGACCACCCCCAGAGCAAACCCAGGGGCAATAAGGTTTGTTCCCTCTCAGACTCCCAACCCAATCCAGGCTCCCTGTCCTTCTCCACAATCACCTCCCTCCAACGTGCTACCCCAGGCAGCGCAGGATTGGACCTCTGTGCCTCCACCGATACAATATTAGACTCTATGCAAGGACCTCAAATAATACCCACTAGGGTTGTAGGCCCCCCTCCACCTCATATGTGTGCTCTTATTCTTGGGAGAGCTTCTACCACCTTACAAGGGGTTCAGGTCTTCCCTGGCATCATTGATAATGATTACACTGGAGAAATTAAAATACTGGCCACAGCTGTTAACGGAGTAGCTGCCATCCCTGCAGGAACAAAAATTGCACAATTAATACTCCTTCCCCTCAATTCAGGAAATTCACCAGGAAACACAGCCTCTTTAGGTTCCTCTGATGTGTATTGGGTCCAACCTATCTCCCACAAAAGACCCACTCTTACCTTATTTATTGAAGGAAAGAAATTCCAAGGGATCCTAGATACTGGTGCGGACGCCACAGTTATTTCTCAAAAATATTGGCCATCAGAATGGCCCCTCACCTCATCACTAACTGACCTTAAAGGAATAGGGCAGTCAAGAAACCCCTTAGTTAGCTCCAGGGTGCTTAATTGGACTGACACAAAGATAACACAGGGAATAAAGGAACCGTTACCCCCTTCGTTGTTCCTGATCTCCCTGTCAACCTTTGGGGACGAGACATTCTAAGCCAAATGAAAGTTATTCTTGCTAGTCCCGACTCTTTAGTCACTCATCAAATGCTTCGTATGGGCTTTATCCCTGGTACAGGCCTTGGAAGGCTAGGACAAGGACAGGTTGAGCCTGTACAGCCCATACAAAAAACAGACAAATTTGGACTTGGGTATGTGGATTTTTAGTGTCGGTCCCTGACCCTCCTGTACCCCATGCAGACAAAATTATTTGGGAAACTCAAACTCCTGTGTGGGTGGATCAGTAGCCCCTTACCCAAGAAAAATTAGAGGCTGCCTCCATGTTAGTACAGGAACAGTTGACAGTCGGCCATGTGGAACCCTCAACCTCACCCTGGAACACTCCTATTTTTGTTATTAAGAAGAAATCAGGCAAATGGCGCCTTTTACAGGATTTGCGCGCTATCAATAAGGTTATGCGCCCGATGGGGGCATTACAGCCAGGCATCCCTACACCGGTAGCTATTCCTAGGGACTATTATAAAATGGTCATCGACTTAAAAGATTGCTTTTTTACTATTCCTTTACATCCTGATGACAGACCCTATTTTGCTTTCAGCCTCCCCCGCATCAATTTTCAGGGCCCTATGCAAAGATTTCAATGGAAGGTCCTTCCCCAGGGTATGGCTAACAGCCCTAGTCTTTGCCAAAAATATGTTGCTCAAGCAGTAGACCCTGTGAGAGAGCGGTGGCCACAAGTTTATATATTACATTATATGGATGATTTGTTAATTGCTGCACCTAATACCTATGATCTTAACAATTGTTATTTGGATCTCTATAAAGCCCTTACTGCCTTGGGACTTCAGATAGCCCCTGATAAGGTTCAAACACAGGACCCCTACACCTACTTGGGCCTCAAACTTCAAACTAATCAAATTCAAATCCCTAATATACAATTTCGTGTGGACCATCTCCACACTCTTAACGATTTCCAAAAACTACTGGGGGATATCCAATGGCTAAGACCATATTTAAAACTACCCACCTATGTGCTTTTGCCTCTTAATGATATTTTAAGGGGAGATTCTGACCCTTCTTCTCCTCGAGAGCTTACTCCCGAGGCACGGCAAGCATTAATTCAAGTCACAGA
Organism: Sciurus carolinensis; assembly: GCF_902686445.1. Lineage (NCBI taxonomy): Eukaryota > Metazoa > Chordata > Mammalia > Rodentia > Sciuridae > Sciurus > Sciurus carolinensis. The sequence goes on along the minus strand of NC_062214.1, from coordinate 191,920,395 downwards.
AGCCATCGCTCAACAATTTGTTACACAAATATCTTATAACCTTCCTTTGGTTTTGGTTATATTACACACCCCTCATACACCCATGGGACTATTCTGGCAGCGGGATCCACATTTTAAAAATAAGGGTTGCCCCTTGCTCTGGGTTCATTTGCCCGCCACATCCTCTAAAGTTATTGCTGTCTATCCTGCTCAGGTAGCTTCTATCATTATTAAAGGTCGCTTGCTTTCTCGACAACATTTTGGCAAAGACCCTGATAACATTCTGATTCCATACACTAAGGATCAAACCCAATTTTTGCTACAGACGAGGGATGAATGGGGTATTGCTCTATCAGGCTTTTTGGGAATAATCGATAACCACCTTCCCAATGACCCCCTTTTGCATTTTGCTCAGTTACATCCATTTATTTTTCCTCGGGTTACTTGGAAGGCTCCTATTCCACAAGCCCTTACTGTTTTTACAGATGGCTCCAGCAATGGCCGTGCAGCCTTTGTTGTTGATAATCAGCCTACCACCTTTGACACTGCTTATCCATCAGCACAGCTTGTAGAATTGTTTGCTATAACACAAGTCTTTATGACATTTTTTGATAAACCTATTAATATTTATACAGACAGTGCTTACATTGCCCATTCTGTGCCCCTATTGGAGATTTCACCCGCCATTAAGGCTTCCTCCAACGCAGCCTTTTTGTTTAACCAGCTTCAACAACTAATTCAGGCTAGAAAACATCCATTTTTCTTAGGACATATTAGAGCACATTCTGATCTTCCCGGTCCCCTATCACGGGGTAATGCTCAGGCTGATGCAGCCACTCGGTCCCTTTTCCCAGTTCTTATTGGATCCATCCAAGAGGCCACAGATTTACACAAACTTCACCACTTAAATTCTCAGAGCCTTCGGTTACTCTGTAAAATTACCAGGCAACAAGCAAGGGAAATTGTAAAAGCGTGTCCTGCTTGCGTTGTCTCCCTTCCTATTCAACATCTGGGTGTTAACCCTCGAGGATTACTGCCCAATCAGATTTCGCAGATGGATGTTACTCACTTTCCTGAATTTGGGAAAACAAAGTACATACATGTTTCCATAGATACCTTTAGTGGCTTTATTTTTGCATCACCGCATTGCGGAGAAGCTACCAAGGATGTCATTTCTCATCTTGTCTCAGCCTTTTCCATAATGGGAAAGCCAGCACATATTAAGACAGATAATGGCCCTGCATATACCAGTACCAAGTTCAAACAGTTTTGTGCCACTCTTCAAATCTCTCATACTACTGGAATTCCATATAACCCTCAAGGTCAAGGCATTGTGGAACGTGCACACCTCACCTTAAAAACCTGGCTTACCCGCCTTAAGGCCTCTTCCCTTGCATTTACCACTCCCAGGGATCGCCTTAATCATGCATTATTTGCTCTTAACTTTCTTACCCTAGACAATGAAGGACATTCGACCGCAGACAGACATTGGCATCCCTCTTCTAATTCTGCTCGCCCATCTGTTATGTGGCGCGATCCTTTAACAAATAAATGGAAAGGCCCAGATCCCGTCCTCATTTGGGGACGAGGCTCAGCTTGTATTTTAGATCAAGAACAAGCAGCCCCAAGATGGTTACCAGAACGCCTGGTCAAACAGGTCAATGATTTACCACAACCCAGGGATGGAAACCTTCCCCCTGAGGATGAATCTTCCTCTCTTATAGATGCAGCCGACAATCTATGCGAAAAATCCCCTGAATGACAGACCCTGTGACTGCACACCATTGCTTCTCTGGATAATGGCTGCCTGTTCACTGCTCTCCCACAGCCATGCAGGACTTGAGGACCCTGCTAAGGTCCCCTCCTTTGCTTGCTGCTTATTGTATCTATAGGTCCTTTGATATTCAACAAGATCATGGCTTTTCTTAAAGCTCAAATTGAGGCTATACAGGCGAAACCTATTCAGGTTCATTACCATCGACTGGAGATGATGGATCGTGATGGTGATCTTAAAAGACCATCACCCCTGTGAGCTGAACTGGACAGCCAATGACGGGTAAGATTCGTGAGAGCTCATACCAACCTAAGACAGGAAATGAGGGCCAGAGCCTCATTATCCAATGACGGGTAAGGATGTTGCTCTGCCACGGACAACCTAAGACAGGCGCAGTTCCCGAGGGATTGTCACTCCAGCCCTATACCTGTTCAGGCAAGCTGTGCCCCCGTCTCGCCACATAACCTCTATCACCCCCTTAAAATATGGCTATCGAAAAATGGTCAATAATTTTATATAAGAAAGGGGGAAATGTCAGGGACCAAGAAGTTCTCATTCTGAGAACATTCTGACCTTTACAATAAGCAGCAGCGCCCCTCCCCCCTCCTGGCTGATAATTCTGACAGTATGGCGCCTATGGTGCCGTCCCTGCTTCTCTTCCGGGACTTCACCTTCCCGCCGTTGCGAACCTCACCTTCCCGCCGGTGCGAACTTGCAGCCTATCAGGAGCCCAATAGAAGAACACAGCCAACCAGGCTGCACCTCGTCATACCCCTCATTCCCTGAGCATATAAATACCCCTGTGTGAACAATAAAAATTTGCAGCTTGATCAGAATTCCTGTCTTGCTGCCTCTCCCTGCGTCTCTTGTCCCTTCATTCCTTCTCTCTTAGGTTTGCCGTTCCGCGTTGTTGTCCCGCGGGTCGGGACAGGTGGTGGGGATGGTAAAGCGCCAAACTGCACCAGCGCCACATCCGGCTGGGCTCAGGGGTGAGACAGGAGGAGCTGGGTGTTGCCGGGTGACGCCCAGGTGTTTGACCGGAGCGAGCACCTGGCAGTGTGAAGCTGTCACCAGTGGAGATGGCCACGGCAACGGGGGACTTTTCAGGGGACGCTCAGGAGCTTGCTTTTGCACTTGAGGGGGTTGAGGTGTCCATTGGACGTCAAGCAGGGACGGGCAGCGTGCCGTTCGGTATTCAAACCTGGCTTTCGGGGACAAAATCCGGGATACCGAGAGCGAACGGGGCGTTGTCATTGCGTGGATGGCTTCGAAGCCAAGGAGGGGATGGACCTCGGAGCAAGAGCCGGGGAGAGGGAACTGGCGGAGGAGCGGGAGGCGTGGCGGAGGAGGGCTGGTGGCCGCCAAGGTCCCCGGCACCCAGGACCGGCAGCTCTGAGCCAGAGCAGGTGGGGGACTCCGTGCTGTCACGCGGGCTGGCCACTTACGCAGGGCGGAAGTCCACCGCTGCAGATTTTGCTCTTTGTCCATTTTCTTCTGACCACGACGGGCCCCAAACCAAATGTTGAACAGAAATCTAAGTGTGGACCTTCTGCATCTCAAGGAAGTTGGGGTCAGCGTCCAACTCCTGCAAGATGTTTGTGGCAAGTCCCTCCCCAGGGATGAGGAGGGGTGGGGTCAGCAGAATCAGAGCCCCAAGGTGTCTGGGTCCTGGTCCCGCCCCTGGGATCCATAAATATTGTCTTTCATGGCAAAAGGGGCTTTGCAGATGTCATTAGATTACCGTCCCCCAGTGGGGAGATGTCCTGGGTGATCCGGATAAACTCCAGGTCATCATGCAGGTGCTCCTAAGAGGGAGGCAGGAGGGTCAGGGAGAAACGAGACCACGCTGTGCTGCAAGCAAAGGAGGAGTGGCCTCCAGGAGCGGGGAAGGCTGGAACAGTCTCCTCAGGAGGCTCCAGAGGGAACCCGGCCTGGCTGCACCTCGGCCTTGGCCTTGGCCTCCAGAACTGTAGGAATCAATCTGTGTTGCTTCAAGCCTGGGACTTGGTGGTAATTTGTGAGAGTGGCCACAGGACACTGACATCCGCCTGGGGTGTCCACCCCCGTTGCCCATGCAGAGCCTTCGGCTGGGTCTGAGGGGCCAGCAGGCACTGCCCTCCGTTCCACAGGGCCTGGCCGTGACTGTGGCCACTGCAGCCACAGCACAAGTCTGGGGTCCTCTTCACCAGCTGCGTTTAAAGTTGGCCAGAGAGGAGAAATCCTCCCTCGTCAGTTCTTGGCTTTAGCTTGGAGGTTTTGCCGGGCACAGAGTAAGTGCTCAGAAAACCATAGCTATCGATCCCAGTACTTTGCTTTTCTTTGAAAAACTGGGCATATCTCCCAAAGATGAGAATTCTGTAATTTCTGAGTGATATTTTCTGACTTCTGCACACGCCGAGTCTGGCATGTGCTCTTGGGAAGGATGTGATTTTCTTCACCAAGTTAGCCCTCTTCCAATCCGATTTCAACAGTCAGGTGACAGCGGGGACATGGGGAATACAGACGGTGCAGATAAGAACGTCAGCGTGTCACAGAGCAAGGTGGGGTTCCAAGCCACACGCAGCCACAGCAGCGATTGTCCTTAGGAAATCTCGTAAGCCAGCCGGGGAGGATTGATTTTCATAAATCAGAGTCTGTAGATTGTGAGGTCTGAGTCCCTGCAAGGCAATGACTGGACTTAGCGCTGACGAGTTTCTTTTTTTTTTCTTTTTATTTCCTACAGTTTTTTATTTGTTCTTTTTAGATATCCGTGGCAGTGGAGTGTGTTTTGACACATCAAACACACATGGAGCCTAATTTATTCTAATTAGGATCCCATTCTTGAGGTCGTACATGATGTGGAGTCACACTGGTCGTGTATCATATATGAACATAGGAAAGTGATGTCTGATTCACTCCACTGTACTTCCTGTTCCCATCCTGCTTCCCTTCCCTTCATTCCCCTTTGTCTAATCCAATGAACTTCCATTTTTCCCTCCCCACACCCCTTATTGTGAGTTACCGTTCACATATTGGACAGAACATTCGACCTTTGTATTTTTAGGATTGGTTTATTTCACTTAGCATGATAGTCTCCAGTTCCATCCATTTACAGGCAAATGCCATAATTTCCTTCTTCTTTATGGTTTAGTAATATTTTCTTAATCCATTCAACTGTTGCAGGACACGTGAGCTGGTTCCACAGTTCCGCTATTGTGAATTGAGCTGCTATAAACATTGATGCGGCTGCATCTCTGTAGTACGCTGATTTTAAGTCCTTTAGGTATGTAGTGAGGAGTGGGATAGCTGGGTCAAATGATGGTTCCATTCCAGGTATTGTGAGGAATCTCCACACTGCATTCCAGAGTGGTTGCACCAATTTGCAGGCCCACCAACAATGTCCTACATCTTTGCCAACATTTATTGTTACCTGTATTCTTGATAATTGTCATTCTGACTAGAGTGAGATGGAATCTCATAAACAAATTCAGCAAAATCGCAGGTTGTAAAATCAATGCCCATAAATAAATTGTGTTCTTATACACCAATGATGAATAGGTTGAAAGAGAAATTAGGAAAACTACCCCATTCACAATAGCCTCAAAAAAAAAAAAAAAAAAAAAAAAAAAGAAAAAAGAAAAAGAAAAAAGAAAAGAAAACTTGGGACAGAAAAGGTGAAAGAATGACTGACAATATAGCTCAGTTGGTAGAGTGCTTGCCTCACATGCACAAGGTCCTGAGTTCAGTCCCCAGCATCACGTAAAAAAAAAAAAAAAAAAAAAAAAAAAGAGATGAAAGACATGCACAATGGAAACTACAGAACACTAAAGAAAGAAATTGAAGAAGACCTTAGAAGATGGAAAGATCTCCCTTGTTCTTCTATAGGCAGAATTAACATCGTCAAAATGGCCTTACTACCAAATGTGCTACACAGATATAGTGCAATTCCAATTAAAATCCCAGTGACATTCTTCATAGAAACAGAAAAAGAGGTCATGAATTTCATTTGGAAAAACAAGAGATCCAGGATAGTCAAAGCAATCCTCAGTGAGAAAAGTGACATAGCAGGCGTCACAATACCAGCCCGACACACTACAGAGCCACTGCAACAAAACAGCAGAGATGAGTCTCACCGACTGATTTAAAGAGTGCCTGGAACCTTCTTTGCTGTTCCAAACACTCCTCCTCGGCCTCCCAATCCTGAAAAAGTGATTGAAATCCAAAAGAGGCATGGAATCCATTTGGAATTATTTTTGTTAAAAAATGTACACTTAAGAATACATATTCTGCCAATATGTGGGTGTGAAGGAAGCTTTCTGTTAGTTTTTTTTTAAAGAGATGTAATCTCTTCTTTTTTACATTCACAAGAGAAAAAAAAATCAATAAAACAGGTGGTCACTTGCTCACCTGGATGGACACTGAAAGAGCTCACAGCGGGCTGGGTCTTCTGCCGGCGAGGACAGCCTTCAGTTCCGGGCCCGCCGTGCACGGGTGGCAGCCTTAAATGAAACCACGTCTGCTCCGTGATGTCACTGCGGGCGGCCTTCCAGGCGGAGGAGGCAGTCTGGGGTCTGGGGGGGAGCGCACGCTGACCTTTCACTTGGCACTTTGGGATGGTAGGAGATGACTCAGCCCTCTCCCCGCTCCTTGGGAAACATCCTGGGAGGCCGGCCCTCTCGCCCAGAGCGCACGCTGGCCAACAGGCCCTGCCAACGGGTGTTGGCATGGTCAGAGCCTCTGCCTCGTGGAGAGATGATTCTGCCCCAGTCCCAGTCAGCTCCCGAATGCCTGGGGCTCTGCTGCGACTCTTTCTGGAGTCGACTTGAGCTCCCCTTTTGAATTTGGGTCACCGGGGGGGCATGACCAAGAATCCCTGCGTGGACCGGTTACACAAGCCGTGAGCCCGGAAGGCCTGACTCACGCGGCGTCAGAGCCAGGGAGGCCCCGGGCTCGCCTCCTGGTCCTCCCTGGCAATCTGAAATCTGGGTTTGATGTGTCTGCGTCCATCAGGTTACCCTCCGCGGGACCCCGCATTTCAGAAAGTAGGAAATCCCAGCTCTCCTTGGGGGGCGGGCAATGGGGCCTTCAGCAGGAGGCCACTGACCAGGAGCCGAGCCGGGTCAGCTCCCGACTTCTTGCAGGGCCTCGCCTGCCAACCCAGAAGGCCAGCTCCGCACGTCTGCAACGTGACGTGCTTCCTTTGCCTTCAGAATCTGGCCTTTGCTTGGCTTTTCTGTTCTCTGTCACTGTGTCTTGGTGGGGACCAGCAGCACCCTCAAATGGAGCTCGAGGGGCATTCCGAGATCAGCTTGGTAGGTGTGCGGGGCTGGCGGCGGCCGTTGGGGACGTTCCTTACTATCCAGACACCTCTCCAGGGGGATGATGGGCAGAGGCCTCACACTGTCCTGGGGGAGAGTTTAGCCAGAGAAGAGAGCAGAGTCCCAGTCTTTCCTTCTGGGGTAGCGCGGCGGGGGTCTGGCCAGCCAGCCCCTGGCGGTGGCTCCCTCCGACAGGAGATTCCACAGGCTGGGTCTGAGAGGTGCCTGTTCCCAGCCGTCCCCTGCCAAGCGTCTATTTACTCTCCCACGGCCAGGGTCGGGTTCTGCCAAGAGAGCCCGGCGGGTCTGATCTCAGATTTGCTCACCAGGAAGGCAGAGGGTGGAGAGAGTGGCCCCTGTGCGTGTGGCCACTGTTGGGGCCCAGGAAGCTGGACTTCCAGGGGCAAGTCTGTGGCTGCCTGGAGCATGTCGCGAGCTCTCTGAAGATGCGTGCCCAGCTGTCACTGGCAGGGGATGGAAAACGGGAGGCAGACCTTGGTCGAAGGGAGCAGAGGGTCTCCCTCTGCCTGTGGGCTGTGGCGCGTGGGCCATGGGCATGTGAGGGCGCCTCAAAGCAGCGGGCCTTCCAGGGGGTCACTTGTCTTTCCTGAATGTGGGGCCGTCTGTAACTCCCACCCCTGGAACCCCGCTGACCCTCACACTCTGGCCTGACTGTACTTGCTAAGAGCCCCCTGGGTTCTTGGGTGCTGAGGTGGCCAGCAGGGGACTCAGGGCTGCCACCTGGAAATAAAGGACACCCTGACCAGCCAGTGGCACAGGCCAGTCTGCCCTGTGTTGTCCTCGATGCCAGGGGACCGGCACTGGGGTGGCCTGGGCTTCCCTTTGCATCATGACGGGGGTGGGGCGGGACTGTGCTTGTGCCAGGCAGAGGACACGTGGTCACAGGCTCACAGTGACACCCAGGGCCACTTTCCAGGTCCCAAGTTGCTCTTTTTTCTAGTCCCCTCCAGCAGGTTCTTCATGGCGGGAACGGAGCCCACGTCCCTCAGCACAGCCTCCAAGTTCTAGCCTGACATCTGAGCCACCCTGCAGTGAGTGGCCACCCACGAGCTCCTGACCCCTCCTGGCCTCGCTGCCATGAGCGCTGGCCAATGACGGCCCCGCTCCTCTACCTGCTCAGTGCTGACCTGCTCTCCAGGTCAGCGCGTGTACAACTTCACAGCCGCCATTGTGGGCCTGAGCGTATCTGGGCCTGCAGGTGCCCAGGGTGTGACCTGGGCCCGAGCTGCCGCCTGGCCAAGGTGCAGGCCTTGGGCACGGGTCCAGCTTGGGAAGGGGCCAGTTGGCAGTTCGAGCTCCGAGGACGAGGAGAGGCTCTCCCTTCTGGCTGGGCTCCCCGAACCCTCCTCTCAGGGGGTGGGGAGGACCCTGCTGTGAGCACGGGCAGGGCCTGCCCGAGGGGACCTCCCAGTGACCCTGGGAGAGGCCTGCGACTGGGAGGGTCAGCTCTGCTTCTCTATCCAGAACAAGTAGGCCAGGTCACGTCTCAGCGTGAAGCCCTCCCAGGCTCTGTGCCAGGCACAGGAAGAGCCTGTATATGCCAGTCCAGGCTGCCTCTCGAGATCCATCCCACGGTCCCTGCCCAGCTCGCCCAGCAGCCCTGGGCCTTCTTGCTCTGCTTTGGACACGTCCCATTCTTTCCCACCCCAGGGCCTTTGCACTGCCCCCTCCCTCTGCCTGAAGCACCCGTCCCATAGACTCGCACACCTCTTCCCCCAGCTGCTTCCATCCCCACGAGTCCCCCATGTGAGAGAGCCTTCTGGAAGAGCCTATCCTCTTGTGCCAGGCTCTGTCGTTCTTCACAGCCCTGCCGCCTCCTGCACATATACACTCATGTGTCTGTGTTCGCTTCCTGTCTTCCTCGCCACCATCTGAGCTCATGGGGCAAAGAGTTTATCTCTGAGGATGGAAGTCCCAGTTCCTCCCTCAGGGCTGAAACACAGTAGGTGCTTAATAAATACCTGCCGAATGAATTCATAACCCCATGCATCTATAGATAGGTGTATCAACAGTGCGTCTTGTGCCAACAAACATGGCCTGGCTCCCACAGCGTGGGCACTGGCAGGGCAGAGACAGCTGAGGCCCTTCCCTGCCCGCGCCAGGCGCTCTCAGGCAGGCGAGGACTGGGACAGACCAACATCCGTGAAAGTGCGCATGGAGAGCCAGGTGGCAGCCGAGTTCCATTGCGCTCTGAGCACCAGGAAGAGGGGTTAATCCTGCCTGAGGCCAAGTGTGACAGGTGGTTTCCTGCGTCAACTTGACTGGGCCATGGGCTGCCCAGATGTTTGGGTTCCTGTGATTTCTGGGTGTTTCCATAAGGGTGTCTGCACTGGGCAGCATTTGAACCCTAGGCGGGGTGGATCGTCCTTCCCGGTGGCTGGGCCCCATCCACTCTGCAGGGGGCATGAATGGACTGAAAGGAAGAGTAAGGGAACAACTTTCGTGGCCCCGCTGAGCTGAGTGGGTGCAGGAGAGGGGCCAGCCCCCTCAGGACCTCTGGGGACAGCAGGGGACCTGGCAGTCTTAGGAATGTTCCAGTCCCACCTACTTCTGAAAGTTTCTGGGAGGATGAGATAGTGCAGGCCAATGCCGCACTGTCCAGCTGCCCATGGGCGCCCGGGACATGGAGATGCTCCTGTGTCTCTCCTGTGCTGCCACCTTGTCTGTGTGACCTGGCAGACGTGCCCACAGGCACAGCTCCTGTGTTGCTGTCTGGTAGCCTAGATGCCCGGTGGGCCCCGTGTACAGCAAAGAACGAGGTGGGGACACGAGGGCTGTCCTTTACGGTGCTCCTCGCGGAGATGGAGCCAGGTTCCCGCGGGACAGTGGGCGTGGGCAGCCGCCAATGTTAGCACTGGCCATACAGGTCCCCAGGACACAATGCTTCCAGGAGCTGCAACGCTCTGGGTACAGGGCCACTGGGGTTGCTGAGGACACCCATACCCCGCCTGGAAGACGTGGGGCCACTCTGGACCGTCCCTGTCTTGGATGGGGGCAGATACCAACTGAAATGCACCCATCATCATAATCTGTGAGTTCTGTGAAGAAACGGAGCAGGACACACAGAGAGAGGTGAGCACTTGTGCTTAGGCAGTTCAGGGAGGCAGCGGGTCCTGTGCTGGGTCCTGGAGCACGAAAAGAAGCCAGTTGTGGAGTAGGAGGTGCACAGAGCATAAGCAAAGGTCCTGAGGCTCAGTGGCTGGAGGAACTGAGGAGGCCGTGCGCAGAGAGCAGGTGAGGCAGGTGGAGCCAGCCAGACCCAGCGTTCCAGAGCAGCATGAGCAGTTTGAAGTTTCCCAGTTCAGTGACACTGAAAGGAGGGACAGAAGATCAGGCAAAGGGAACACCGAGCTGTAAGGCGGTCCCAAGGGGCCCCAGGGACTTGTGGAGGTTCTGACACTGGGACGAGTCTCCAGAGCTGTGATGGCGGGGACGGTTTCCGCCATGCTGCTTGACAAGGTCCGAGCATGGAGAAGGGCTTGGTAAGGCCCCCATTCCAGGAAATTGCCCGTCATCTCCCAGGAATTGGGTGTTTTCTTGTAATTATCATACTTACAACTATGCGACTGCAAATCAAATTCCCTGGATTGTTGTGATAAGAATTTAACCTCAAGGAGTCTGCGGAGCCTGGGGGAGGATGGGGAAAGGCTTTAAAAATGTACCAATATCACACAAAAGCCTGAAAGTACAGAGTGTGGGGAGTTCTTCAGAAACTACAGTTACAGGAACTGCTTGCTCCTATGCTGACCAGATCTGCCCCGGTTAACGCTTTACTAGCAAAACAGCCTGACACACAGAGCAGGAGACTTGTCGTCCCCACAGAGCAAGGACTGCCCTACTTAGCTTACAGAACTGGGGGACATTTGTGGTCCTAGAGGGAAACAAGCAAATAGGTATAAGGACCCACCTCCCAGAGATCCACCTCTTCCCTATACAGGAGTGTACAATGAAAATGGTGAATGAATAATTAATATTAATGGTAAGTGGACAAATACCCAATATTTGTCCTTCCTTCAAAGGCTTGGAAATGTAGGACTAAAGAACAAAGAAACAGCATACACAGACAACTAGAAAAATCTTACCTCAAGATCAAATGTCCTCATTGCATGTTAACTGGTTAAGTAGTTTATGCTGGCTTAAGTCTCACATATGTATTATAGTCGGAAGAGGATAAATCAATAACATAAAGGATATTAGGATAAAAATTAAGCACTCACACTGATTGTTTGGCAGTGAATAACCTAACTTAGTTTTAACTGAGCTTGTTTAGGTAATAGAGTAGACCTTTAACGTTAAATCAAAAACATAATAATATGAGCTAAAGATTAAGTGCATGTTTTGCTTAGCAGTTCAGTAAAATTAGCTTAAAACAAAATAGAGTCATTGTGCTGACAATAGGTCTGACACCAAGGGGTAAACAAAGGTCAGTAGGGTGAAAAGAAGAAAATATCTTTCACTGCAATATGCTTATGTGAGTAATTTTAAGAAAATATAGAAAGTTGACCTTAATGTACCCGCTCTGTGTTAGACACCTGCTGGAAAGTGGGGCTAATGATAAATTTTGTGGTAATTTCTCTATCACTGGTATCTTGTTTAATCCTGCTTTACTCAATACTGTAAAAAAAAGGGCTAAAATAAATCTGAGCAGCACTTGCTTCAAGTTCCTGCAGGGGTTCAGGTCGTTCCTCTGCACCGACTCCACCCCTCCTTCGGGGAACCCGCGAGTTGCTGGGGCTGCTCCGGACTGTGTAGCGGGCGAGGGGCTGGGCTTCCCTGGGGGCACTGCCGGGTGCCCTGCAGAAGGTGGCCTGGGCCTCCTGGGTGGCCCAGCACTGCACCCAAGGGAAGGGAAGCTGCTGTGGTTGTCAGGCCTTTGGAAGGCTCACCCGGCTCAGGTGTGGCAGAGGGGTCGGGGGTCAAAGTGAGGAGGAGATGGAGAGGTGAGCTAGGGCAGGGCTCCCTGGGGGCACAGGGCCTGTGGAAGAGGGAAGGAGGGGATCCAAGAGCGGCCGGGCTTCCATCTACTGAGGGGCAGGGGCGGAGGGAGCACATATTTCCCGAGAGAGGACCAGAAGGGTGGGTTTGGGCCTCTCAGGGGACACTGGCACCAGAGTCGGCTCCTGTGAAGGGGACTGGCTTTTGAGAGCTCTTGGCATTGATTCTCATCAGTCAGGATCTCCAGAGAAAGAGGCGACAGGCTGCCTCCCTTCTCCTCTGTCCCTGTCTCTCTGGCCCATCCTCCGCGTGTCTCTGACCCTGTCTCTCTGTGCCCATCCTCCGTGTGTCTCTGACCCTGTCTCTCTGTGCCCATCCTCCGTGTGTCTCTGTCCCTGTCTCTCTGGCCCATCCTCCATGTGTCTCTGTCCCTGTCTCTCTGTGCCCATCCTCCGTGTGTCTCTGTCCCTGTCTCTCTGTGCCCATCCTCTGTGTGTGGATATCTGTGTGAGTGGCTCTATTCTCTGTATCTCTACCTCTGTATTTCTCTCTTCTATGTGTGAATCAACTATCTATCTACGTATCTCTCTCTCTCTTTTTTTTTTCCGTACTGGGGATTGAACCCACGGGCACTTTACCACTGAGCCACATCCCCAGTCCTTTTTATTTTTCATTTTGAGACAGGGTCTCACTAAGTTGCTGAGGCTGTCCTCAAACTTTCGGTCCTCTTGCCTCAGGCTTTGGATTCTCTGGGATTACAGGCGTGCACCAGGGTGCTGGCCTGCCCATCTATCTGTCTATCCGTCCGTCTATCTACCTACCGATGGGTCTATCGTCTACCTCAGGAGATATTTCAAGGGCTTGGCTTATAGAATAGCAGGGCCAATGAGACCAAGCTCTGCAGGGGCCCCTCAGGCTGGACCCAGGCAGGGACGGATGCTGCTGTCTGGAGGCAGAACCTCCCCTTCAGGGACCACGGGTGTTTGCTCTCAGCCCTGTCGGAGTCCTCTGTGGATGAGGCCCAGCCTGTTGACCAGGGCGCCCTCCTCTACTTACTGCCAGTGGTCCGCAAGGTGACGACCAACTCTGCAAAGTGCCCCACAGCAACAGCCCGGTTCACGTTTGTCTAAATAACTGTCGGGAGTGTGGCCACGCTGGCACACGGGACTCACCATCACGTACGGTATGTAGAGCCGTAATTTTGTCTGAGATTAGTCAGAGGGGCCACGCGGGGAGACGAGAAGAAGGGTTAGAACATTTGGACTTCGGGTAAAGAAGGAGGAGCTGGGCAGGAGAATAAGAACCCTGTGCGCATCAAATCCGGGAGGCCTGGTGTCAGAGAGCAGGTGGACAGGCCTGCCTCCTCAGGACTTCTCAGGGCCTGTGACATGCACATAGGCATGGGAATTCCCGTGAGGAAGGCATGCTAGTCACATTTCCTGGACTTCTTTCATCAGGAACCTGGGTGGTTTATTTATTTATTTACTATTTATTTATTTATTTATCGGTGAAACTTTGGGAAACTCTGGGAAGTAAATAATGTCATAAAAATAGCCCAAAAAAGTGGAAGGTGGCCCTTCATTCAGATTGCTTTAAAAGGCCTGGAGAAGGGCCATCTGTGGGCAGAGCGGGCCTCCCGCATCTGCATCATGGCCGCCCCTCCCCCAGGCAGGTGCTTGGCGAACAAACCCTGTTCCGAAGGTGAGACGCTGGTCCTTAGGGGCTGGCATGGAAACCAGGAGGTCCCGCGCTCAAATCCTCGCTCCACCCCCGCTGGGCAGGGCGACCAGCCTCTTACGCCCTCTCTGGGAGCCGCTTTGCAAAGCTTGGACATCGTGTGAGGTCCCTTGTGGAGGCAGCCGGTCTTGGTGGGCTCCTGGCAGGAACCGTTCCTGATGTCATCCTGCTGTTGTGCAAGACAGAGGGAGGGCCAGCACAGGGGTCACTCGGCTGTCCTCACTTAGCCAGACTTGGAGAGGAAGCAGATGCGTGTTGCAGGCTGCTGTGGGGGCCACAGGGTGACTCAGCATGAGGGAGGCGTCCCGAGAAGGCACGAACCCCATCTTTGGCCATGGTTCAGGGTTGTCTATAAACATCCTCCCACCTGGTGCGCTTGGTGGCCGGCCTGTCTGGAAGCTGGATCTGGGCCCCAGCTGGGCCCTTCGGTCTGAGACTCCCTGAGTCAGCCCAGCCTGGGGCCTGCGGGTGAAGAGAGAAGCAGGGGCCCAGTCCTGAGTCTGCAGAGACCGCGACTGAACGCAGCACTCCTGGCCTGTGGTCCTGGATCAGGGACCTGGGCTGGCCCCTAAGGTGCTGTGTGACTTGGGAAAGGCCTCAGGATACTTCGTTTGGGTCAAACCCTCTGACGTTCTGTGAGGTGGCCGTCCTGCTCCTTCTTGGGAAGCACTGTCTCACAAGCTCACAGGAGGGGGCATGGCAGGGACTCAGGACCCAGCACCAAAGTCCTTCCCAGTGGGAGGGAGGTGGGAGGAGCCACCCAGAGGCACATCATCATGATTCTATGTCACTAGAGGCGTTTCTGTGGACAGAACATCAGAGTGGGAAGCGGCAGCTGCCAGAAGCGGGAAGGGGGAATTAGGCACCACCCTGGTGGGTGTGGGATTTTGCTTGGGGGTGCGGAGGGTCTGGGATTAGATAGCAGTGATGGTCACTGACTCCTTAGATAACGGAAAGCTGAAGTGGGTGGACTGTGTGGCGTGTGAGTCATGTCTTGACAACTGCTGTGAGAAATATGGACACAAGGAGCGGCCACTGTCCCTGGGGAGGCTACTGGGCAGGGGGTGTGTGCAGGTGCTCTGTGGGGAGGGTCTCCGCCACAGCGTGCCCATCCCAAGGCAAAGACGTCCTGGGGGAAGCGCACTCTGTCCCCCGTCCCCCTCCCAGTATCCCAGCTGGGCTGCACGTGACTGTCCACTGATGGTCCCCGCCCTCCTGGTCTCAGGCCTGAGCCTTGGTCACTGCTGCTGCCCAGCACCAAGAGAGAGGATCAGATGGCGCATCTCCAACCCAGGAAAAGATCCAGGTTCAAAATTCAAAGTTTGATTTCTACTGAGTAATCGAAAGATTCGAAGTCTGACCCGTGTAAATGGGGGACGCTCTTCCTGGCAAACACCAAGTTGTTTATGTGGCAGAAGCAGTCTAGCCTGGCTTAGGGGCGCTTCACGGTGGCCCCCCCGGGGGGGTCCTCTGTTCACTAAGGCACGTTGGGCCTAGGGCGGGGCGCGTCCCAGCACCCTCCTCAGGCAGTTCCTCCCTCTCTGGTCTCATTTTCCACACTGTGAACTGGAGGCCACGCAACCCACCCCCAGGCTGGGGCTGAGGGTAAAGTCCATCAGGCCACAACACAGTGTGAAATAGTATGATGGGCGTCTTTGACCGAGGCCTTGTGGTGACCAAAGAACCGCAAACTTAAACTTCCAGCAGTCGGATTGCAAACCCTGACCTCTTACTCATCACTGGCCACACGTCCCCCGGGGCTGGGGCTGGGTGAGGCCTTGCAGTGGGGTCAGGGTGGGGTAACATGTTGAGGGCCAAGGACGCTGCTGGGTTCTACGAAAGGCCCGCTTGGCCTGCTGCAGCACAAAGATGGCTCTCAAGTGGCTTCCCAAGTCAGCGGGGTACTGACCTGGGGCGCAGTTCCCGAAGCGTCACTTGACGCCCAGTTTGCTGCTGGCTCTGCCTCCCATCTTACAGACAAGCAACGTAGACTCAAGAAGGAGAAGTGGGAGAGTGGAGACCACTCAGCCAGAGCCAGCCCAGGGCAGACTGGCGGGGAATCCCCACCTGCCCAGTCCCATGGCGTTTCCTCCAAACACTGATCCATGCGCGCATGCGAATTCTTCCAAGGTGGCCTGGGCTGCAGACTGGGGAACTGGGAAAGGGTGGTGGCTAATACTGGAGGTGGGGAGACCAAGAGAGCACGGTGGACATGGAAGCAGGTAGGTCCGGCCCACACTTACCGGGTGACGTCTAAAAGACTCGCTGACCCACCAGGTGGAAGGCTTTAAAAAGAGGTGCATTGAACGGTGAGCCAGGTTTCTGGCAAGGATGGACTAAGCAGTGCTGTATTTTTTAATTTGGAAAATTTCCTTTTCCTGTACTGGGGATTAAACCCAGGGGTCCCCAGGGGCTTCCACTGAGCTCCACCCCCGTCCTTTTTATTTTTTGAGACAGGATCTCACTGGGTTGCCCAGCTCAGCCGGGAACTTGCCATCCTCCTTCTTCAGCCCCCCAGGCTGTGCTGTTCACGGGGACACAGAACGCAAGTTCTGCTTAGTGGAAGAGTGAACAACGAAGGAGACCAAAGCAGAATGGGTACCGTTGCCCTGAGCGTGTGCCAACCGTGGCTTTTACTCTCAATGTTATGGCCTGGATGTTATTCGACTCCTGATTCAAAGGGAAGGTCAAGTGCAGGCACTAAAAACTGTATCCTGTGTGGACAAAGGACTGAACCGCTGCCATCTGTCATGCTGGCCTCATGGGCACCTGATGGGAGTCTGGCGAGGAGCGCCCCACGGAGGAATTCAGAGGCAGGCATATCCAAACTTTCAACATTTGTTTACATTTTTCTAAAGTGCTTTTCTAAAATGCTTACACTGCTTGTTGAGTATGTTTTAACACATTAAGCACACACATTGAGTATTTAAAAAAATTTGTGAAGATCCATTAATTACAACAGCTTGGGGACCATGGATCTCCCTGACCGAAGCCCAAGGAATAAGTGGATCCCCCGCCCCAGGCTGGTGTTACAGGAGCTGTGGCAAATGGGAGCCGGTGAAAACCCCTCCTCGTTTATTATTCTGCGGAACAAGACGCGTGCTCTCGGGGCCAGGGCCACCCTCCTTGTGGGCGCCGAGCTGCTTCTGGTACAAGCGGCAGCTCCTGGGCGCTTTCCTGGGCCAGGCCTCATTAGGGTATCATCACCACCGGGGGCTCCCTCTGGCAGAGCCAGGCCCGCCCAGATCACAGGCCGACCATGGTGAGCCCAAGGCTGTGACCAGCTGTGACCTGTAGCTCCTGGGGGAAGGAATTTTGGGGGACATTTTAGTGACCAAATCGGTCAGATTGGCCAGGCCATATGGGCTTGTTGCCACCCCAGTCCTCCTCGGGCTAACAGCCAGCGGCTAACACTCACGTCCTGTTCCACTGGGCTCGTCGCTGCTGAGCTGCCTGGGTCTGAGCAGCCCGAGGCTGGGCCGGGGCCGCGGCCCTCCACTCCCCCCCGTAAGGCTTGCACCGTGCTGGCCACAGCCGGCAGTTAACTAAGTGGGTCCCAGGGCTTGGGACAGTGCTGCCCGTGCAGCTTCCTCCTGACCCCTGAGCCCCACGGGCGGCCTGTGGCAGAGCCCAGCCAGGCCCCGCGGTTGGTCCTAGGGGGACATGTACAGCAAGGCCTCTGGAAGAGGGCCGGCTCCGGTCGCCCATCTCTGTTCAGCCTCTGGTCTGATCACATGTGGGTGTGTTGTCCCCGCAGGGTCTCCTTGAGGTCACACAGGGCCCTGCCCAGGCAGCCCAGGGGGCACAGCCCAGCAGGCCCAGGGCTGGGGGTCCCGCCCAGGGTGTAGGGAGGCTGGTCCTGGAAGTGATGCGTCTGGGTGAGTGAGCTCCATGCCGTCACGGGTTTCCGCCCTTGGACGCCTCTACTGCTTCCGACACAAGCTCTTTTCTGGGTTGAATAAACTACTGACTGGTGTCTTGGTTGCTGTGCCCAGGGCAAGGGAGAAGCAAGACTGAACTCCCCCGGACCGCTGGGGCCTGCGGGCAGGGTCTGAGCACTGTGGTCCCAAGCAGGTCTCAGCAGAAATCTCTCTCCTGCAGACTCTCAAACTGAGCACAGAAGGGGTGACCTCCTAGCAAATGCTTGAGTGTGTGTGTGTGTGTGTGTGTGTGAAGGGGGGATGGGGAGGGGCAGGCGATGGAAGACAGGTGGAGGCAGCCAGCCCTCCTGAGCCCCAGCTGAAGCTGGCTGTGCCCACCTTGGCTTCCAGTTCTGATTCTCCTCCAGAAGCTAATTACCCCTCAGTGTCTTTTCCTTATAATGAATCCAGCCACCTGGTGTGCAGAATGATGTGTCATACTACAGAGCACCTCTGATCCTCAGAGAACTTTTATGCCTGTTATAGCCTTCAATCCTCACAATGACCTCATGTTACACAAAAGGAAACTGAGGCAGGGACCCGGAGATTGTGCATCTAGCAATCAGCCAAACTGAGCCCTCGGGTCCCTCCCCTCTTTGCTCTCTGTACTGCTACAACACCTTGCCTGACCATGCCACAGAACTGCCTTCTGGTCACTGCCGGCCCTCAGGCACCCACAATTGAGTTCTGGGGATCCTCCGAGGGAGAGAGACTGCCTTCTCTCTTCCCTCTGGTCTGCTGTCCAGTGCTGTATATACAGCAAGTGCTTAATAAGTGCTTACTGGGTTCTTTTGCACAGATCACCTGTCCGATGGTGAGAGGAGCCACAGGCTCCTGGTCTCTGGGTTCTTGTAAGAGTTTAACCTCCATTAATCTGCAAAGTCACCCTGCAAAGTCTTAGCCGCGTGGATTAATGAAACCCAGCCAGGGGCAGCTGGGCGCTGTGCACCCAGCCACCCACCACAGCTGGACCGCAGTTCTCCTGGAGCCCTGAGCCTCATGCTGGGGCAGGGAGGGACCACCGAGGGAGAGGAGCTCCGTCACTCCCACCCCTGCCCCCAGGCCCTCTTGGCTCCTGGGAAGCAGCAGCAGGCCCTGAAGTGGCAGCCGTCCGCGATAATACTATTGCGTGGAGGGGGTGCTTGACTGTACCCAGGCCGCCTCGTCCTCGGCAAGCGCCGGGAGAGCGGGATCGCTTTCCGATCTTCTTCCTGAGACCCCAACTCGTCGCTCAAGATCTCGGGAGGCGGCCAGCTCCTCGCGGGCCGCGCTGGAGAGCCGCTGTCTGCGCCTCGCGCCCGGGGCGGTACCCACCCGGTGGCCTCATCACTGGCTGCTCCTCGCCCAGTCCTGCAACTTGTGCATCTGGCGTTCCACCGAGATGGAGGTGCGCAGCGTGCCCATGGAGTTCTCCATCGGGGGCGGCTCGGCCACGCAGCCGCCCTGCTGGCACGCGCCGCGGTACACCTCGCGGGCCTTCTTCCGGAAGCGCTTGCCCACGATGACGTACACCAGCGGGTTGAGGCAGCTGTTGCTGTAGGCCACGTAGGAGCTGATCTGCGTGATGACATCGATGACGTGCTTGTCCCAGCAGCCCGAGAGGACGCCGAGGCGCAGCAGCGTGTCCAGGAAGGTGCTGATCTGGAAGGGCAGCCAGCACACGACGAAGAGCAGCAGCACGGCCAGCACGAGCACGGTGGCCTTCCTCTCCGTCTGGATCTCCTTGAACTTCTGCATCTCGTTGTTGCGCAGCACCTGCATGATCTGCACCGTGCAGAAGGTGATGATGCTCAGGGGCAGCAGGAAGCCCACCAAGTTCAGGAGCACGTTGGTGAACACCTCCCAGGTGCGGGAAGGGTAGGTGATGACGCAGGCAGTCACGTTGTGGCCCTCGTCACTGTACCCCCGCATGGTGCGGAACACCAGCATGGGCGAGCTCAGGAGCAGCGTGCAGCCCCAGATCACCAGGCTGTAGAGTTTGGCCCAGCGCACCCCGCGCATCCTGCCCATGGACATGGTCTTCACCAGGGCCAGGTAGCGGTCGATGCTTACCAGCATCAGGAAGCAGATGCTGCTGTACAGGTTCATGTAGATCATGGTGTTCACCACCCGGCACAGAACCTCCCCGAAGATCCAGTCGAAGTTGTTGGCAATGGTGATGGCCCAGAAGGGCAGCCCGCAGGCCAGGATCAGGTCAGCCATCGCCAGGTTTCCCAGGTAGATTTCCGCCACGGTGCAGCTGCTCTTGTGCAGGCAGAGCACGCTGAGGACAAAGACGTTCTCGGCTGTGGCCAGCACGAACAGGACCCAGAGGAAGGGGGCCTGGGTGGCATTGAGCAAGTCCCACCACTCCATGTCGGGACAGTCACTGCCCTGGGACAGGGTCCCGTTAAGAGCAGGCGCAAGGGCTTGCGAGGTGATGTTGAACATTCTCGTGCTGAAAGAAAGCGGAAAAGGGGCTGTTACACCTCCAGGTCACAACAGCGGGAAGGCGAGGGGGAGCGCGATGGCCTGTCTGCCCCCCAGACAGCAGGGTGATGGGCTGAACTCAGCCAGTGCCAGACCCGGGCACCCTTCCCTCCGTCTTAGAGTGCCCCTCTGCTTCTGGACCTAAATGGAGACCTTATTTCTTCACCTCGAAGTTCCCCTGGGATACTTCCTGGGCCAGTGTCCATCAACAATACCAACAGGAACCATCTGAGTGTTGGGTGGGGGACACCTGGAAGCTTCCACAACAGGAGGGTGCAAAGCATTCCTCACTTATCCCACGGCCCCTCCCAAGGGAGCTGCTCATCCAGCACCTTCTCCAAGTTGTGTCATGGATGAGCAATTAATTAGACACGAAAAATATGCCAGACAGGGAGATTCCAGCCTGGGCATGAGACCACGAACCATCTGCTCCCGCCCTGTCTCCCGGAGAGCCTCCCTCTTCTGGCAAAGGGCAGCATCGTTCATTTCCACACCCTCCATCTGCAAAGCATTGCAGGTGACCCCAGGATGCAGGATGGCGAGAGCAGGTGGCGGGGTTGCCGCCAGACAGTCCTGCTGGGTTCACATCCTGAGTTTTCTTTTTTTGTTGTTTATTAGCTGTGTGACCTTGGGGAAGTCACTTCTCTGAACCTCAATGACCTAACCAATAAAATTGGAAGAACAAAATCTACTTCTTAGGATGGTCCTGGAGATCCGAGACAACGTGCAGAAAGCCCAGGTGCCTTTGGTTCAGGAAGCGAGTAATTATTTTTGTCAGCCAAGTGAACCAAGCTCCACTGTTGGCAGTTCCTGCTTCTGTGTTGGGGACAGTTGGGGACTGGATCTGGAGTGCTCCCCCACAGCTCATGTGTTAGGCAGGGTGGCAGCATTCGGGGTGAAAAGGCTGGATTATGAGGGCGGGGACCCCATCGGTGGATCTTCTGAGCGGTTTATAATTTGAATGGACTGTTGGGTGTTAACCAGGGGCAGGTGGGTGTGGTTAGAGGAAGTAGGTCACTGCGGCCATGACCTGGGACTGTATCTTGTCTCTCTCTCTTTCTCTCTCTCTCTCTCTCTCTCTCTCTCTCTCTCTCTCTCTCTCTCCCAGCTGCAGTAAGCTGAGAAGGCTTCCTCCAGTAGGCCCTCCCACCGTGATGTTCAACCTCACCTCAGGCCTAGAGCAGGGGGTCAGCCGACCAGGGACTGAGACCTCTGAACCCATCAGCCCAAATCAATCTTTCCTCCCCTAAGTTATAGTCAGGCGTTTTGATCACGGAAGGCTGAGTAATACAGTGACCTCATCGTCAACCCATTGATTCCTCTTTTGCCCTTAGGTGAGCCTCAGAGACCAGGAGGGAGGCTGTGTGCTAGACGTGTTCGCTGTTAAGACTAACAGCTTCTACCTTCAGCAAAGAGGCACAGGACTTGGGCAGAAGTGGTTCCAACCTCTGGCTGTGTAGTCTTGGGGAAAGTGCTTGACCTCCCTGAGCTTCCGTTTTGCTTTCTTTGGAGTAGCGTGTTATTCTCTTCCTGACACTCCTTGCATGGTGGTGGCCAGGTTCGTGTCAAAGAGTGGTTGTGAAGACACCCTGAAGAGCCTGCAGCACACCAGAGCGCAGTGGGCGTGTCTCCAGTGCTCGTGCCGTGTGCACGGCGAGGCAAGGTAAGGAGGCTTCTCCTGGGAGGCCCCTGCTGGGAGGCCCAGGAGGAGAAGCTGAGCCAGATCCCAGGAGAGACTGTGTCATGGCTTCTGCGATTTCCCAGGAAAAGCCCTGCTGTTGCTCATGGCAGCTGGAGGCCATCCTGAGCCGGCCTGGGACCCACTGATGGGCGCTTTTATCCTGGAGGGACATGGGAGGAACCCACTCTCCCTGATCTACTCTGACCCTGGTCCAGTGTGTGACAAGTGTGGGGTGGGGTGGCAGGCCCCGGCAAGGAGGGCGGGACAGGTGGGTGGGGATGGGGAGCCAGAGGTGGGCAGGAGGAAGGGCCCAAGAGGCAGGGGGAGCAGCTTTAGCAGAGCGAGAAGCTGCTGGCGTGTTCTGGAAGGTGGTGCCTGGGGTCGGGGAGGGCAGGTGGAAATTTCGAGAGATGAGGTTGGATAAGGGGACTGGATGGTCTGCGCTGGCTGCTGAGGCTGTGAGGCTTTGCCCTGTAGGAGGGGGAAAAACCAAGTGGAAGGTTGTTCTGGAAGGATCCCTCAGGTAGCTATAATACGTCCAAAATTTTTTTTGGTATTGTTCCCTTCAGAAGGAGCAGTCTAACTCCTCTCCCTGTGAATATGGGCGGGACTTGGCGACTTGCTTCTAACCAATGGCAGCAGCAGTGGTGTCCTCAGAAGCTAGGTCATAAAATGTGCTGCGGCTTCCTTCTGGGCCTCTTGGATTGCTTGATCTGGGAAAGCAGCCACCATGCTGGGAGGACCCTCGGGTGGTCACAAGGCCAGGAGCCAACTGCTGCCCTGGAAGTGCGTCCTCGCTCCAGAAAAGCCCAGGAACAAGCTCCCGACGGCAGCCCCTAGTCCTGAGCCCTGCAAACAGGCAAGCTCCTCTGCAGACTTCTGAGGCGAAGACCTCCCCGTGGCCATTCCCTCGGTCAGCGTTTGGCCCCCATTCCTGCAGCTATAGATCACCCGTGTCTTCAGTGGCCCCAAACCTGAGCATTGTGCTCCTCAGGGTGAGTCACCGGAGACTAAGCACAACACTGATTTCTCAGCCAGGCAGGTCGAGAGCACTGGGCTGGCACCCTGGCCCACAGCCCGTTCTGAGAGGCTGCAGGATCAGCTGGTGGGTGTGGCATTGGGAGCCAGGGCCATGGGCTACGGCCCTGGCAAGTTGGCCATCTGAAAGGCTGCACCTGCCTCAGACCCAGAAACCCTGGCTCCTTCTCTTCTGGGCACTTCAGTGGAGGGTGCCCAAGGTTTGGTGGGAGTTGCTGGGTCCTCTTGCTTGCCTCTTGCTTGCTCCTCCAGGGAGGAGTCTCCCTGGTTCTGAGCTGCTCCTGGCTGGGGATGGGGTGCCCTGGCCCTGGCCCTGTGTGGCGGGACCTAGCCTTTCCTCCCTCCACCTCCACTCCGGATCAGGCCCCACTTCCCTCCTTAGGAGGGAACACAGCTGCCAGCGTGTGTTGGAGACATTCTGTCTCCACAGCAACTTGCAAGCCTCTGTCTGATCGTTGGGTGTCCATGTCAGGGTTGAACGCTCTGACCTTCCTTTCTGAGTTTGCCTGGGAGGTTCGCATGTGACAAGCAGGAGTGTGCCCTGGGACCCTCCCACAGTCCCCCGGAACAGCCTGCTCCCTGCGCCCCTGTGCCACAGCTCAGAACACTCGAGTGCTCTTGTCTTTGGACCTTCTGCTGCTGTCCAGGACCTGAGGGTCGCTCTCTGAGCAGTACATTGAAAAGCCCCTGCACCCACCTGAAGGAGGCTGTGGTGGGCATGGGGTCCTCATGAACAGACAGCAGCATTGGTCTCTTCCAGGTGGAGAACATCTGGGCAGAGTGGGATGAGGGCGAGGCCCAGCCAGGGCTGGTGGAAAGAGAAAAGATGGTTAGGGGGGCGGGACCGCTGGGGACCGTAAATACCTGCGTTCTCCAGCAGGGAAGGGAGCGAGTGTGCAGAGCCTGGTCCCTAGCACACGTTGATGTGGGGCTTGCCACACGCCCTGCTGGGCACGTTACCCAGATGGTCACAGTGATGCCCACTGATCTGTGTGTGGATGAGTCCTAAGGTCCTGTGTCAGTGATGTGTCTTGAGTGTGACCCGCAAGGGTTCCTGCATTGCAAACTGGGTTCCCAGTGGGGTGATGTTGAAGGTAGTGGCTGAATACAAGGTAATTTGGCCTTGGGGGCACTGCCCCCCAGAAGGGGCCTCAGCTGGCTGCCTGAGAGGGTTGTGGTACAGAAGGAGACTGGCCTCTCCCCTCCCCTGGCCTCCTCTCAGGTCACATAATCTCTCCCTCTCACGGGCACTCCCACTGTGATGTCATCCACCAAGAGGACCTCAACAGAGCTGGCTCCACACTTTTTGGATTTTTGACCTCCAAATCTGTGAGATAAATAAATCTTTTTTTTTTTATAAGTATACAGCCTCAGGTGTTTTGTTATAGCAATGGAAAGTGAGTGGATATTGATGCTGAAACCTGAGCATGAGCAGGAGTAGGAGGGTGGAAGGACATGATAGAGGAAGAAGGAGCAGGTGCCAAAGGCCCTGAGCCAGAGAGAGGCTTGGCATGAATGTTAGGCCCTGGAGGCTGCTGGGAGAGAGGGGATTGTCAGGACAAAGTAGAAATACAGAGTCCAGTTAGCAAGTGGTGTCCATTAACCTAGGCGTGGGTGATGGAGAGAGAGGAGGTTGGAGTCCAGAGGGGTTGAGAGAGTAGAGCTGATTTGCTGGTGCCAGGGTGGATTGGAAGGGTTGGGGGTGTGTGGGGGAGTCAGGGGTGCTCCTGGGTGCTCCACCTTCTGCAGAGTGGAGGAGCAGGAGGGCAGACCTGGAGGGGGTCCTGTGTCTAGACTGGCCCTGTGGAAGGTGAGGTTCTTCTGAGACTTGCGTCTGGGGAGGGAGACGCTGCTGGTCCAGTGGGGGCAGAGCTGAGGGAGGGTCTGAGCGGCAGAGCTGTATGGGGTGGATTAGGGGCCTTGGCTTCGAGACTAGTGGGAGACGGCTTGGTGAGGGTCCTGGATCCCTTCTGGTGGGGCCAGTACCAGGCTCTCCTGCTCTGAGTGGCCCCGGTGGGAAGGTGTCTGCCCTCTTGCCCAACAGGCTGCCACGGACAGCGCCTCCCCGTCTCCCCTCCTGCACTTGACCCCCACTGAGGGAGGCAGGTGTCTGCTGCACTCGCCTTGCACGGGGCACCTGGGGTGCAGAAGGGTGGGGGCGATTTCCACATCCTGCTGCTGGGTTGTAGGCAGGGCTCCAACCCCTGGTTCTCCAGACTCGGCACTCTCTCCAGGGTCCCCAGGAACCTGGTCCTCCTGCCTCCAACTCACGTCAGGAGCCGTGGACATGTGCACTTGTATGAGTGTGCGAGTGTGCACAGGTGTGCATGGCGTGCCCAGACCTGCCCTGTGCCAGCTCTCAGTCGCTCAGAACTCGGGGTCTAGACGACCCTGCACTTCTGAAGCCCGGCTCTCCTCGTTCCGTGGCCCGACGTGGAGATCAGGGAGCAGACAGCCCAGACGTCACTCGGGGAAAGGCAAGGCCGAGCCGTCAACCGGGAGGGCAGGGGCAGGGGTTTGGTTAACACCCAGAAAAGATTTATGGAACTGGAACCTCAGCAGAGCTGAGCCCGGGGCCAGGAGCTCGCCAGGGATGCAAGGAGGGGAGTTTGGGGAGGGAAGAAGGTCGCTGGTTTGCTGAGGGCAAATGGAGAGAAGATCCAACTGGGGGCCAGCGGTCATGCTTGAATCACTTACTTTCCAAACCTTTCAAGGATACCCGAGCATCCTAGCCAGCAGGAAGAAGGGGACAAGCCTCCCCTCCCCTTGGGCTGGTCTCCAGCTGGTCTGTGCAGCGGGACACCTCAGCCTCCTTGCCTGGCCTCCGATTCCTACCCAGACAATGACAGCCACGAGCTAACTCCGGTCCTGCAGTGCCATCACCAGGGGAGGTGTCCCTGTTTCCACTGGCCTCATCTTGGTGTCCCAGATCTGGCCACATCAGCCCAGCTGGATCTCACTGCTGCCACAGGCTGTAAACATTGCACTTCTTTTCAAAACAGTCTAGGACTTCTCTCTCTAGCTTTCCCCAGTGTCCAGAGCTCGGGGGACTTAAGGATCCAAGAGAATCTGGGAGCCCGGGTCCCTGCTTGCTTCTGTCCATTGCTCTGGAGGTGGGGCTGGGACAGGGAGCTGTGTGTGCTGTTCCTGGTCACCTCCTGGGTCTCCCACCTGGACCTGGCCTCTGGAGTCCCGTGGGGCCAGCACCACGGGCTCCTTGCCATCTGACTCCTCTTTGGGTCTGGCCAGTGGGGGCCGAGGCTGGAGGCTGAGGGAGGGAGAAGAGCCAGATGGCTACTGGCTTCCCCGGCTCCTCCCTCGGTGCCCTCAGGGACTGGACCAGAGTCCATGGTGTCCACCAGGGCCCTGCTCTCCAGGGACAAGAGGCAGGGAAGCTCAGGCCTGTGTCCCCACCTAGGGGCCCTGGGGCAGGCACCTCCTGGCTGACTCGCGTGCTGCCTCGCCTTTCCACGTTGCCCAGCTGGAAGCTGCCCGCTCCCTTAGGGGACCTGGACTCACATGTCCTGGGACGACGGTAAGGTCAGCTGTGAGGAAATGAGGGAGGGGCGAGACGCATGGCCTGTTGGCGGGTGGTGGTCAGGAGCGGCCCTCTGATCGCGAGTGAGTCCCTTTATCTCTGTGGGCCTCGGTTTCCCCGTCTGCAGAGCCAGGAGAGTGGACTTCAGCCCTTCCCAGGGGCTGACCCTCATGGCTGGGGCGGGGGCCGTGGGCAGGAGCTGACTCTGCAGCGGAGGCTTCAAGGGGACATCCAACCCTGCGACCCACATGCTCTGCCCCTCAGAAGGCCGTCCAAGAAGACGCACCTTAAACTCGTTTCCCGCCGTTCAGGCACGTGGCCCCGTCTGGGTGCCGCCAGGAGTCAGTTCCACGTGGGTCTCAGAGGGAGCCTGTTTGCTTTCCCAGGAATCCGGGTCTCAGGGCCTTGGAGGCTGGGCCTCCCCCAGACTCAGAGCGTCACCGTCTCCAGCGCCAGGCTTTGTACGGACCCCCAACCTGGAGCAGTGAAGGGTTCAGGGCCCCTACCCCACAGCTGGCTGCTTCGCAAGCTTGACTGCGAAGCCGAAGGAGCCTGGGAAGCTGCGGGTGCCGGCGGGACAGCTCCCTAGGCCGGGGTGGCAGGTGCCCTGTGCACGGGCAGCTCTGTGGCCGCGCCCTGCGGGGTCTGCAGGCCCACCGCGCCCGTGTGCCCGCAGCTCCCGCTCTGTCGCCTTCTCCCGGCCTCTCTGCACCGAGCCCAGCAGGAGCCCCTTCTTCCCGTCCTTAGGAAAGCTCCCGCCGCACCTGGAGTCTGCCTCTCCTGGGACTCTGCCTCCTGTTACAGGGGCCTCGGCCAGAGCTCAGAGGGTAGAGGGGCAGGGTCCTTTCTGTCCCCTAGGACAACTCGTGCCTGTGTTTTGGGGTTTTGTGTTAGGCCAGGAAGCATTTCCCACAGTGGGGGGTGTGGACTGGAGGGCAGTAACCTGACCCTTGAGTCCTCCCTCTCACGGCACATAGTCTCAGGGCGGTGCCACTGAGTAGTATTCAGAGTCTCCCGCTTGTGCGTGTCCCCCGGGCTCATGCACCAACACCTTGATGCCCTTCTGCTTCCTGTCAGGGGTCGAGCAGCCTTTGTGTCGCCACAGTCTTGGACTTCCAACCTCCAGAGACAAAATGGATCTTTTTCCTTTATAAGTTTCTCAGTCTCAGGTGTTCTGTCATAGCAACAGAAAACAGACGGAGACACGCCCCATTCGACAGGGAGAGCAGGCTCAGCTGTGGCTGGTCCTCCCGATCTAGCCAGAATTTAAGGAAGTGTCTGTATGTTTATAACTAACTCCTTTTAGATGACAAATGATAGCCATTTTCTATTTAAGTTGGCGAGATGAAGTTACAGTTGGAAAATAAGCCAGTAGTAAAGCTATGGTTATACAGGTGCCATAGATATGGCAAAAATGGGATGGTCAAATGTGGAAGTTTCTGGAAGTGTCTGGCTGGAAACATGCCGGACAAATGGGGAGACCCAGCCTGGCGGTTTAGGGGATGGACTGAGCCCTCCTCCAGGGGCTGACTGTGTGACCTCCTCGCGCCTCATTTTTCTTAAATGTCTGACGGGGTTTAGTATAAAAGTGCCCTGGCCCTCCCCCCACCCCGGGGCTGCTGTGGGGAGCAGACAGGTCAACGCAGGTCAAATGCAGGCAGTGGTGGTCAGAGCCCTTGCTACACCACAGAGTCACCCCGTGGGTCAGCCACACCAGGGCTGGGGTGTAGGGGGGTCCCTTCCGCCCAGCCTGCCCTCCTGCTCACAGACCAGCTCAAGTCTGACACATTTCACAGATGGAGGGACAGACGGGTGTTTCTGTGAGGCCCTGGCTGCCCACCCAGGGGCACCATGGAGGACACGCGGCTCTGTCTGCAGCTCCTCCAGCAACAGCTCCGTGCGTTTCTTGTGGCCAGTCTCAGAGGGGAGACCTGCCCCCGGCCTCCTCCCACCTCCAATCTCCCCGCGCCTGCTGCTGGGGTCAGCGCATCCCATCCTTGGACGTTTGCTCAGGGCACCCAGCAAGCTGGAGTCAAGGTCAAAGCTAGAAAGAAGGGAGGCCCCCTGAGTCCTGGTCCCGACCCCTCCAGGGTCAACGCTCTGCCCTACGTCCTGATCCACAGGCCACTGAGTCGTGCCGCTGTTTACGGGGCAGCACGAGGTGACCGCAGGCTGCAGCTCACGGGAAGGGCCAGCGGTGCCTCCCACACCTTGCCGGCCTGGGCAGCGAGGTGCGGCCCGCACACGGTCTCCAGGGAGCCCTCGAGGCTCATCTCCGCAAAGGTGGAAGCGCCTGTGAGGCCGGTGTGGGAAGCCAGCCTCCCGACACGGAGTCCTAGAGTGCCGGACCAGAAAGTAGGATCAGCCCTGGGCACGTGCACGTGGGCCCTTCTGGCATTTGGACACTTCATGGGCCAGAAGATTCTGGAAACGTTTATGAGGGGCCAGGGGAGAACCTGGAGAAGCAGAGCCCCCTCCGTTGTGCTTTCTGCAGGGCGGGTGAGGCTGGCCGGCTGGAGTCCGCTCCCCTCGGGTACGCTGCTCATTCCTGTTTCCTGCTCACTGTGGCGCTTCTGTCCAGCACCTGTGCTTCCCGGCCCCACATTGGATTTCACATTTTTCTTTTTTTTTTTTTTTTTTTTGCAGTACTGGGGATCGAACTCAGGGCCTTGTGCTTGCAAGGCAAGCACTCTACCAGCTGAGCTATCTCCCCAGCCTGGATTTCACATTTTTAACAACTTGTTTCTTGTACTTTTTGAGACAGGGTCTTGCTAAATTGCTGAGGGTCTCACTAAGTTGTCCAGGCTGCCTTTGAATTTGTGATCCTCCTGTCTCAGCCTCCTGACTCACAGTTTGACAGGCATGCACAGTTTTAATAAATGAAAAATGTCATTGGACATTCCACTACTCCTTTCCACTAAAAGAGAAGTCTCCTTTCTGACCAGCAGGACTTAGGTCCTCCTAGTTGTCTCTGGGTCAATGCATTATATTGCTGGAGCACAGGAGCTCAGGAAAGAGTAGCCCAGAGACGGCCGTTCGGAGGCCTTAGACCCTCCCTCAGAATGCAGGCCCTCTGACCTTGCCTTGGTTCCTTCCCTCTCGTGCAGAGAGCAGTCCTCGGAGTTCCTGCATCCACCTGACCAGAGGGGCCGAGAGAGGAGCACCGTCGCCTGCCTCTCAGTGTTGAATATCGGCGAGCCAGAGAAGACTAAGCTTTGGTCACAGGAGGAGAGGCGGAGTCTGTGGACACACCCGGGCGAGCGTTTCCACACATCGCCATCCCTGTGTCGGTCCCACAGAGCAGCATTTATAATCCGCCGTCTGTTCTGTGGGCACTCCAGGTCCCCTGAGGAGCGCCCCACACTGCCACCTCTGCCTTTGCTCCAGCTGCCCTGCCCCTCTGCTCAGTTGCTAGTCCTGCCCTGGAGGCTCCCCCAAGTGCTCTGCCAGGGGCAGGTTGGTGTGGACCTGGCTAGGAAGCCCTTCCCTCTTCCCAGGTCGAATGCTAACCTAGCGTCACTGCGAAGGCATTTTGTGGATGTGACTGGAGTCCACGGTCAGCTGACCCTCAACAAGGGAGTGTGTTGGGTGGGCCTGACTCAATCAGTTGAAAGGACTGAGGAGCGGATCTGAGGCTTCGAGCAGAAGAAATCAATTTAGGGACAACAGCTTCAGTCTGTGCTTGAGAGTCCTGGCTTCCCCACAGATCCCAGATGGCCAGCTCTGCTCTCCATGAACCAGGACAGTTCCCGGAGCAAATCTCAAAGTGCAGATCCCTGCTGGTCCTGCCCCTCTGGTGAGCCTGACTGACATCCCCTAGGGCTGCTGCCTTCTCTCCTGCCTCGGCCCCTCCTGCACCTGGGGTATCATAGGACACGCCTGAGGCAGCTGCTGGTGGTGTTACCTCTCCTTTCCCTGTCCAGTGCCCGACACATAGTAGGTGTTCAATAAATGGCTGATGGCTTTCTGATAAAGGGCAGGCGATGCTTATTTCTCCCTTTCTCTGGAGCAGACGTCTGTGCAGGAGGGAGGTGAAGGGCAACTCAGGGCTGGTGCTGGGCTTCCCTGTGACGTCCTCGAAACTGCACTGAGAGGTGGCGCGTCATGTTCCAGAGGAGCACACGGAGGCGGTGGGGTGGCCCCGGCCATGGAAGCCACACTGCTAGTAAGAGGCAGGGGCCGAGCCAGGTCTGCTGTGCCCGGATGCCAAGCGTCGGGTGCCCGGGGCTGAGGGGAGCAGCTGAGGCCCGAGTGGGCTGCCGAGGGCTGCCCCGGAGGACAGGTGTGACTCACGTCCCCGCAGGGAAGGCTCTCTGTGCAGGCGCCGCCCAGGGCAGCTCAGGCCCGGGCTCAGCAGGCCGTCGGAGTGGCAGGGAAACTGGCACCCCCGTTTGGCTGCTGGGGACAGCGTGGGCTTCCTCCCGGGCTCTGATGGCTGCCAGGTCCCTGGGATGGTCTGACATGCGGGTTCCCAGCACAGGAGGCCCCTCAGCCCCAGTCTTGCCAGCTGTCATTGGTTTGAGCTGCGAGTGGCAGGAGGGCAGCGGAGGAGCAGTGTGTGTGTGTGTGTGTGTGTGTGTGTGTGTGTGTGTGTCCAGGGCCTGGGTTCAAGGTGAAGCCTGCCACTAGCTGGGTGTGGCCTGGGAGAGTGCCCACCATCTCTGGGCCTCGGGCACCATCACACGTGCCCATGGAGGTGACAGAGCAAGGGCCATCTGCCTGGAGACCTCCTCGGCCTGGTCACCAGGGAGCTGTGGCTTCCTGGCTGAGACCCCCACCGCCAGTCGCCCCGCTCCAGCCGCGGGTGGCCTGGCACCAGCAGCTGCCTCCTCAGAGCCCGGGTCCCTTCGCCTGCCCAGTGGGGGTGTCCTTGCTCTGCTCGGCGAGGCCGTGAGGGCGCTAATGACGGCAGGGCGCTGGGAACAGGCCTGAGCCTGCAGGCTACCGTCAGCGCGAGCCCTTCCTTCCTCACTGCGGTTTCCAGAATTTGCAAGCAGTCTCATGGGGTGAGAGCTTTGTGCTGCAGGACCGAGGCCCCGTTCTCTCATGCAGGCCCAGCGGAGGCCCAGAGAGGTGGGGAGACGTCCTGAGTCCCCAGTAAGGACAGGACAGCGGGGGCCAGAGCCAAGGCGCGCCTGCTCCTGCCCAGAGGTCTGGACCTGCCCCAGGGCCATCTTGCCTGAGGCCCTGGACTCCTCCTTCCTTCTTTCTTCCACCTGGAAGGTTCCCGTGCTCACTCACAGATCCTGGATCGAGTGCAGGCAGCTCCTGGCAGAGCAGGCCTGAGACCTGGCCTCTACCGGGACACACCTGGCCAGCAGTCGAGCTTCACCTTGAACCCAGGTCCTGGGCCCCAGTTCCCTGGCCCCTGTTCTGACGCTCAGAGATTAACTGAGTGTCAGCTCTGATTTCAACCCAAGCCCCACGGCCCAGCCCGAGCAGAGGTGCACGCACCTGCGCGTGAAGATAGCCTCTTCCCTCGGCCCTGCCTGTCCCAGTTTCTAGCACGAGCATTTCAGTCACAATGAGAGGAAACAGGAAACCCAGAGCCTCAGAGGGGAACTGCCCCACACCCGCTGCCTGGGAAGCTCGGGCGGGGAGGGGAGCCGGGGCGAGCTCTGCCCAGAAGGTGCTTTCCCCCTCCCCTCTCCGCATCGGGAAGGTGCCCAGTGCCCCGGGTGGCACAGCCCTGCCAGGCAGGAGGAGGGATTAGCTGGCTGACGCCCCCACCACCTGTGGGGCCCTGCTTTCCACCAGCCTGTTACACAGCAGGGGGAGACGACCAGTGAGCAGAACCTGAGCCAGCAGCGCAGGGAGAAAGATCCCCGTGTCCCGAAGCCACTTGGCCCCAGGAAGAGCCAGCAGGAGGAGCTGGGAGAGGGCGCGTTTGGGGCAGGGGGAGTTTTGTCCCTTCCCGCGCACTGTAGCACGCGGGGTCTCGGCTTCCCAGCACACCTTGGTCTGAAGACATCGAGGGCAGGACAGAGAAACGAGGGCATCCTGCAGCGTCCTAGTGCCAAGGTCACCTCCTCCGAGAAGCCGTCCCTGACCTTGGCCAGCAGAGAGCCCTCTTTCTCTAGGACTCTGCAGCAAAGAGGTGGAAGAGCAAGGCCTGGGGACAGAGCCCGGGCCCAGATGTGCCCTGGGGACTGTCAACATCTCTGGCCTTCGATGCCACGTTGGGAGGACGCAGGATTGTGCTGGAGGATTCTGGGGGCCTTGGTAACCACTCCCTGGAGGAGGAAGCCCTGAGCGCCCCACCCTGAGAAGCATGCAAAAGCAGAGAGCAGGGCTCAGATCTCGAGTTCCAGAGGCACCAAGGGTTCCCACGGAGATGGTGGACAAGCAAGCTCCCCAGGGCAGGCTTGGCAGAGAGGGACCATCCCCGCCTCCTGCAGGGCTCCCTGTGGCCGCCGTGGTTCCAGCCCTGGCCTGCCACGGACTCACGTCAAAGCCTTGCCCTCACCACAGGACCTCTGTCACTGCCTACTTCTGCTGTGGGACTCTGGCCCCGCTGGGAACCGAGGCAGGCAACCTCGAGGATTCCAGAACTCCGTGTTCTGCCAGTGTCTACCCTTTCTAGAACGGAGTGGGCGGGAGTGTGTTCCGAGAGCTGATTGACAGCAGTGGGCCCGGCCCCTCAGGCTGGAGGACAGGGGAGCCAGCGTAGGGACTCGGGCCTGCACCCGGGCCCCCAGACTGGCAGGCAGCTCGGCTTTGCCTCTACTTGCTGGATTGCAGGTGACTTGGCCTCTTGAGGAAGTGGGGACGGCCTCCCCTGAGCAGGGTGCTGCGAGGACAGGGTCCTGTCAGGAGGTGAGCGAGCTATGACAGGTTTTCATCTCCTTCCTCTTGTTTCCACGATTCTGAGCACGTTGCAGATACAGACCTGCAACCTGGGGAGGGGACCGCAGCCACCATCCCTGCTTTACAGATGAGCAAACAGAAACAAAAGCCTCAAGACCAAAGCCGGAGTGGGCACCAGGAGGCTGGGCTGAACCCCAGGTGTTTTGGTCTCTCTTTCTCCCCCGCCCAGTCCTTCCAGGCCTTTTTAAATTTTTATTTTGAGACAGTCTCGCCAAGTTACCCAGGCTGGCCTCAAACTTGAGATCCTCCTGCCTCAGCCTCCGAGTTGCTGGGATTCTAGGCGTGGCCATTGCACCCAGCTCCAGTTTGTTTTTAAAAACCTTTTCATGATAGAAAAACTTGAATATGTACACAAGTAGGTGGACCAGCATCATGGTGCTCCGTGGACCATCGGCCAGCTTCAGTGATTCCCAGCGCACGGCAGATCTTTCCTGTAGCCTCGGCCCACCGCTCCTCCTCTGTGACCTGATGCAGCCCCTGCACGTGCGTCTGTTGTTGGATCTGTCAGTAGTTCAGTGCAAATCTCTAAAACCTGTAGGCTCAATCCAGAGAGCAAAGCCGCACAACGATTATCACACCTGAAGCCTCCCGGCAGGAATTCCTCAGGGCTGCCGCCCGGCCTGTCCAATTTCCAATGTCTCAGAAATGCCATGCTTTTACCCACAGCCGGTTTTCTTGGATCAGAACGTGGCTTGCTGGGCCGTTTGGGCTGTTCGCGGCTCCCCTCGAGCGTCTCTTCCTCCGCCGGCTCCGTGGCTGTCTTTACCGCCCTTTCCTCCAAATCCCGCTGGTCTGCTGTGTGACTTCTTCCGCGCCCAGAGCAGCGCTATCAGACAGAAGTGCAAGTGGAGCCACAGAACAGTTTTCATTTCTTAGTAGCCATGTTACAAAAAGGAAAGGACTCAGGTGAAATTAATTCTGATAACAGGTTTGATTTAGCACTGGCCGTGGTTGGGATCTGGTTGGTCCCCCAGGTTCAGGTGCCGCATGCTTCATCCCCAGCATGGAAGCATTGACGGGGTGGGACCCTGAAGAGGTGGGGTAGTGGGAGGTGGCAAGGTCCTGGCGCCTCCGGCTTCACCAGTGGATTGATGCTTCTCTTGGGAGCAGGTCTGGTCTCTTGGGACTGGTTTAGTTCCTTGAGAGTGGGTTGTTACAGAACAGCGAGCTGGCACCTCTCCGGTCTCTTGCTTCCTGCTTGCTTCCCTTTTCACTTCTCTGTCATCTGAAAATGCAGCCAGGACGCTGGCGCCATGCGATTTGGATCCTTTAGCCACCAGAATAGAGAGCCAAATAACCCTCTTTTCTTTGTAAGTTACTCAGCCTCAGGTGTTTTGTTATGGCAAGATGAAATGGACAAAGACAATATCCAACACGTGAATGTGAAGAGTCTTTGATGAGCTACTTTATAGAATTTTTTTCCCGTCAACTCTTAGAGATGGATGGGCATTTTGTAATCAGCACATCTCAATTTGGGTTAGCCACATTTCAAGGTTCAGTAGCCTCTCCTGGCCAATGGCTACCATATTAGGCTGTGTAGATCTAGAACTTGATTACAGAATTTGACTTTCAGAGCCTGTGGTTTGTGGGACCGGATGTAATAAGAAATATATATTTGGTCTTTGATCCTGGTTCCTGACACAGAGCTTGTAAATCCTTTGGAATTTCCGGGGTGATAAAAGTATCTTTTGGTGTAGGAGGTGACTCTTAGTGGGCGTGGGCACGGGCTGGTGGTGGGCAGCTTCAGGATGGCGGCTGGTGGTCACCAGGAAGGCCGAGCATGATCGAGCTTCAAACTTTCAGCTCCACCCACCCCGCGGGAGAGAGGTCTACAGACAGACTCCAGTCCCTCCTGCTCGCAGGATAAAGCCTCCCTGACAGTCCCTAAAGACAGGGTTGGGAGAGAGTTGTGGGCTGGCAAGCCTCGGGGTGCCGTGGGCCACCTGTCAAGGGGGGCCCTGCATCTCTTTCCTGTCCCCAAGTGGGTCCTGCTTCATCCATCTGTGATATGGGTGACCGTCTCCCTGACCCTGTGAGCTGTCCTGGCAAATCACTGAACCCGAGGAAGGACTCACGGGACCTTTGTTTATAACTAGCTGGTCAACAGCACAGGTCACCGCCTGGGACTGGCATCTGGTGTTGCAGCCGTGGTGTGGCACTGAGCCCCTACCCGGGTCTGGGCTAACTTCAGTAGGTCTGTCGGAAGCGAACCCCGCCCACCTCCACGACTCACCCTGACGGGTCCGCAAGGCTGCCACAGTGCTCTCTGTCCCCACCCCAGCCTTTCTCCTCTCCATGCACCCAAGACACTCCGTTCTCCACCAGCGCCCTGCACCAAGCAAATTCCTCCTCTTCCAGGAAGCCCCCTGGGGGTGATACTAGCTGCCAGCCCCTCCCAAAGAATTTCAGAGCTCCAGAGTCCTCCGGGCTTCTACTCAACCGTCGCCGGCCAAGGTCCCATGGGAATGGGGTAGCATCCACTGGAGTCTCCTGAGTCCTCACTACCCCGCCTGGGACAGGGGGCGGACGCACCCACGCTGCTGGGCTGGGTGTCGGGTTTCCCAGGTTCACTAGGCTCCAGCCGGGACCCCTGTGGACAGCACTGGGGGAAGCTGACAATGACCCTGGAGCTGACGGTGGGCACAGTACTAGTCTGGAGTCACACAGCTGGTGGCTGGTGGCTCCGGGCTCCTCACCACACTGTTTCTCTGCCCGTGTGACTATAGTGGTGGGTGACAGCTGGCACTGCCCTCAGGGCTCTCCCGGGTGGCGGGGTGTGGGAGCCTTCCTGGGCGGGCGATAGCCCGAGGCCTTGCCCTGGCCACGCGCCCCTGGGCTCCACTGCACAGCTCACGCCCATCACTCTGGCATGACGGCGTCGCCTTGGGGGTCCCGCTAGGACCTGTGCACACAGCCATGTGTGATGGCGGGCACTGTGCTTGGTGACAGAGGCCCAGCGGAGATGCTGGCGAATCTGGAGGCAGGAACAAGGGACCTCCAGGGACAGAGGACGGACAGCAAGGCCTTCGCTGTCCCCCAGCCCTGCTTCTCTGGAAGCACAGATCTGCCGTTCCTTCCATTTCCGCCTTTGGTAACTAGTTGTTGTCCAGGGAGGTGTTATGCCTGGGATTGAGAAATGGCCCCAGCTGCTGGGGAACAAATTCACATCTCGTTCTCCTTTGGGGCCTGCTGTCACGCCCTGGCCTGGGGGAGACTCCTGACACTCTTTCCGTCAACACCTGGTTTGCTCCGGGCCTTCCCAGGACCACAGCACTCAGGGGAACAGTGGGGTCCAGCACCTGGCCCGTGACCTCCCGCCCTGCCCTCTTCCGGGGACTCTGTCTTCCTCCGTGAGAGGAGAGGAGACCCGGGGTGCTGGTCTGTGGATAACGACTGGCTCTGGGGGGGAGAGCCTGAGTCTGGCAGTCGCTGATTCCCTTGGCGTCAGTGCCCCCGCCACGGCCGTTTTCCAGTGCAGCGCACCAGCTGGCTCTAGGCCCGTTAGGTGCCGCCACACAAGGCCACAGACCTCCTCCTGCCTCCCTGCCTCCTGCCCACCTCTGCACAGGGCAGCGGCCCTTCCATCAGCTCCGGGATCAGGTCACCTCCTCCAGGTCCTCCTGGGCCCTGTGTGGTGCCCCAGCCCCGGCCTTTCTGTCTCAGCTTTCGGCACCTCCATCTGAACTGGGCATTTAACCGTCTGTCTCCCTGAGGTCCCGGGCCCCGCGATGGCCCCCAGTGGCTCATTCTTCCTCTTACTGTGTCCCTGCCTCTTACAACTGGGCCTGGCCCAGGCTCAGCAAATACGTGTGGAAAGGACAAATTAAAATGACAGTGGTGACGTTGGCAGCAAGTGCATCTGTCATCCGTCACATGCCAGCTCGGTTGTAAACACACGTGATATTAACTCATCGAATCCTGCGATCCACCCGAGACAGGCGGTGATGCAGAGGAAACTGAGCCTCAGCAAGTCCGTGCAGGGCCGGCCAGACGCTGCTCAAACGCTGCCAGGCGTGGACATGGGCCTCCCTTGTCCTGAAAGATGGGTGGGGCCAGCGCCTTGTCCTAACTTGTTATTTTTGGTCCCAGGGATTGAACTCCAGGGCGCTTAGCCACTGAGCCACATCCCCAGCCCTTTTTCCCTGTTTTTAAATTTTGAGACAGAGTCTTGCTAGGTTGCTTATGGCCTCACAACGTTGCTGAGGCTGGTTTGAACTTGTGGTCCTTCTGCCTCGGCCTCCCGAGCCCTTGGGATTGCACGCCTGGCTTGTCGTCACTTTATGAACAGCACAACAGGCCCAGATTCCAGGGGCTCAGTCAAGTCCAGGTGTTAAGTGCACGGGATGCAGCAGGACCAGCGCCGGGGTGCTCCGTGGAGGAGCGACTGCGAACCGTCAAGCACCCCGGGCGTGCTGGAGACCTTGGGTTTTCAAGTTGGAAGACTCAGCACGTGGAGAGTTTAGTCCAACCCTCATTTCTCAGGCGAGGAAACTAGAACTGAGAGAAGGTGACCTGTCCAAGTAACAGATGCCCTTCCCCAATCCCACGATGCTGTCATGGTGCTGGATACCACGCTGTACAGGTGGTGGTGCAGTGAGGCTTTCCCTCTGTGCCATTGTCCCTAGAGGGACTTCTAAAGCCCACTTTATAGACGAGGGACTGAGGCTTGATGAAGGGAAGCCATTCATCTCAGGTCGCAGACCCGCGAGCAGGGAGCCAGTGCCCACGGCTTGCCCGTGCTCTTCTCTTGTTATTACGAGGTCCATTTGGGGCTTCTCTTTATTTTTGCTGGGCTGGGGATGGCCCAGGGCCTTGCGCAAGCTGGCCGGCATCTACTACTAGCCCCATCTGGGCTTTGTGCCGCGCGTGCCTCTGACCTGGTGGCTTTCCCTCTTCAGGCCTCAGTTTCCCCAGTGGCGGAGCAGATTGTTTTGCAAGGTCCTGGCAGCACGTCGGTCCGTGATTTCCAGACTTCTTCGCTCTGTCCCTGCTGGTCCTGGGTGGGCTTCACCAAGGCAGTGACTCCGTTACTCCCTTTCCTAGTCATGGGCACGAGCTCGTGTGCACGCAGACGCAGACGCAGACGTACCCCGGTTTCCTTTTCCTTCCGCCCATCTTCACTGACACACCCTCAGTGCCCTGAGCACAGAACAGGGCCTTGGCGCTCCGCCTCCCGCTCCTGGAACAGCATAGCTGCTTATTGAATGCTTGCTGAATCAGTTGCTTCGGGCAGTAGTGAGTTCCCTGTCACTAAAGGAATTCAAGTGAAGTCGGCAATGTTTCTGGTGTATTTGAACCCAGAGTCCTTAAGCTGCGCAGACTGAAGTGCTAGAGCTTGAAGACGGCCTTCCCCGCTGCCCGGCGCCCTTTCCCCGCGGCCTATCCAGATCGGGACAGATGTCCTCTTTGGGGGAGGTGAAGGTGCTGGAGGTGCCGCCTGATTCAGAAGCTCCACAGGCCTGAATCTTCCTCGATCTTCCAACAGCACTGTAGCGGGGTCACGCTGGGTGTGAGACCAGCTGCTTTTCAGGGTGAAAAGTCAGCTTCAGAGAAGACACTGGTCTCTGGAAGGGCCCCAGCTGTGGGGAGCGCGGCTTGGCCTGGGACCCCAAGGAGTGTGTGCCCCTCCTCCAGGCTGCCTGCAGTCAGGAGGCACAGGTACAGAGCCTCCTAGTCCTGTCCCTGTTTCATAGTTGTCCCCTCCACAGAGCCGGAGGAGCTTGGTGTGCAGCTCAGCGGGTAGGAGGGGACTTGCCTCCTGCGGGAGCTGTGAGCTCTGAGTCCCAGGCCCCTGCACCACCCCTGGGGTCTCCCATCTCTGCTGACGCAGGCAGAAAATCCCCTTTCTGAGCTGGGACTGAGGATTTCTGACTCTGAAGTACATGAGCTTGCTTCCTCCCCAGGCAACTTGCATTTTCGAAGCCAGAAACAAAACCCTCTGTGATTCCCTGCCCAGCCCATTGTGGGACCCCACCCGCCAGAACTCAGCGGGGGCCTAAGCAGAGGCCACCCTCCGCTCTGCTCTGAAGCCCAATGCCCTCTGAGCCTTGGCTTCCTCCTAGGTAAGTGGGGTTGGTTGTGGGGCTCAATCAGTCTTGGGGACCACCAGTAATTGGCACGTGGAGAGATGTCAGGTCCCGTCTCCAAGGATCCACCTTTGACTGCCTGTCCCGGATCACTGCAGAAACTTCTGGATCCAAGACAGCATAAAGATAATCTGGCCTGTGATTTAAGGATCTGGTCCTAGCCCAGGGAGGCAGGCACATGACATGAGATCGCCCACGAGCCGCCACGTCCGTCCCCCGGGCACCACGGAATTCAGCCTCCTCTGAATGGGGCCAGGCAGGAAGAGGGGATGGTGGCTTCCAAACCTGGCTCCAGAAAATCCAATTTTGGGATAATCAGGCAAAACAAATCAAGAACCTAAAAAAATGACTTTTCCTTTTTGCTTGGTATATCTGGAAATGATCAAAAGGACAGGAAAAGCTGCATGTGCAGCCATGTCCCTCGTCCTTCAAGAGGGCAAGGACTGAATGCTAAGCAGGAAGGAAAAATGATGCTTCTGACCAGCTGCCAAAAATGAGGTGCTGCTTCTGAGAGCACACTGCAGCGCCGTGAGGCATCCGAGTGCTCGCTGGCGACACACGGTTCCAAAACCAGGAAGGCGGGGCGGCCGGTTAAGGCGGGAGCTCTTAGCCCCCGGGCAGGGGACCATGAGTGCTTCTGGATTTTCCGTCTGCTTTGTAGTGGTTTCCAAGTTTTCTGTGAGTTCTGTAATAAAAATATTGAAATGAACCAAATGTCTTCTCCTTTTAAAAAAGACAGGGACTGAATTATGGTTAGTTGACGCAAGAAAGATAATCAGCCGATTTACGGTTCAGAGGAAAGGCCAGGCTTGCATAAAAACCGTAAACGAATGCGCAATCTTGTCGCAAGTGAACACGAGATGCTGGTGGGGTCACAGACTCCTCCGCAGTGATTTCAAGTTGCACCTGGCCACCAGTCCTGGGCAGGTGGAGCCCGCGGGCTCCGATGACCTGGGAAAAGAGCCGAGGTGGAGCCAGCAGAGGAGGCTCTGGAAGGAGAAATTGCCCACAGGCCCCCCGGGTCCCTGGGCATCATGGATTCAGCCTGACTGTCCAGGTTGGTGTCCCAGGGGTGGCTCCGTCAGCTGGGTTAAGCCTCTAGGTGGCTTTTCCATGATGGGTGCAGGCGTGGCACATTCTTATGAGTCCCTTCACTCTTGAGCGTGTCTTCCTGCGGCCGTTGCTCACCAGGGATGTCCGGCATCTGCTTCAGTGTGGATATGGCATAAGCGTGAGATGCCAGCCTCTCTGGTTTCCTGTTTGGAATGTGCTCTCCCTCCCGCGCGCATTCCTGCTATTGCCATCCACCAAGAAATGACACAGCAAAGTGAAAGGGGCAGGCCAGAGCCTGTGCCATGTTCTTTGATCATCCAGTGTCCAAACAAACCTGAGCTAAACAAACCTCTTTTCTCATTTTAAAGTTAGCCTGCCTCAGATGTTTTGTTATAGCAATAAAAAATGGACTATGAGAGCCCCACCATCTGTTCCTCTCTTGTCTTCAGCTGCTCCCCGGTCGGGGGTCTGATGATTTGCTATTGCGGAAAAGTCTGAGGTCAGACTGATTTCTCTTGCTCTGTGTGTTGCCTGTCCTTGTCCCTGATCCCATGCCCAACCCCCAACCAACCTAGAGATTATAGTATTTCTCTCTTCTCTTTGCATTAAAAAAAATTGCGATCACAAACAGTGGGGTGCTATGGCGCACGCCTGTAATCTCAGCATCTTGGGAGGATGAGGCAGGAGGATTGCAAGTTCAAAGCCAGCCTCAGCACCTTAGTGAGGCCCTAAGCAACTTAAGGAGACCCTGTCACTAAATAAAATGTAAAAAATGGCTGGGGATGTGGCTCAGTGGTTAAACACCCCTGGGTTCAATCCTTGGTACCAAAAACAAAACAAACAAAAACTGTCGCAATGTACTCAGGGGACACTCCTCTCATCCTTTCTCGCAGCCTCCAAAGGAGGCTCACTCACTGCATGGGTGAGGCCTGAGGTGGGGAGGGTGCTGGGGCTCAAACCACAGCCCAGGTTCTCAGGCCCCCACCCGCCCTCAGGCCACCCAGCTTTGGCACAAGAGGCAAAGCTGCTAGGTAACAGAAGAATCTCAGACTGACGGGCGTCACACTGACTGCCATTCAGGTCCCAGCTCTGCCACCTCCTGACGGCGGGACTGAGTGAGTGGCCCTTCTGGGTTCCCCACGCCCAGGGTTTCTGACTTCTGAAGCACAGGAGTTACTTCTTCCCCTGGGAGCTACCAGTTTTGAAGCCAGGGTGAGGGTGGTTTCAGGATGCAGCGTGATCACCTGGCACTCAGGACTTCCTTCCCTATCGGGGCAGGACAGTCACCCCCCACCTCGATCCCCTCAGCTCAGACATCACAGCCCGAAGGGACTCTGGGAGGAAATCCCCCAGGCTACTTGTCAGGAAATTCCCCTGGGCTGGTCTTTATGCTCCCTCATCACACACGTCCTCTGCTGGGAAGGTCTGGGGACAGCCGGTTGGGACAGTCAAGTGTCCCTGTCGCTGGTGGTCGGCGCCTGCCTGGGGCTTCTGGCTCACCTCCATGGTGGAGAAGTGCCCCAGGTGCCGGGCTCCAGCCCCCCCCCCCCCCCCCGCCCCTTTCCTAGCACTCCTCCCTCCCTGCTGGCTGCACTCCGCCCTCCTCCCGCCCCAGCCGCCCTATAAGCTCCTCCCCGTGCCTCTGCCCTGGGGGAGGCAAGCCTGGGTGGGGAGGGCGAAGCCGGCTTCCAAGGCCTGCAGCTGCTTCACCTCCAGACCTCCTCGCCCGTCAGGTGGGACCATTCCTACGTGGCAGGTTAATCAGGAGGAGTACTTGTGATAATTTGGGGTGGCAGCGGGGCTGGGCTCCCTGGCTGAGGGACCCACGGCGTGGCATGCTCCTTCTCCCAGTTCCGCACGCTGTCCCCGTGCCTGGGTGTGAGGGCTTGAACTTGAAACCCGCCAGGAGAGAGGAGAGCTAACCCGAGCCTGAAGTGACAAGTGAGCTGATTGTGGGGACGTGTGACAGTGCGCGTGTGAGTGCATGCGTGTGTGACTGCGTGTGTGCCTGTGCGTGTGTGTGCATGCGTGTGTGCGCGCGCATGTGTGTCTCTGTGTGTGCATGTGTGTGCCTATGCATGCATGCATGTGTGTGCATGTGTGTCTCTGTGTGTGCATGTGTGTGCCTATGCATGCATGCGTGTCTGTGTGTTGTGTGTGCCTGTGCATGCGTGTGTGTCTGTGCATGTGTGTCTGTGTGTGCATGTGTGTGCCTGTGCATGCGTGTGTCTGCATGTGTGTCTCTGTGTGCGTGTGTGTGCCTGTGCATGCGTGTGTGTCTGTGCATGTGTGTGCGTGTGTTGACGTGGTGGCTCAGAAACCCAAAGACTGGAGGTCCTGCCATTTTGCTCCTGATTCAGAAGGCTGAGGAACAGAACACTGAGGTGACCGTCCCGGGGTCCCTCGGGGAGGGGACCTGGAGTTGCAGACGCACAGTGCTGTGTCAGAGTGCCTTGTCTCTCGGTGGCAGTCTGAACTCCTTGGGGGCAGAGGTCTCCGCGCTGAGAGGGCTCAGACAGTCTCTTAGTAAGTGGCTCGGGAGGTGGGTGAGCCGGCTTTGGAGTCCTGGCGCCACCTGAGCTTCCACACAGTCTGTCCCGTCAGCACCACAGTGGACGTTGTCCGTCCCCTGATGCAGCAGAGGTCCGGGACCTGCCCTGGGTTACTCAGCAAGCAGCTGTCTGCGCCCGTCCCCAGGCTGCTGGACAATGAGGCTCCTCGTTCCTAACGTCTAAATATCAGCTTAAACAACACTAGTGGCTAAATTAACCATTAGCACACGTGGGAGCCCGGGGGTGGGCTCAGACCTCTGTCTGAAGACCCGGAGCAGAGATGGCAGTCCTAGGCGTGGGCCACGGAGGAGGAGGGCCTGAGCCGCAAGCCCACTTTTCTGGAGGGGAGGCAGCCTCTGTCTGGGATTCGGGAATTTCGGCCAAAGTCCCCAGGGACAGATGGAAGGGAGAGCTTTCTGGGGCTGGTACAGATCCCTGACCAGGCAGATCTCCCAGTGTGTTCCTGGCACAGGCCACTGCTGACCACCCTGAGCAGCCGCCCATCAGTCTCTGTCTGCCAACTTATTTAAATTTTTTTTTTAATACTGGGGATTGAACCCAGGGATGCTTTACCATGTGGATGCCACATCCCCAGCCCTGTCTGCTTTTAATTTAGAGACAGGGCCTCACTGAGTTGCTGTGGCAGGCTTTGAACTTGTGATCCTCCTGCCTCGGCCTCCCCAGACACCAGGACTACAGGTGTGCGCCACCAGGCCCAGCCCTCAATTTATTTACATTCTCAGTAGCCCATACCACTTCCTGACGTGTCCCGTCTCCTGTCCTGTCTTCAGAGAGCCAGCTGAAAGCTTCTCCTGGGATGACCTACCGATACTGATATTTTCCATAGTCATTTTTTGTCATTTTTTTCCTACTTTTTTGGGATCATTATTCATTATCTAATTTTTTAAAAATTTGACATTTACTTAATTAATTTAAAAATACAAAGACATGAATTTTCCTCTGAGTATGGCTTTGGCTATATGCCATAAATTTGATAAGTAGTGTTATCAAAATCAATCATTCCTCAGATATCTGGAATTTCAGTTTTGATGAACTCTGATGAAAGAGATTTTCGGAAGAGTGTTTTGTAATGTTCACGTGGGTTGTGATGTTTGGTGTTTATAGGTGACTTTCCACCATAGGGTCAGGTCATGTGGCCTGTGACTCTTTATTGATATTAATATCTATATGCTGAGATTTTTCTCTAGGGTCCAGAACATAATTAATTTTTGTAAATATGTATTCTTTGTAGGACACAGTGTAATATAGCCCATTTACACTCTTCCAACGACTATCTTTAAATGCTTCACAAGCCTGTAGACCCTGCATCCACCCCTTATCATCAAGAGCAGAAAAATAACTATTCTTCTTACAGAAAAGACAGAAACCATTACACACTTCTCAGTCTCCTCTTTCCCTTCCACTTTCAGCTTTAGTTGAAATAACATGAAATTTTACTTCCAGATTATTTCCAAGTTGTTCATCTCTTCTATTCTAAGC
Organism: Sciurus carolinensis; assembly: GCF_902686445.1. NCBI lineage: Eukaryota > Metazoa > Chordata > Mammalia > Rodentia > Sciuridae > Sciurus > Sciurus carolinensis. The sequence continues at coordinate 191,875,948 of NC_062214.1, read as the reverse complement.
AACCTTTCTAAACAGCTGTTAAACTTACGGTCATGTTCCTACCAGCTTGCTGACCATGGCCTTCAACTTCAGCTGATTCCAGTAAACGCAGTGATGTCTTCTATAACATGTCTTCCCCTTTCTTGAATTATTTAAAGTTATTAATTTCCCCTTTGGCCTAGAATGTTAACTAAAGCAATTTTTCTTTCTTTCTTTTCAGGAAACCCCTCCCCTTACCCCGGCTCTGAGTCTGAGTGAGCAGAGGCTGTTTCGCGTCCCTGCAGCTTGAGTGCTCAGCACAGAGCCCTGCAAATAGTAGATGCTCAGCTAATGCATTTCCTTGGGTGGTCACAGAGTGGCTCTCATGACCCAGGGTCTGCTCGTCCTGCTACCATTGGGCCCCACCCTTTCCCCGGCCACCTCGGCTGAGCTGGCACCTGCACGTGGGCACAGGTGCTTGAACGACTTCCCTCCCTTCACCTTCGGTCCTCTTCCCACACCCAGAGGAAGACTTAGGATGATCCGGGCTGCAGAAAGGGGAACACAGGCACACTTTGTCTCCTTATTTCCATTCTAGTTTGTTTTGCTTTTTATATTTAAATTTTTTGCGAAAGGATAAACATGCCTGATAAAAACTTGAAAGAGTTCAAAAGAGAAATAGCCTCCCTCCTGGGCTGCCCCGCCTGTCAGCCCTCTCCCGCAGACTGCCAGGCTGTCGCCGGGGCCCGTCTCTTTCTAGATGCCTCTTGGGCTTTCCTGGGCAGACGTGCATGGAGCCACATGTGAGGACGCTCAGGAGGCACCTCAGATGCACCCTCGTCACCCCTGCAGGCAGCGGTCACCGCTCCCCTCGTCCTACAATACCGAGACGTGTGTTTGTGCACATTTGTGCGGTGCACCCCGCAACTCGGCACACCCTGGGAGCCAGCGCTGGTCCCACTGTCCAGCTGTTCCGTGTGTTCGGAGCTGGGTGCTCGCGGGGTCATTTTCAGAGAGGTCGTTGGTCATTCTAACCGACAGTCCCTGCTGTGCTAGAGGACCCAGAGGTCATTCCTCCTCCTGCTGAGGTGCCGCCTGCTGGACCTCCTCCCGTCACCTCAAGTCCAACCCCTAGTGTCACAGAGTGGGACTGCCCCAGATCCCACAGCCTCGGGCCGCCAAGTCCTAAGGCCTCAGCTTTCATCATTATTTACAACTCAGGGAAACAAGGCTCAGAGGGGCCAAGTCACTTGCCCAGGTCACACAGCGGGGAGACAGGGAGGCAGTGCCCACAGGCTTCACAAGAGGGAGGGGAAGGGGGAGGAGAAGAAGGAGGGAAAGGGAAGAGGCCCTGTCCTTGGAGGCTGTCCCTCTACTGTGCCCCGGTTCATAGGACGAGTCCCTTTTCTGTGGTTTTGGCTACCTCAGGTGATGTGTGCAGACCGAGGCCTTTACCTGTACCAGGTGTGCACACTCTTCCCTCCTCTGGGTGCTTGGGGTCAGAGGCAGGGTACCCAGAGGTGCCCTCCATGGCTAAGAGGAGCCTGAGGCTTGTTCTTGGTGCCCAGCAGGGGCCACGCCTGGGTGCTGGGGCGAGTGAGGCCTGCTCCTCCCCAAGAACCTTCCAGCAGGGCAGCGGCAGGGCGGATGCCCTCAGCACATTTGGGCCCAAGTTCTCCTGCAGGGACTCACCATGAGCCTCTGGAGGCTCTGGTCCTCTGGGACGTGCTTCTGTCCTCTCCCGAGAGGGCAGGAGGGACAGAGGTGCCAGGAGGCAGGGAACTGGGCTCAGGGGCCCTGACCCCTCGGCTGTGGGAAGGGGAGAGAGGCGGGGAGGGTGGCTGGGGCTCAGGATGAGACCCTCCGCTAGGGCAACCGGCTGACTTCCAGGCCGCCTGCCTCAAAATCCCTGCAGACGCCGTCGAGGCCCTGGCCAGCTCTCCAACCAGCGGCCCCAGAGCCGGCCCGGCCCTGCCCAGGGGCCCACCTCCAGGTGATTCTGAGGGGCAGGCTTGGCCTTTCCTCGTCTGCCACAGAGTGGGCTGCTTAGGACCCTCACCCCCAAAGAGGAGGAGAAGCAGCCTCATGGGAAAAATCAGTGCAAGAACAAGCCCAGAAGGAAGGGCCCGCTGGGTCGAGGGTGGCCACAGGCACTGCGGCCTTCAGAGGTCTCCCTCCTTGGTGGCAGAGCATGGAGGGGCCCCCAGGGGCTGGGGCGGGGACAGGCCTGACCAAATCTGAGCTCTGAAGGAAGGGCCACAGGCCTCTTGCGTGGTTGCCCATAGATTTGGTGCATGGGGTGGGGGCTGTTTTCCCTGGGAGACCCTAGGCTGCTAGGCAACGAATACCTCTGACAGTCCCCTGCCCTTGCTTCTGCCCCTGTGGATGGTCCCTCAGCTAGCCGTGCCCTTGTGTGTGCTGGCGCCTGGGCCAACTGCACCAGCGCGGTTGGAGTTAGGCCTCCAGGAGGCCCCATGACGGGTATGATTATTCCCAATGCACAGATCACAAAGCCGAGGCCGAGAGCTTCCCCATCAGAAATGGCAAAGTCGGGCTGGAGTCCAGTCCTGTTTGCGGCGCCTGGTTTTGAGCAGCAGGCAAGATTTTCAGGAGGAGGCTTCACTTCTGGCCTCCAGAACTTCACAGACTCCATTTTGATGACAGAGTCAGAGGAGACTCTAACTCTGTGGGTTTGTTCCCCAAAGCAGCCCCGGGGCGCGATTTGGCAGAGCAGGCCCCCAGGAAACCCCTCGGGACTTGGAGGAGGGAGTTAGACTTGACGCTTGTCACCCAGGGCAGACTAGCTTGGAGAGGACCGGGGGGCGGTCTTGGGGCAGGCTGCAGGGAGAGGTGGGCCCTCTGCTCAGCGGGGTGGGCTGTGCTGGGAAGGAGGGCGTCTCCCCTGCAGAGCCCTCCTGAGACCCGGCCCGCTGGCGAAGCGGGGGCTCCCAGGCCTGGAGCAGCTCCCCCAAGGCGGTGCTCTCCGCTGGGCGCTGGACTGAGCCTGTGGGCGGTGACGTCGGGGTCTGGGCTCTTGGCAGGGCCGACCCCTAGGCTCAGGCCTCCGCATCTTCCCCCCGCCGCCGGCCTGTGCTGGTGCCCTGCCTTTCCTCCGTGGTGTGGGGGGAGGCAGTTTGAGGCCTCTCCTGTCACCTGCCCCTGCTCCCCGAGAGGGACCTGCCTGCCCCGCAGCCCGGAGCACGGCCTTGGCGGCTTTGGATGTAGTTCTCCCTGAGCTTCTCCTGCCCCACAGCCATTTGTCCCTCCCTCCTCCAGGCCTCCTGTGGCCGCCCATCTTTCCTGGGCTCCACAACTTAGCGGTTCCGAGCACACGGCCGCCTCCTCTGACGGGATTCTTTCTCCCCAGAATGCCCTCCCGGGAGTGCTGGCAGGGCCTGCCGAGTGGCCAGGGCCCACCCGCCATTCCGCCTTCCAACAAACCCCAGCTCGGCTCCCATGCCGCTCGGGCGGCGGAGTGCAGAGTGCCTGGCTTTCCCGCTGGAAGCTGGAGCCCCTGGCGAGATGCACTGGCCTCCCTGGCACCGGGCGGGCACCCCCAGGCGGCCCGAGCATCACCCTCTGACGCCCTGCACTTACTGCCCAGCCTGTCACCAGGTTAGCCGAGGTCACGCACCTGTCGGGTCCCCTCGGCCAGCATCTGCCAGATTTGGTTCAATCCAAAGTCCCCAGACTCACGGTCCAGGCTCAGTCAATCCCCAGAACCGCCCCTGCTTACAGTGAAGAGCCCGAGTCCCGCAGAGGTCCAGGCGCTCCCGACACTGGGCCAGGGCTTTGCGGAGCCCGGTCCAGACTCAGTTTTGAAACCCGCAGGGGTGGGGTGTGGAGCCTATGGTTGGGGGGACGCCTAGGATTGTGGGGGACGTTACAGTGCATGAACTTCAGGACAAGCTGACCACCTGGGTCCTGGGGTCCCCTGTGGGGCCAGCACAGGTGCCTTCTCCTTTTCAATGTGTCCCCCAACCTCTTCTCCAGCTGCCCACCCACCCACCAGCCCAGCAGGGGAAACCAGCAGCCTCTTCTCCAGGCTGGGAGCTCTCCACTGTGGTGTCCCCGTCCCCCCCTGCTGCCGAGGCCCGAAAGGTACCACCTGGCTCTCCAGAGAAGCAGAGGTGAGGGCAGTGCCACCTGGTCGCTCACCCAGCCCCGGTCACCACCCTGAGGAACGAGCAGTGGGGGTGGTCCGGAGCCCCCGCTGCACCATGCCGGCCAGAGCTCCCACTTCCTGTGGGCTGGCAGAGCCCGGTGGCCTGTGACTCAGGGAGGCGCATCTTGACCTGCCCGGGGAGCATCACCACAACCCCGCCCAGCCCGCGGCACTAGGCATCTTGGATAACGGCCGACCACGCGGCACTTGGTGGGTAACAGCCGGTTTCTGTCTGCACAGCTTCTCTGTGGCTCAGGACCTGGGACAAAGTGAGTTGCTCAACAGTGTCTGTCACCTGTAGGGGCAGAGCACAGCTGGGACGCCAAGCCAGGACCGTGACAGCAGGGACCCAAAGCCCGTCTGACAGTTACAGTCACCACCACCAGCCACCAGCCACCCCAAGCACACGGGACAGATGTGAAGTCTCTACTGTCCGACTTAACATCTTTCATCACCAGGAAGCAGGAGAGCAGGGTACTTTGCCAACCGAGAAACAGAGGCTCAGAGAGGTTAAGTAGCTTGTCCAGGGTCACACTGGACAAGTGAGTGGCCCAGACGGCTACTGTGCTCAGCCCAATGTGTCAACTCAGGAGCTACAAAAACCAAGTCATTAAGCCGCTCGGACCATACTTGGGCAAAAAACTAACTCAGAACAAAGAAGACAATTCCTCCTGCCAACTGCCCTTCTTCCAGGGTCACTTTTCTGACCCAGGGAAGGAAGAGAACTTTCCCCAAACTCCCCAGGAGCGGAGCACCCTCTGGAGCCTGGGAATCTGCTGAGTGACTGCCCTCCTCCTGCCGGGACAGCAGGTCCTCTTGGCAAAGGTGTGGCGGCTGGATCAACCCCTGCCCGGCACCCACCTTGTCTGGAACAAGCTGCGCAGGCACTCTGGCGGTTTCCTGGGTCCACAGGGCTGCCTGATGTCCCCACCCGTCCCTAGCCCTCTGAGGAGAAGGAGGATCAGAGCTGGAGTGGCAACTGAACGGCTCATCTTTCAAGGGCTGGGCGGTGATGTCATCGCCCTCCTGGGCACTTCCTCCCTCCACTCCAGCTCTCTCCCAGCTCCTGCCTGGTCCTGGAGCCAGGCTGGTTTCTCCCTCCAGCCCTGGGCTCTGTGAGCTGGAGATTTCCGTGTTCCCCAGGAATGTTCTGCCGTGTACACTGTCTGCCCAGAGGAGCCTTGAGGTGGCCAGGGCCCCAGCCAGCCACAGAGGGACCCGTGAAGGGCCATGTGAATGAGCGTTCTCCCATAACATTTATTGCTGATCACGATTTATTTTCCTGAGGAGGTTGTTTTGAGTCTGAGTTTTAGGTGTACACAGTGGGCGTTTACACCGGTGTAAACAGAAGGTGGTCAGGGGGCAGGGGAAGTTCTGAAGGTGTTTTTTATGCCGTGAACCCATCCCAAGAGGGATGGGGGAAGAAACCCAGAGACCTCTTCAGAGAAAGAACGCGCTTCCCGCCTCCAGCCTCCCACAGGCGTCTCCTGGGAGCCCCTCTGAGTGGCTTCCTTCCACCTCTGCTTGGGCTCTCTGGGTTTTGCCCTAAGACTTGCTAGCAATCCACAGCGCTGGCCTCTCCCAGAGGCTGCGGCTCAAAAGGGTGGGGCAGACAGACTTTTCTTTTTTCAAGGCTTGAAACCCCTCCTTCAGGAGATCAGATAAGAGCAGGCGGGAGGAGGTGGACAGACGGATCCGGATCCGAGCTCCCCACCCCGTTTCCCCCTCCCCTGAGCTTCCCGGAATCCGGTCTGCAGAACAGCGATCCCATCATGAAGAAATGGGCACACCATCCTGGAAAGGCTTGTGGGTGGCCTGGGACTAGCTCTGGCTTGGCTGTGAACTGGCCGAGCTATAAGCTGGAGTCCAGTCCCCTCTGCGCCCTGGCCTGCTGGACCTTACTGGAGCTCACCACCCGGGGTGCCTGGATGGGATGGAGGTCTGCATGGACCTCCTGAGTCCCCAGATACAACTTGGAGCCTGTGCTCCGTCCTGGGGCGAGGCTCTGCCGCCTTGGTCCAATCACTGGAAGGCTGTGTGATGGACGGGTCCATTGGTAGAACCCTCGGGGACGGGAACCTTGGAAGTCTCTTCCAGGCTGGACCTTGCAGGTTCCGCACTCAGAGATGAAGGAATCCACTGCGGATGCGTCTGTGACTGCCACCGACTGGGGGACTCTGAATGACATCTGTCCGTCTCCACCCTCTCCGTCCGCCCCTGTGTCAGAGGGGTTTGCTTGTGCGTTTGCTTTCCAGGCTGTCGTGGCCCCGTGTGGAAGGCCAGCTGACGCCTGGGGGGCTCTGAGCTGCTGATGAATCCACATTCCAACCACTTCCCACTGGGCTCCCACCCTCTGGCTCTGTGCCCCTGGGTCCAGGTACCGAAGACTCATAACGCTATCCTATCCAGTGAGCCAGTCCACAGTGGGTGGGAGACCCAGCTAACGCCACCCCGAGTGCCACTCACAAGCTGCCCCTACATTGAGGTGAAGCGGTGAACGTCTGTGGCCTGTTTTTGTGCTGTTCAGTTTTGTTTGGTCTCTTCTCACCCCAGGGAGGCTGGGTATGGGGGCCTTTCCCCAGAGTCACGTTGTTTCTTTGGTTCATACATAGGGTGCCTACTGTGTGCAGGTGATAAATAGCAGTAAGACAGGGTTTCCTGCCTCTTGGGTTTCTCAGCCCACCAAGAAAAACCCCAGGACTGTGACTGCCAACAAGCAGATACACACGGTTGCTCACGGAGTGTTTCAGGTGAAGCCAGAGCACGTCCTGCAGGAAGAGCAGGCTTACCGGGCAAGGGCAGAGGAGGGGCTTTGCAGGCAGGTTGTGGCACGTGCAAAGGCCCAGGGCCCAGCGCCATCCTGGCACACCGGAGCCTGCCAGGGCTCCAGGGGCTAAAGCCCAGAGGGCTGGGTGTGTCTGGGGAGACTGGCGAGGGCCCTGGAGGAGGGCAAGAGGGGCCAGAGCCAGGGTGGCAGTTCTGCAAGGTCACGAAATGGGCCCTGGCTGAGTGGGGAGGCCTCCACTTCCTCGGGAACAAGGGGATCCTCCCTGAATGCCACCGGGCTGCCTGGAACCCGGAGACCTGGCAGGGGGAGCCTCCCGCTGCAGACCGCTGGACTAGGGGGAGGGGTCTCCCAAGGCAGACAGGAAGGTTTAGCCAAGTTCTCTCATGGCAAAAATGACATGCAGGTGGCCTGCTAATCCAGATGCAGTGTGGGTGGCCCTGAGTCATGAGGCACACTTCGACCTGACCCCAGCCACAGGCAGGGGACTGGTGTGGTGTGCCCAGTTATTCCCTGCCACCTGGCATCTGCTCCCTGGCTGTGTGGGTATCTGATAAATGAATATGTGGGTAACTGGGTGGGTAGAAGGGGGAGGGGGAGAAGGACGGAAGGAAGGGAAGAGGGAGGCAGGATGGAAGGAAGGAGGAAGGAAGGAAGGAGGAAGGAAGGAGGAAGGAAGGAAGGAAGGAAGGAAGGAAGGAAGGGCAGATAAACACACTCTTGGGTGGGTGGTGAATGGAGAGAGGAGCAGACAGGAGGCGGCAGGCAGGTGGAGGAAGGTGAGGACAGCGGTGCAGGTGAAGGGAAGAACGAGTCACTGTTTTAAAAGACACAGATTCTTCAGCTCAGGAGGCTGAGGCAGGAGGATTGCAAGTTCAAGCCAACCTCAGTAACTTAGCCAGGCCCTAAGCAACTTACCCTAAGCAAATTTAGAAGTTTTAAAAAGGGGCTGGGGATGTGGCTCAGTAGGTTCGATCCCTGGTACCCTCCCCCCCACCCCCAAAACAGTTTGCAGATCCTCTTGATGGCAGCACACGACGTAAGGATACCTGCACAGCTGCAAGGCAGAACTTATGGCAGCTCAGTGTTCCCAAAGAGGGAAGAGCTGCCAGACAGGGCCACACAGGGACGCCCGGCTCTGGGACCTGCCCCTGTGGACTCTGAGAAATGGAGGCGCGCGTGCTTTCTCGGCTGCTGCTGCTCCCGGGGCCGCGTGCCTTCCAGCGAGCGGGGCCTGGCGCTGAGGAAACACCGAGTCCCTCGTGAAGTCTTCTTAAATGGGTTGTGAAAAAAAAATGCTTAAAACACGTGGGTTCTGGGGAGGCCTTTGGAGGTGGGAGGGAGGGACTGTGGGGGAGCGAAGGTGCGGCCAGCGGGCCCATCTGTCTGTCTGTCCACCTCCGCTGCCCTGGGAGGGCATGGGCCTGTCCTCTCAGGCACGGTGGAGCACCGATCCTCCCGGCAGGAGGAAGCAGCCCTCGGCTGCCGTCAGCCGGCTGTGCTCCCTAACGCTGTCCTTGGCCCTGACGCTGGCCAGCAGGTTGGAGACCCAGTTACTCACTTCCTGCTGCTGGGGCGCCGGCTGGCCGGGGCTTCCCAGCCTGAGAAGTCCTCAGCCCGCGAGGAGGGAGCCTGGTTCCTGGCATCCTTCTGAGCCTCTTCTCCCGGGACTGAGCACCAGGATGCTTCCAGAATTCTCTGTCTGCGTCCTGTGCCTCCCCCCACGCTGGGATGGCTCGCCGGCTCGGGCCCCAGTGTCTGACCACGTGGTCTGAATCCCGGCTCTTCTCCCCGCCCACCTTCCTCCTCCTCCTCTTCCTCTTCCTCACCAGGAAGCCGAGGCTCAGGGTGGCTCCTCATGAGTGGTGGAGCTGAGCTTGGACGGGGTCTGGGGGAGGCTTCTCCTCAGGGGTCCGAGCCCCACTGGCCTTTCCTGTCCCAAATTCAGGTCTCATCCTACTGACCACCAGAGCCCAGGGGAGACAGGGCGGGTGGGCTTGGCCCCTGGCAGGAGCCCTCTGTGATCCAGCAGCACCTCCCTGTCTTCCCGTCAGCCCCCTCCCCTGCCCGGCTCAGGCTGGGCCCTGTTCTCCACGGCATCCCCTCGGGCTCCTCCCTCCCCTGGCCGTCCGCCCCTCCCCAGCCCAGCGTGGTGTCCAGGGGGCAGGACTCTCCCACTCTCTCCAGCTGTGCCTCACTGTCCCTCTGTGTACCAGGACTTCTCTTCCTTCAAGGCCCTTAGCCAGGGTCTTCCTGCCCTCTGGCCACTTGTCACTGGCGGCTCCGTGCAGGAGACTCCAGCCTCCCTGTCCATTGGTGTCCTGCATGACGTGGGGACAACCCCTGCCTCACAGGTTGTGAAGATCAGCTAAGACAGTGGGCAGGAGGGAGCAGCAGAGCGAGCCGCGGCCGGGGCTGGAGGGCAGGGGCCTAGGCCTTGACTTCAATCCAGGGCTGCCCTCCACGGCCTGCGGGGACGTGTGCAGGAGCCCCAGGTTCCTCGTGGGAAAGATAGGACTGTTAAGAAGTCCGCCGCTGGCTTTCGGGATGGTCCCGGGGAATTGGCGAGCGCTCCCTGGAACTGTCTGCTCTTTGGCATCGACCCAGGAGGGCTCCTCCTCTTCCTCTATTAGAAAAGTTTGAGGAGGAAGTCGCATAAGGAACCACCCCTCACTTGTCCGCATCTATCCATTGGCATCTAAATGACGCCATTAGTTCCCCGAAGGAGACCCGTGCCCCTTCAGCAGTCACGCCCTCCCCGACTTCCTCCCAGGCCCTGGCCCCCACCAGCTGGTTTCCGTGGATCCTCCAAACATAGGAAACCACACAGCAGGGGGGCTTTGGTGTCCCTGAGGTCCATATGTTGCGGCATGTCTTGGTGCTCCATGCCTCTTTATGGCTGAATAATATTCCACCATGTGCTCGTAGCCCGTTTTGTCTGTCCCCTCACTGATGGGCTGAGGGCATTCGTGCTGTCTGCACCTTTTCCCTGTGTGACTAATGCTGCCGTGAACATTCACGCGGAAGTCTTCATTCCAGCCTCTGTTCAGTTCTCTTGGGGACATGCGGCTGGGCTTGCTGGGTTGAGTGGTAACTCTATGCCAGGCTGTTTACGTCTGGCTGTTTCCATGAGGCAGCTCAGCTTGGCAGCCCCCAACCTCGGCCCCCTTCTTTGTTTGGCATTCACAGATGTAAACACAGACCACTGGTTCTGGAAGGTTGTGGACCACTGTGAGCCTCAGGTTCCTCATCCGGGCACTGAGTTCCCACCCGCACAGTGTGCCCGTCCCTCATGTGCCCGTCGCTGTCAGTACCTCATGCCCTGGGTATCTGCAGCTCACAGAGGTGCTTTCCAGTGAGGACCTTGCGCCGGGGGAGTGCCAGTCTGTGCAGAGGCTGCACCTTCGGTTTCGCCAGGCTTTCCTGGAGTGGCCGTCTTCCCCTCCTCCCCGTGCAGACTGGCTCTGCAGGCAGCCCCTGAGCTAGCCCGACCCCCCTGGGAGCCACGCTCTAAATACACAACATTCTGGGCCGCATTCCGGCTGGGGTGACGTCACCGGGGCCACAGGAGGGGGCCTCCTGCCCGCGCCCTTCAGTCCTTCACGGTTGAGCGATTCCCCTTCGGTTCACCTTCAGGTCTGTCTTCACGGCAGCCCTGGCAGCTCCAGCCCCCGCCCCCTGCCGAGCACTCCCCTCCAGGACCCTCTGTGGAGCAGGCAGCCCGGCTCCTGAGTGCTGAGCACCTGGCTCTAGGTTACAGGTGCCATCTCTACGGGGACAGCCAGCTCCCGGGGGACACCACTGTGCAGGTTCCCGATGGGAAACCTGGGGCTCACAGGGGTCAACAGCCTGAGGTCAGGTCCCCAGGCCTCCATCGACCTGGGCTGGGCCTTCTCACGGGTCTCCTGGGATCCCCAGCTGGCTCCCCGCCTCGCCTCTCCTCCTGCCGCCGCCCCTCCTCTACCTCCTTAGCAAACCCGCTGCAGGGATTTTTAATTTTAAAGAATTTTAAAAATTAGCACCCAGCGCAGTTCAAGCTTGGTGGTGTGCCGTTCCTCGGGTTTTGACAAATGTGGAATCCTCGGTCCTCCACCCTAGTGCCAAACCCGACGTCAGTCACCCTCCCTGGGGCGCTGTGCCACCCTTTGCCGGAACCCCCCCAGCCCCCTACCCTCAGACGGGCCGCCTGTGCAGAGGGGTTTTCAAGAAGACGAGCTATCTGCTGGGAACTCCAGTGCCCTGAAAAGTAAACCTGCCCCCCGCCCCCTGCCCCGTGCCGGGGGCGCCAGACGCTGGTGTCTCTGCACCCCACCCCCACCCCGCTCTCCGGGGCTCTGCACACCGGCTGTCTTGCAGCAAGACAGGGCGCAGCTGGCACACTGTTGGGGTGTGCCTTGGCCTCAAGGCCCAGGGTGCACTCCTCTCCTCTGCAGTCACAGCCTCAGAGGCTCCTGGGAGCATCTTCACCCCATCCCCGCAGGGAAGGTGCTGCCCGCCCTGCCAACACCCTGCATATCCGCAGGGGCTCTGCTGCAGACGCCCACAGGGGATCCTGTGGCTGGGTGGGGACGGGTGGAGCCTGTGCTATCTGCCCATCCACTGGCAGGCATCCTGGGCTGCCCATAAACACTGGTGAAGCCGAGGAAGGAGGGCTGCAGGCAGGAGCCCTCCAGAGGTTTCCAGCCCAGAGGAAGGGACCAGCCCCAGGCCTGGGCAAGCTGGAGCCCAGCCCCTTGAAGCAGGTAGTGTCCTCCGAGAAGGTTTGGGGGCGTCAGGAGAGGCGGAAAGGGGCGTGGCCCTCACACTGGCACAGAGGGAGGGGCCCTGGGAGGATGGCGTTGGGCAGGGGCACCTCAGAGGTGGAGCCCCCTGAGCCCAAGTGGAGAGCTGGGCACGGGCAGGACGCACCAGGTCAGCAGGTCCATCCTCTCTGGCCTCTCCCCTCCAGGCCCACCCGGGCTTTCTGCTGGGTCTGAAAGCGGCCACCCTGGGAGTGCAGGGGCAAGACTCTGGGGCAGAGGGAGGGACCAGTCCCTGCTGCAGGCGGACACTGAGTGAGCACATCCTGTGGTTCCACAAATAGACACTCCCTTCCTCAACGCGGCCCTGTCATGCACCGGAGGGGTCGAGGTGGGAGCAGAGCCAGGGCTCTCTGCTGCCATAAATAACCCAGACCCCCTGCAGGAGACGGTGTGGGTGGCAACTGGACGCCCTTCCTGGCACCGAGCTAGTCTCTCTTTCCAGACCAGAATGATTCAGAAAGCAAGAAGGTGACCTTTTCCTTCCCTGTCGGTCACTTTTTTGGCTTCAGGGACATTTTAAGTAATCTGATGGAAGCAAAAGTGAATGATGTCACATTGTAGAGGTCCGTTGGCGCCTGGCAGAAGGAGGCATGGAGGGAGGACATCCTCTCCCTGGCGCTGCGTGTGCAGAACCTTAGAGACCAAGGGCAGAAACCAGGGCAGACTTGGACGCCCACACAGCAGAGTGGGGCTCACAGCCTGGGGTGGGGCCTGTGCCTGAGAGGCCTGGCCTGGAGGCTGTGTGCCCACGAAAGGTGCCCAAAGTCACCTCAGCGCTGCTCCTGTGTAGACTCCGCGGATGCCTCAGTGGGCACCACCGATGAACCCAGTAGGGCACTGGATGTCACGCCATCCTGATGCATCGGGAAGCTGGGTCCCGCTGAGGCCTCCTGGTCACCGTGTGCACCCCAAGCATGAGAGGCTGGCAGAGCATTTGCTGCCCTGCAGGACTGGCTGGGCGCGATGTTCCCTGAACTCAGGAAGGGAGCGCGGAGCAGGCTGAGCAGAGCACGGAGCTCGCGCCAGCACGCTTTGGATGCTGTGCGGGGGGCAGGCTTATTTCGAATCCTGTGCCCTCCAGCCTGTGTGCACGCAGTCCTCACTGCACTGGGCGTGACCTTCCGCTCTGCGTGTGGCCAGTCCCAAGCCCCGGTGAGTCTCAGTGTTCAGGCAGCCCCCGTCGGAAGGAGTCTGAACGTCCCCAGCCTGTGTGGGTCTCTCTGGGGACGTTTCAGAGCTGGCCTGGGAAGGGGTCTGCCCAGCACTGAGTGCGGCTCCACAAACCTGTTCATCTTTTGCCACTGCCTGTGGGGCGGTCACCCCAGAGCTGGCCTCCGAGCTGCTCCCACACCAGAGCCCAGAGGCCTCGGGCAAGAGGAGGCCCCTCTGCTCCCCTGGGCTGGGCTGCTCCCCACAGGCGGGTTCAGGGAGGCCCAGCGGTTCTGGGCTCTGGCAGGCAGGCCCTGTGCCTGTCTCCCGACTGCTACCCACAGCGGCAGCCCCCAGACCCGAGCTCCCTGTCCCCATCCGGGCCCATGACCCCTTTCCCTCCTTGCATCTCTGTTGTGCCCTTTGGTCTTCACTCGTGGACACAGATGCCCTTCCAGGGTCTTCTCTGCTCTTCCTGCTTGGAGGACGGCCTTGGTGTCCTCTCCTCCGGAGACTGCCTGTCACCGCTCTCCAGCCGCGTCCTCCGTGACATGCTCCGTACTTGTCACTGCTGGTCTGGTCACATCAGATGATGGATTCAGGAAGCCTGGCCTCTTTTCTCTAAAGGGATGTTCATTTTTGGTGAGATCCTGTGCACACTCACGTAGCTAACCAGCCCGTGAAGGTGGGTGTAAAACCAAGGCAGAGGCCCCGCTGCACCCTAGTGGCCCCAAGCCCAGGGTCTCCCTCCCTAGCTCTGCTCCTGTGGTGGTACTGCTGCTGCTGACCCCCAAACCCCGCCCGGAACTCTGCAGCTGCTCGCTGGCCACCCAGGGCTTGCCCAGGAGGAGACGATCCCCAAAACACAGACAACGACATGTCCATGTCGCTGGCTTCCTCTCTCCCATCCTCCCAATAGGCTTATTTAGAATTTGGTTGTATTAGTCACCGTGTTTTATGTTGTGATTGGGGACCGGGCTGTGCTGTGGCTTGCCACTCCTGGTACCAAGAGCTGTGTCACCATTGGGGTTGCCGGGTGGTGTCCTGGAGCCGCTGGAGCAAATGGCCACAGCTCGGAGCCTTGAAACCACAGGACGTGTCCCCCACCGCTCGGAAGGCAGGAAGTCTGTCAGCAGGGCCGCACTCCCTTGGCCAGCTCTGGTGGCCGCAGGGTTCCTTGGCCTGTGTCCACATCACTCTCATCTCCTTAAAACGACACCTATGACAGCTTTTTGGGTCCACGCTGATAATCTGGAATTGTCCTCATCACGTCTACAAAGACCCTTTTCCCAAAAGGTCGTGGTTATTCTTTCTTTGACAAGTTCTTCCCCTGGGTTTTCTTTTGCTTCCTTTTTTTCAGGAATTTCTATTTTTTAGATATCAAAGCAGCTGGATTGAGTCTCTCATCCTTCGAAAGATTTGAGTCCTTCCTCCTCTTCTCCCTGCTCTTCTCCGCTTCCTCCTGGAACTTTTCTTGATATAGTCTCTCAGCTCGGGAACTTTTAAGTTTCCAGTTGTCATAGTTTTAATGGAGATGTAGTTGATGTACACGAAACTGTACATCTTTCATGTGCACATTTGGATGATTTTTTTATACACGTCACTCTTGCAGACACCACCATAATCAAATGGCAAACCTGTCCATTACCCGTAGGAATCCCTCCCTCCCACCCACTCCACCCACTCTCTTCACTTTCTGCCACTATAGATTCATCTTTCTTGCTTAGAATTTTATAAAAATAGAATCACACAGTATGTACTTTTTTTTACTCAATATAATTCTTTCAAAATGCATCTGCACTGTGTGTATAAATTGTTCATTACTTTCCATTGTTGAGTAGATGGATGCCTAAGTCTGTTTTCTGGGGCTATAACAAAATGCCTGAGACAAGTGACTTATAAAAAAGAAATTTATTTCTTACAGTTCTGGAGGCTGGGAAGCCCAGGAGTGTGGCACCAGTTCCTGCTCCACATCTCATGAGGGCCTTCTGGCTGCATTATCAAATGGTGAGGGTGTCACATGGCAGGACAGAGCCAGCTAGCTAGAGAAAGCTCATTTTTATAATACAGCTACTTTCTTAATAATCCATTAGTTGATTAATCTAAGAATGGATTAATACAATTATGAGGGCAGGACTCTGAAGATTAATTACCTCTCAGATACCATTAACACAGGAGTTTAAGGGTTATGTTTCCAACATATGAAATGTGGGGGACACACTGAAACCCTAACAATGGATACACGGTAATCCATTTATTCTTTCTGTTTTTGGGTTGCCAATAAAGCTACCATAGCATTCACATGCAAGTATTTGAATGGACATATATTTCTTTTTCTCTTGGGTCAATACCCAGGAATGGAATGTTGAGAGCATATGGTGAGTGAATATTTAACTTTTTAAGAAACTTCCCAACCATTGTGAAAACTTCCTGTACCATTTTACATTCCTTTTAGCAGTAAAAAGAGTTCTAGTAGGTTCAGAGTTCCACATTTGGTGAGTCAGTCGTCTTAGTTCTAGCTCCTCTGATAGGTGTTAGTGGTATCTCATGCTGTTAATTTGTATTTTCTCATGACCAATGATGCTGAGTACCTTTCCATCTCCTGTTGGCCACTCATCTATCTTTTTTGGTCTGTTCAAATCAGCATGTGCTTCCTGTTCTTAGAACGAGGACCCAAACCCATGGCTTGCAGCTCGTCTCTTCTGACCTCAACCTGCCTGAATTTCTGCTTGTTTTCATCAGCTTTGTTGCTACTGTGACCAAACACCTGACAACAACAATTTTAGAGGACAAAAAGTTCATTTGTTGCTTATGGTTTCAGAGGTCTCAGTCCATTGATGACTGACCCCATTGCTCTGGGTCTGAGGTGAGGCAGAACATTGTGGGAGAAGGGTTTGGAGGAGGAACGCAGCTCAGGACAGGACACCAGTAAGGAGAGACAGAGACAGACATTACAGATGAGGGACAAAATACACACCCCCAAAGGCAAGCCCCCAGTGACCCACCTCTTCCAGTCACACCCTGACTGCCTACAGGTACCACCCAGCTCATCCCGAGCAGGGGACTGATGACCTGCTGAGCTTCAGGCTCTCATGACCCAGTCGTGTCTCCTCTGAACTTTCCTGCACTGTCTCACGCATGAGCTTTGGGGACACTTCATATCCAAACTGTAGCAACATTCTCTTGCTCTGCCTTGGAGCTGCCAGTTCCAGAGAGATCCTGGACGCAGGACTTTTACATTGGCATCCTCCCGTGGCACTATGATAGACTGGGGTCCTAGCGGCTTCATGGTCCACCAGGAGCTCCCCCGTCTCATGTGCCTGGTGGGAGGGCAGAAGTGAGCTGGTGTTGTGAGCAGTGAGTAAGAGAAGAATCAGGTTTGGTTCCAAAAAGTGGATTTTATCCATGCAGTGCACACTCAGCTCAACACTCCTAATGACAGCAAGTCACAAATACATTGAGGATTCACTTCCTTGTTCACCTAGAGCCCAATCCCCACGGACTTACTCAATGCAACGTCTCTTAGCAGAAGAAGTCAGTCAGCAAGACCGAGGGGACTCTTCTCAGCCGTAGCCTCTCTCAGCTCCTCGGGTGCCTTTGGATGTCCTCGGGTGTCTGATGAGTCGGAGGCTGGATGGCAGTCATCGTCACGGTAGCTGTGGTTACTCGCCTGGCCTCAGTGACAAGGGTCGATCAGCAATCGGTGATAGTGTGGACAGCAGCTGGGACAGTCAAGAGACAGAGCCACGTGGAGTCCTCTGGTCACGGTGCTGCTGACAGTTTGCTCCAAAAGTCCAGGGGTTTAAGTCGTGATCTGCAGCCCAGTCACGCTCTGGTCTTCATTGACAAAGACCAGAACACGACTAGACCAGGAGCCCCCACTCAAATCACAGATCAAGGTTCATGTCGGCATTGCTCAGGAGTGTCATCCTGCCACACAGCAAGTTTGTCACCAGGCGCCTTTTATGATTTTAGTTTTACAAGTTCAGGCAAATACCAAACACGGCTTATTATTACTACGTAACACACAACGGTAGCAGTTCCTGTTATTTCCTTGTCTCATTGCAGCTGGGGTTGTCGTAACAAAGGGGCTTGAAGACCTCACAGTCTGGAGGCTGCAGGTCCCGGAAGGAGGTGAGTGCTGAGCCTCGCTCCCTCCGTGGGTGCCGGGCAGGGTCTGTGAGGCCTCCCCCCAAGCTCCGTGTTTGCGGCAGAGGAGCTCCAGCCTGCCCACGGCCTCTCCCCGGGTGCCGGCTCTGTCCAGATCTGTCCCTTTCATCAGGACACAGTCGCGTTGGATTAGGGCCCCCTCAGGAACTAATTTAATCTGATTGTCTGCAAAGACCCTATTTCTAAATAAGGCCGGGTTTGCAGATACTGGGGACAAGGACTTCAGCACCATGGGAAGAAGGCTGGGGGGCTCTGGGAGCAGAGCTGGAGTGACCTGAGTGTGGGGGCGGCAGAGGCTTTCTCCCACCCCCGTGGAGCGCCAGCCCTTCCACACCCGCCCTCCAGCACGCACACGGGTGAACATCTGCTCTGTGGTCCTGGGACCCCCCACTCGTCCATCCGCTGGGATCACCCCACTCACCTGTCCACTTCCCTGGTTCCCTGCGTCCTGCAGGTCTCAGTTTAACTGCCAGTGCCCTGAGGCCCTTCCCGGGGATGGCCTGCTGCCTGCTCAGCGCCTCTATCTCACTGTGTTCCCTGCCTCACGTGGTGTCTGCAAAGAGCGGAGCTGGCGGCGGTGAGAAGCGCAAGGGAGTCTTCGCTCCCCTCCAGGGCCACCTGGAGACCGGAGGAGGGAGCCAGGGGCCGTGAGTGGCTCCGTCCCCAGCTGTCCTGTATCGGCCACACTTACACCTGGCTCTTTACACCCGAGACGTGGGCTGGAAGCAGGTTCAGCTTCTCTTTCTTTGTCGCGCCTCTCATGCTCTACGGTGGGCAGCGAGCCCTGGGCCCCGTGGTGAGCCTTGGGCGAGGGTCCCAGGGGCTCGGGCTCTCTAGGAAGGGCCTGGAGCCTGGGAACTGAACTGCAAGGGTGCTGAAATGCAATGGCCAGACGGGCCGGGCCCAGGTGCGCTCCAGGCTGCCCGGGAGCTGCCAGCACCGGGGACCTGCCTGTGGCCGCACCAGGAGGAAGCCTCATGCCTGGCAGGGTTTGCCTTCTCCCTCTGTGGACCCTGGAAGGGAGGCCACCCTCCAGGCCTGCCCAGCAGGAGGACGTGACTGGGCACCCCCGAGGGCTGTGGGCTCTGGACCTGCCATCAGCCGGCTCAGACATTGGACCGCCTTACCTCCTGGGGCCAGCCCCTCTGGCCACGCAGCTCAGATGCCACCTCTCAAGAGAAGCCCACCTGGCCACCCTATCCGAAGTAGCCCATGGCATGTACACACACACCCCACACACTGACCCACATGAGCACAGCACACAACCACAGCACCCACCACGCTCCTCACACCACACAGATGCACGTGCCCGAGCACCTCGCTCTAAATCTCTCCACCCTGGGCTTCTCCCTCCTAGCCAGTTGCTCTCATTCTGTTGGGGGCCCCTGGGGTGCTCCCCGTTCCAGGATGTGGACTCCTGGCCATCATCAGGGGCCTGCCTGTCTTGTTCCCTGATGAGCCCTGAGTCCTTAGAACTTGCTGGCACAAGGTGGGTGCTGGGGGCTGCAGGCTTGGGGTCACCCTCCTGCTGTTGTCCCCAGAGGCGAGGGGCAGCTGGGCCCTGCCCACCACACAGCTCCACTGAGGCCCAGCTGCTTCAGTTTTTCTCGTGGCAGTTTCCTTACCCTCCCGGGGACCTGTGGACTTCTCAAGTCGGGCATAGAGGTGCTGACCAAGATCAGGTGTGACCGTGTCCCTGTCCGGCCCAGAGGTTGCCAGCCAAGGTGCTGCTGGTGACCCCACAGCGGGTCACCTGAACTTGGGGTGGGTTTCTTTTGTCCCAGCAGCTTTCTGGGGCCCATTTCACCGAACCCCCCAGAACTCAGGGTGCTGGCACCCAGCACTCCTGCAGCACCACGAAGAGAGGCCCTCCTGGTCCTGAGGGGCAGGCGTGCAGCGGGGAGTGGAGAGTCTGGTCCAAACCAGCCCCTGCCGTGGGGAGCCAGCAAGGCCCCTGACTTCCGCATCTGGAAACGCAGATGGGAACAGGGCCCACCTGACAGGCCGGCTGGGATTTACTGAGTGATGCGTGCGCAGTGCTGGTCTGCTCCTCTCAGTACCTATTAGCCTGGGACCCATTAAATGCTCCATGACCGCAGGCAGCAGGAAGCTTCCGGAACGGCCTTCCTGCGTCGGTAGGGGAGAAGTGGCACGCTTGAGTCAGTGGGGCCAAGGCCGGATGCAGTGAGAGTGGAGGACCGGCTCCCTCCCCGCCCACCCCAGGCCCAGGTCACTGCAGGCAACCCGCACTTCCTCAGGGTCTTGCTCATTAATTAAAATCTCATTAGCACTGGAGGGCAACCTTAGGCCAGCTCCAGGCCTTTCCCTCTGTGGTCAGGGGACATGAGAGCTCACACACAGCTCAGGGGCTTGGGTACCTGCTCCGGGAGGTCCCCCTGGACCCTCTGAAAAACGCTGGAGCTGGCCAGTGAGATCCCCGCCCCCCCCCAGCAGCAGCGACACAGGCGTGTAGGCCGTCACCGCACCTCCTAGTCCACGCCACCGTGATTTCATTTTAATACTCAGAACACATCTGTGAGATGGGTATCAGTCCCGCTTCACAGCGGGGGACCCGAGGCTCAGAGGGGGTAGCAACTTCCCTTAGGTCACATCTAAGAGACGGAGGCTCAGGTCTTGAGGGCGAGCCAGTATCGCAGAGCCCAGCAGGAGCTCCACAGCACTCCTGTTCACTGCAAATCCCACCCCGGTCTCTGACGAGGCTCTGGGCAGAGGGTGATGCAGGACACCCGCTGAGCCATGGGCCCAAGGGAGGCTGGTTTAGTAACAAGGCCAGGGACACAAGGCTGCCCCTAGAGCGCGCCGCCTCTTTGGGGAGTTCCAGGCCCTGAGGGTACCCCCAGTCCTGGGGAGAGATCGCCAGCATTTTCAGGTGAAGGACGGGAGCTGAAGCAGCTACAGCAGAGATAAGGGTGGGCTGGCACTAGGGAGCCAGAGGTCCTAGGGAGGGAGGTGGGTAGGGCGAGTGAGCTCCCCCAGAGTTTCTTGACTCATAACTGTAAGAGAGACACCAGAAGAGGACTCTCTGGAGTCTCCTGGAGCTGGGAAGGAGCAGGTGGCCTCCGGCCCAGGGCTCCCTACCAGGGCTTGGGTGACCTCCTCATCCCTTCTGGACAGTGGTCAGGGCCTAGGCCTGCAGCCAGGGCTGCCTCTGCCAGGCATCTCCGTGATGTGCTCAGGCCACCATGAGACCAGTGATGGCATTGGGGTGACCCCAATAGCTTCAGAATATGACTGGGTGCCTTTGCAGAAGGGACCCTGGCTGGGCCACCCCAGCTGGGTTCCTTCCAGAGCAGGAAGTTATTTGGGGGGCGGCCCATGGAAAAGAGGAGAGGAGCAGAGGGAGAGCAGAGGGAGTTACCCAGACGGGGACACCGATGCCAGGGGCCTTGTGAATTGCCACACGGGGTAGGGGGCACGGCCCCTGAGCAACGGGGTCTTCTGAGGAGTGTTTCAGAGGGCCCACCAAGGGACTAAGGGAGCACGCCCCACACCAGCGCAGGCGCCCTGCAGCCTCGACTCTGCCCTCGCTCGGCTGCGCTAATGTGATCGTGAGCCTCAGGCAGGAAGCAGAGGCAGGAGCAGGGGTGCAGGGCCCAGCGGGGAGCAGCCCGGGACACTCCCTATCCTACTCCTCCAGAGAGATTGCGACCTGCACCTGGCGGTGGCCCTGACCCCGTCTTTCCCAGCTTCTGTCTCCTGCTCTTGTGCCCCCTGGTCTCTGCCAGTCCCTCCTTCCTAGAAGTTTTCCAGCCTCTGCTTCTGCTGACAGATGATGACTGACTTTTCTGAAATCTAAGCTCAAATTTCCAAGCTCACCTCCCAAGGGGGCAGGTGGTCCCCATCCCCTCTCTGGGCCCTACTGACCTGTCCCTGAGCCCAGGGCTCAGACACCCTCCGCAGGCTCAGCAGCTCTGGGGTCAGGAAGCCATTCCATCCTCCCTTCTCCCCACTGCTGATCTTAGAAGAGAAAGGGAAGGCGTTTACCTGCTGCCTGTGGTGTGGTGTGGGCCACCCCGTGGCCAGCAGAGTGACAGCTGCTGAAGGTGCCCGCATCCCGTGCTGTGCAACGGGACAGGGGATTGGACTGCAGAGGACATGGAGGTGGCTAGTGCATAGGCCTGACGACACAGAGACTTTGCAGGGTTATCTGGGTCCCCTGCAGTCTCAAGGGCCCCTACTCATAGAGATGGGGCAGGACAGACTAAGGCGGCCATCCCCTGCCAATGCTGGCTTTGGTGACAGAAGAAGGGGCCATGAGCCCAGAGGTGCAGGTGGCTCTAGCAGCAGAAGCTGGAGAGATCAATAGGGTGGCCCAGGGAATCGGGAGCCAGGAGGGGCAAGGAGGAGGGTGCTCCCGGCTTCCCTGTGGCCAGGCAGCGCGGGTCCTGGAGACTAGCAGCTGAGCCAAGCAGAGCGCCTGTCTGACGGCCCCACCCTGCCCTCCAAGCCGGCCCCAGACGGCAGCCCGAGTGCCAGTCATCCCGACAGTCTGATGCCTACATGTCCTGTGCAGCTGGGCCCTGGGGACAGGCCTCGCAGGGAGCCACGGGGCCCTCCTCCGGGTTGGGCCACACCAAGCCTCAGTTTCCCCCTTTCACTCAGGTGCCATGGTGGGGCTGTGAAGATCAGACTGGCCATGAAACGTCCTGCCAAATTCAAGCACTGCCCCGGTGGCCAGGGACCGCTGGGGAGGATGGCGGGGCTGTAGGCCTGGGCAGGTCCCAGCCTCTGAGCCCAGCTTCTCCACTGGAAAAGAGAGGCCAGGGGGAGAGGATCGAGTCTGTCCTCTGACTCAGGCAGGAAGTTGCCCACGTGTCCCGGGAGCTGGAAAAACACCGGTGTCATCGGGAGGGCCAGATGGCTTTCATCTTGGTGATGGAGGAACTCGGACCCCAGGGAGCAGATGAAAAGCGAGGCTTTGACGTGGCGAAATGTGATCTTACCACCAGCCTGGGTGCTGCTCTCCCTTTCCTGTCTCGCTGTCTCATCTCTCTGCTCATCTCTTGGTTTCCATCTCGTTCTCTGTTCGTCTCTGTATCTCTCTGTCCTCGCTGGTGGGAGCTCTCTCCAGCTGATGTCTCAGCTCTGTCAGTCTGTGCTTCTCCCTGTCTTGGTAACCCCTGAAACAGCACAACATCCACCCCGTTAACCCTCCTCAGAATATAATGGGTCTCAGAGACCGTCTGTATCCCTCACTCCAAATCTGCTCATCCTGGGTGTCTTTGCCTCAGATCCCCTGGTGTTGGCCAAAGGCATAATGGAGAACTATCTTACTCCCCTGGAGAGTCAGACTCATGCTATTGCTCCATCCTCTGGGTTCACAGTGTCTTTACCTAAAGGACCAGGTCCTACGGTATGTGGCAAGAAGTTAGGTTTTACTGGAAGAGCAAACATATGGGGTTTGTGTTTTTATGACTGGCTTATTTCACTTAAGACAGGACTTTGAAAACTATCCTAGGGAGGGAGTGCTGGAGAGCCAAACTGGCCAAATTGTATTGTCATTGTGTGCATGTACTAAAATGTAACAACAAATCCCACGGGTCTGTGAAACTATAATGCACCAATAAAAAAATGTGGGGGTGGGGGGAAAAAAAGTTGGGTTGTAGCCTGTTGACCAGGAGGATTTTCCTGGTCCCCTTCGTGGATGCTTCTCTGGGTACCACCAGCTAAAGGTCTTTTAGACTGACAGGTGTGTTAGTTGAGTGAGGTCAGAGTTTCTGCAGCAAAGACTGCATAGGATGCACGGGTTTATCTCTCGTGAAGCCCCCAAGTGTCCCGGAGGCTGTACTCCACACAGTCACTCGGGGACTGAGGTCTCTGCCACTTGTTGTCTCACTGACCCCTCTGTTGGTTTTGTCATTTGCATGGTTGGAGTTAGGTCACTGCACGAGGGTTAAGGTCTAGGCTGCCAGGGCACATGCCTGGAACCGCCTGCTGAGTGCCACTCAGACATCAGGGGATGTGGATGGTGGACAGCTAGCAATCTCGGCCACTCTGGATAGCAGAAGAAGCTCTTGCTTTGACTTCAACCTGATCCCTATCATACCCTATGGAGGTGGGGTGCTAGGTGCACCCCAGAATTTAAGCTCTAGCTAACCCCAGATGACTCGTCTTTTGTATGAAGGACCTGGAAGTTTCTTGGGAAATAGCCCATCCAGAGGGAAGAATCCATCCTCACTGGCTCCAAGGCAAAAATGGCCAAGACAGGGGGCGGGACAATTCCAAGCATAGCCTGGGGTCTCTCACTCAAATGGTATCCCAGTTCAGCCCTGCAGACGGGTCTAAGACAAAGAGGGGGTGCAAAGAAAAGTGAGTCAAATCCAGAAGACCCTCTAACAGGAGGAAACAACCTTCCCAAGGGGCAGCCTTCTGACAGCCGGGGGTGGCTTTCCTGGTCGGTCCCCATCGCTTGTAATTTTACCAAGACTCTAAGTGGTGAGTGTGTGAGTGAGTTGCCCCAGACAAGTTCTTGGAAGAGGAGCTTGGCCCTTGAGTGCAAGAGGTGAGATGGACATGGTCATCTTCCCAGAGGGCAAAGGGGCTCCAAACCAGTAGCTGATGTCCTGTTGCTGAGCGTGGCTGGTGAGCACAGGTCAGTTTATCAGTTTGTTCTTGGGGTCACACTCTCTTCCCCTCCTGCTTCCCTCTCCCTTCCTTCTCCTTCCTCTCTCCTCCTGCTCCTTACACATGCTGGAATTGGTCTCTTGACCTATAACCAAATACCCTGCCTGATTCCAAGGGAGTGGGGGGGGGGTGTGCGTGCACATGGAGGACCCGCTGAGGACAGCAGAGTCCACACCTGCACTTGCAGGTGAGGAAGGAAGGAGGAAAATCCCGCCTTGGGTTGTGGTCCGCTTTAACCTCCAGGCTGGCGTGGCTCGGGAACTGTGCTCTGGTGGTTTAGGAGTTACTTGGGGTGGGACAGTGAGTGGTAGATTTTGGCTCCCAAGCAAAGGAAGTCCTGGCAGTGGGAAGGGGCAGAAGGCCAAGATGCAGAAGGAAATAGATGAACTGTGGACAGCACACCGTCAGAGCCACGGGTCGATGAGCCTCTGAGCCGCCTCTCCCTGGAGAGTCAGAGAGGTTAAGTAACTTGTCCCAGGCTGCACAGAGAATAGCAGCTGAATGCACTCTGGGTTTGCCATCCAGTTGTCCCATTAGAAAGGGAGGGGAAAGCTGGAATAGGACCTGGGAGCCACAGCAGCTGAGGTCAGGAATGTTCGGCAGGATGATGTGGGTGGGAAAGGGAAGAGCTGGGAAGGGCGCAGGGGATGGTCGGATATGTGGGTGAAATGTCACGGGTGGGGCTGGTCTGAGGCAGTGCGCTCTAATTAATTACTTACGATGGAGCATTGCACAAGTATGGAGAAGTGCCAAAGCGTGAGCATGTGTCATGCAGTCTAACAGCGTGTCCCAGAGAGGACGGAGCGGGACCCCCGTGGCACCCAGCTGGGGAGTCCCAACTGGATCAGGACAGAGACCCATCTAGTCAGTCTATGAAGTTGCATGCAGGCCTACTATGCGCTCCCATTACAGGCACTGAGGTTCCTCAGGAACAAAGTAGGTTCTGCAGGCTCCGTGACAGGAGACGGGTTTCGGGAAAGACAGACACTAAATGTGGGATGTCATGGATGATCATTCAGTGCTTCTGTGATAGGTGCCATGAGCAGTTGGGGTGGGAGGGGAGACAGGGCCTGGACTCTGTGGAAGGGACTGTTGAGCTGCTGTCAGTAGGAAGTTTGTCCAGGGAGCACACAGGAATGACTCCTGGGTGTTGACTGCAGCGTGTGCAAAGGCCCTGAGGCTTGGAGAATGTGGCTCATTGGATTAAGGAAGCAGCCTGCCTGGGAGGAACTTGGTGGAGCAAGATGTGTGTGGCACACGTGGGGGTGGGGGTGAAAGGGGCGGTAAGAGTTGAGCCTGCAGGTCTGATAAAGGGAGAGGTTGAGGAAGGCCTCCTAAGCCATGGAAAAGGGTGTGGACTTGTCCTAAGGGTCATGAGAAACCACCAGAGGGGTGTGTGTGTGTGTGTGTGTGTGTGTGTGTGTGTGTATTAGGATTGTCCAAAGATATAGAACAAATAAGACATGTATATAAATACATATAGAAATTCATTTTAAGGATTGGTTCATGCAACTATGGAGGCTGGAAAGTCTGAAATCTGCATGGTGGGGTGTCAGGCTGCAGATCCAAGGAAGAGAAGGTGCTGCAGTCCACGTTCAAAGACTGTGACAGAGAGTCTTTCTCTGGCTCAGGAGAGACCAATATTTTGGTTCTCTTCAGACCTTCAACTGATTTGACCAGGCCCCATATTATGGAGGACAATCTGCTTTACCCCAAATTTCAATCTTAATCTCATCCAAACACCCTCACAGACATACCTGGACTAATATTTGAATGCATATCTGGGCGCTGAGGCCCAGCCACCCTGACACACAAAATCAACCCTCACAGGGTATCCATGGGGTGTGCTATGCGATGGCGTTGCATTTCCTGGCCCTGTGGCTGCGGAGGGAGAATGGATTGGTACGGACGTGTGCAGAGGAGGGCGGTGTGGCCGTGGGAGAGGTGCAGGTGCCTGGCTTGAAGATGCGGGTGGAGGTGGAGACACTGATTCTGGAATTGCAGGGCTTGGTGGGGTCGGTGGGGGCCACGGGAGCTGGAAGGCCCGGGGATCCTTCTGCTCTGTCCGGCTGCACAGATGGAGAGGGCGGCCAGGAGCCGGGTTCTGAGCCGGGCAGCCAGCCGCTGGCACAGGCTCGTCCTCCAGTGACTCCGGGCTCTTCTCGCCTCCCGGCTGCTCCGCACATCACTGGGGCTGAAGGAACTGCCTCCTTCCAGCTCCTCTGCAGGACCTGGGCCATGCCCATCCTGGTGGGTCCCCTCGACACCTCCTTTTAAACTACTTAGCACCGTCCACGGTGACGTTGCCCTCCCCTGAAATCCTGCAGACAGCGCGTGCTGTCCAGGCCAGCACATGGCTTGGTCACTCCTTAATGGTTCTTTAATTTTTAAAGGCTCACACGGAGGGCTTCTCGGGGCAACGGATTGCACGTAGTTTTTAAAAGTTCCAGCAGGTCGGTAGCTGTCAGGTTAGGCCAGGCTGCAGAAACAAATGGCTCTTTTTTCTTTTTTTCCTCAAAATTTAATTTTTATTTTGGAGTTATACCAATGATCTACTTCCCCCCATTATTACTATCATCATCATTATTATTATTTTAACATTTGCAATATACATACTTGTTTACCAAATATACAAAGACTGGAAAACTCAACAATCAGCAAGTAATGCAATTAAAAATTAACAAAGCTCATAAATGGGTCTTTCACTGAAGAGGATAATCAAATGGCAAATAAGCATATGAAAAATATACCCAGCATTACTTGTTGTCATAGAATTTCACATTAAACCATAACGGGATACCTAAGAGTAGGTAGTACCCATAGTACTCAACATATATCCACATATGAATACATGTGTACATATTATTTCTTATTTGCAAAATAAAGCATTCAACAATAAAATAAACCTGTTGCTGTGTACCATATGATAAATGAGAGCGCGAACAATTGAAAGAAAATCATCTCGTCTTCTCTCTGAGTCTGACAGCAGGACTATTCAACTCTTTTTCCAAAATATCACATCACCAAACCTATCATTTACCCAATTTTCCACTGGCCTTCATGTCAGGTGTTCTTTTTTTCAACAATCTCAATAATTAATTTAAATGTAAACGATTTAGATATTTAATTAAAAGGTATAAATGTTCAATATGCATAAAAATAACTATGTGCTCTCTATATATGGCACACTTTATCAGTACACCAATAGGATAAAAGCAAAAGAAGCATGAAAATAAGCATGAGAAATCTGAAGTAGAGCTATTAATATAAAATAGATTTCAAGAAAAGTTATTTTCAGAGATAAAGGGGAACATTTCATAGCCATAATAGGGTAACTTCTTTAAGAAAGTATAACAATCCTGGGGGCTGGAGAAATAGCTCAGTCGGTAGAGTGCTTGCCTTGTAAGCATAAGGCTCTGGGTTCGATCCCCAGTACCAAAAAAAAAAAAAAAAAAAAAAAAGTGGAACAATCCTAAGTATGTAGGCACCTAATAACAAAATTTCAAAATACATGAAGTAAAAATTAAAACTAGAAAGACAAATTCACAATCATTTTTGGAGATTTTAACCTCCTTACATTGCTGGGAGGAGTAATGATATAGAAGATTTAAAAACACTATCTGCCACCTGGACTTATGTGTTATTTATAGAGAACTATACACAAAAATGACAAGTGGAAAATTAACAGGGACAGACTACATTCTGTCATAATAAGCCTTGAGAAATTTTAAAAATTTGAAATCATGCAGACTGTGTTTCCTGCATGATTACTTTAGAAATCCATCACCTTAAGATATATAGAACACTTCTCTCACATCTCAGCTACTTCAAAATCAAACAGTACACTTGTAGCATCTCACAGATCAAAGAAGAAAGCACAAGAAAAGTAAGTAAAAAGTGTTTTGAACTAGTTGATAATAAAAGCTTAAAAATTTGAGTCTCTGGGACAAGAGTATTCAGATGAATACATAAAGTATTTGTATCAGAAAGAAGCTAGATTAATGATCAAATTATTTTCAAATTAGACAGTAGGAAAGAAAAAATGAGTAGGAGCAGAAATATGTGAAATAGAAAAGAAATAATACAGCTAAAAGTGGATAAAAATCGAATAAATCTAATCAAGAGAAAAGTAAGAAAAAATATCAGTGGAAAGGGAGCTATCAAAATAAGTCTATAGATGCTAAAAATGTATTAAGGTAGTATTACAATTGTATAATTACTTTATGTAGCTTACATAACTTGGTCTATTTTAGAGGTAGAAACCCCTGCTTGTTTAACCGATTGATGTGTGTGATATGTATTTTTCCGTCCTTTCACCTTCAGTCTGTGGATGTCTTTGCCTATGAGGTGAGTCTCTAGGAGGGAGCACATTATTGGGTCTTGTTTTATAATTCAATCTGCAAATCTATGTCTTTTGATTGATAAGTTCAGGC
This sequence comes from Sciurus carolinensis, assembly GCF_902686445.1. Lineage (NCBI taxonomy): Eukaryota > Metazoa > Chordata > Mammalia > Rodentia > Sciuridae > Sciurus > Sciurus carolinensis. Next base: position 191,847,841 of record NC_062214.1, on the reverse strand, counting down.
CATTCAAGTTCAAGGTAATTATTGAGATATGATTTGTATTCCTGGTCATTTTGGTTTATTTCTAGTTTTCCATTTGAATTAGTTTCTCTTTGATTGACTAATCCATTCCTCTCTTTGCTGGTTTTAATTTTTTTTTCCAATTCATCTTCATGGAATATTTTTATGAGAATATTCTGAAGTGCAGGCTTTCTGGTTGCAAATTCTTTTTATTTTTGCTTATCATGGAAAGTGTTTATTTCATCTTCAAATCTGAAGCTTAATTTTGCTGGATATAAAATTCTTGGTTGGCATTCATTTTCTTTCAGAGCTTGGTATGTGTTATTCCAGAACCTCCTAACTTTGAGGGTCTGGGTTGAGAAATCATCTGAGATCCAAACTGGTTTCCCCCTATATGTAATCTGATGTTTTTCTCTCACAATCTTAAAATTCTATCCTTACAGATGCAAGGTATTTTCATTCCGATGTGACTTGATGTGGGTCTTGCACATTTGGGGTTCTGTAAGATTCTCGTATTTGATTTTACGTTTCATTCTTTAGGTTTGGGAAGTTTTCTGATATTATTTCATTGAAAATATTGTGCATTCCTTTGGTTTTTATCTCTGTACCTTCATTTATCCTGATAAATCTTAAATTTGGTCTTTTCATGTTATCCCGTAATTCTTGGAAGTTCTGTTCATGATTTCTTAACATATTCTCTCTGGTCAGTTCTATTTTCAAGATTATATAGTTCTGTGCCTAAGGTTCTATCTTCTAAGTGGTCTAGTCTCTTAGTGATGTTTTCGATTGAATTTTTAATTTGGTTTATTGTTTCCTTCATTTCAAGGATCTCTTTGTTTTTTTTTTTTTCCCAGAATTTCTATCTTTTTATTAAAGTGATCTTTTGCTACCTGTATTTGCTCTCTTACATCATCCTTTATTTTGCAGATCAGTTTAACTATGTACATTCTAAACTCCTCTGACATTTCTTTCATTGTGGTTTTGATGCATTCTGTTATTGGAGTAACTTGGTTTGCTTGGGATGATTTGTTCCCTTAATTTTTCATGTTGTTTGTGTGTCTACCCATCTAATAGATCTGAGGCAGAAGAGTTTCTACCCTCTGGACTTATGGTGTCCCTGAAGGTTTCTAGTACCTCACTGTTTAGGAGGAGGCAAATAATAACAATATGCAATGCAAACAATTTACAGTTTTAAACCAAATGGTTTCTACTATTATGTCTACAATGTTAATTATCACAGTAAACAGAAATGATGTGATCAGTTATGCCTATAATAAAAACAGCAAGTTTGCCAAAGGGTTTACATTTTCAAATGGTGGAAAGAGAGAGAATGGAAGTGATACAGGGTGTGATTTATGAGGAAGGAGGAGAGAAGACAGAAGTAAAAAATTAAGAATGAAAGAGAGAACAATAGAGATTGGCTGTTAGCATAAGAAAAGAGAGAATCAAGGTAAGCAGGTAAAGAAAAAATATACATAAAGAAAAAATTTAAATAAAAATAATATAAAATAAAACTAAAATAAACTAATTGAATATCCTAGTTCACAAAAACTAATCAATGTAAAATAACTGGCTTCAAAAATGCTAGAGATGAGAAGAAAAAAAAAAAAAAAGGAAACTATAAATGTCCATGTACCATTAAGGTCACAATTAAACAGTGAAAGAGAAAAAGAAATCTTGATGAAAAGTAAAGAAGTCTTCCGGTTGGAGTTCAGAAGATTCTCAGCGTCTTCCCTGCAGTTGTAGTGGGGTCTCTGGAGGTGCTCCCTGCTCTGGGTTGCTGGGGTGAGAGGGAATCCCGTGGGCGGAGCTCCTGGAGGCGGGGTTTAGGCTCAGGCGGGCTCCCGGCTCTTCAGTGAACCCAGTTGGTCTGGAGATTTTAAATCAGCGCACCTCCTGCGCCCAGTGCTTGCTGGTCCCTGATGGAGGCTTCCCTGGGTTCCACTCATGTGGTGGGGGAGCCAATCCTCAGTCCCCTGCGTCCCCTGCAGACCCCACATTTCCTGGTTTCAGTTCAGTCTCCAGACAATTTCTCCGCCCCTGTCCTTCTGAGTTCCTGGCCAGAGGCGTCTCTGCCAGCCCGTCCTGCAGGCACCTGGGGTTGTGGGGAGGGGTAGGGCCGGGTGGGTTTCTGCAACCGGTTGACCCTGTGTAAACCTCTCTCCAGGTCTGATTTTCTCCTGGTCACTTAAGCGCACTCTGTGTCGTGCAGCGTGTGTTTACTGTATTTCAGGCCAAACTCGAATTTGCCAGGAATCGGCTCCCTCAGCTGTGGGCCCCTGGGCTACAGCTGCAAAATGGTTCCTTCCTTTGTCCTCTGCATGCACGGAGAGTTGGTGGCCTCTTCCCCCACACTCGGATATGTGCAGCAAGTCCTTCAGTTTTAGTCAGGCACTGTCCTTGCTCTCTAAACGCTCTGTACCCAGTCACGCCTCAGGGCTCCCCAAAATGTGGGTTCCTCTAATTCCCTGACCCCTCCACTGTGCTCATGGAGGACCTGAGGTAGTGTCTGGGGAGTTTTTCCTTATTTTATTATATCAACCTCCTTGTTCCTGGTCTGCTTTGAATGTCCAGTTTTAAGTTCCAATAAGACCCCCCCTCCCTTCTTTGTTCACCCACCTTGTGGAGAAGCTGCCTGTCTGCTATCTTGGTTTCACGCCAGCAAACAGCCAGGAACACGACCTCCTCTGTTCCGCCATCTTGGATCTTGACAAATGGCTTTTGATACATTTAAACAACAAAGGTTTCTCTCCTGCTCACGTCGCAGCTCCAACTTGGGAGCCCAGGCTTGCTCCATCCTGGGCCCTTCCATCTTGTTTCATGGTCTCTGTGGTTCGTGCAGGCAGCACGGGGGGACCCTCTGAGGAAGAGTTGGTGAACCAGGCCGGAAAACAGTGTCCATCACTTCCTCCTCTGTGCCACTGGTCAGAATATCATCATGTGGCCTCATCAAGTTGCAGAGGAGGCTAGGAAATAGGGTTTGGCAATATAGCCACCGAGAGGGGAAACTGAGATTGGTGAATGCCAGCAGCCTCTGCCACAATAAGGCTGTGGTTATTTTAGAGAGGAGGACCTGGGAGTACTAGGAGGAGATGAATTCCAAGGTCACAGGGCTGGGAAAAAGGGTGCTGGATCCTGAGTTCAGCTACCAACACATGGCAAAGTGTTCACAGTAAAGTGTTCACTGAGCAGGATGTGAAACAATGCGATTTGTCGCCATTTATGCTCTTTCCTGTCTCTCTCTCTCTCTCTCACTCTCTCTCTCACACACACGCACACACACCAGACTGGAAGAGAGCCAGGCCTGGTGGTGTATGCCTGTAATCCTGGTGGTGTATGCGGCTTGGGAGGCTGAGGCAGGAGAATCACAAGTTCAAGGCCAGCCTCAGCAGCTTAGTGAGGACCTAAGCAATTTAATGAGACCCCATCTCTAATTAAATAATAAATAATAAAAAGGGATGCGGATGTGGCTCAGCAATAAATGACCTCTGGGTTAGAGCCCCAGTATCAAAAAACAAACAAACGAAACAAACAAACAAAAAAAACAGACTGAAGGAAAAGGAAAATACCGCCAAGTGCTGGGTGACCGCTTGACTACCTGTGGTCAATCTTTTCATTGTATTTTCAATATTTTCTACAACGAGAAATCAGTTTTCACTACTCTCGAAGCTTAGCTGATTGGTTTTCTTAAGTTAAATGGTTTATTTCAAAGACATGGTGACAGAAATGCTGCCGGGCGGTGACAGTGTCCTCTTCCCGTCGGTGACGTCTCCGCGGGCTTCCATTCCAGCTCCTCGCGGTGTCAGGGTGCCCCGCGGCCTGGCTCGGCTCTTTCACTCAGTGGGCCCCTGAACGCTGTTCCCCTGACACACAGAAGGGCGAGGACCCTGGCGGGTTGGGCTGGCGTCCCGGCCTCGCTGAGCACCTGCCACGGGGCCCTGTCACGAAGGGCCTTGGTGCTGTACCGGGTGCCGGGGCTCCAGGGGCCTCCGGGAAGCCTGCAGAAGCCCAGGGCATGCGGGGAGTCTCGAGACCAAAGTCTAATCCAAGACCAGACCCGAGCTCAACCCAGGACTCTTTCTGGAACCTCCTTTCTTGGCTGCCAGATGACTTGCAGCTGGCTGTCCCCTGCGTGTCAACTGTGCTGGACTCTCTCTACCTGGACAGCTGGCCCAGAGCCCCGTGGGGTTCCCCATCTGTGACTTCGGAGAAGGCCAGACACTCTGCAGGCAAACGAGTTGCTCAGATGGAAGGTTCGTGTATCTCAGCAGCTGGGGAGCGTACACAAGGCCTGCGCCAGCTGTGGTCGCCTCTCAGGGCTGAGTCAGGGGTCCTGCCCAAGACCCGTGGCCCTGACGCTCTGTGAGTGGGCGGGCTGTGTGCACACATGCACACACACAGCACACACGCCTATCCACGCACACGTGTACACACACAAGCACCCACACATCAAGCCCCCGGCCTGTGGCAGAGCTGATTTTTGCTACTCTCTTCTCTGCCTTCTCCATGTCAGGGGCCTTCCTTATTTATTTTTTTTTCCCTTGAAACCAATTTAAAGGCAAGAAAAAGAGAATCGAACAAGTACGACTTCACTTCTAAGTGTCTTTGATTCTGTAAGCAATGGAGAGTTTTTTCCCCAACAAAACCTTCCCCTGCTAACAGCGAAGTTGCTCAGGCTGAAGCCAGGGAGGGCCAGAGCCCTGCCTACTGGGAAGCTCCCCTCAGCTCTCTGTGTGTCTTGAGAAATTTCTGGAAAAAGGAGGAGGAGGGACAAACACTGGCTTGGCATCGGGAGAGCCAGGCTCCCTGTCCTGGCTCAGCCTCAGCTGTGAGCCCCAGAGGCCGTCTCGGGGCCCTGACCCTACAGCGACTCTCTGGGGAGAAGTGGGCCGGCCTCCCCTCTCGGGGCCTTGGCTGCCCATTGGCACACTCCTGCACCCCTCCCTGCCTCCCCTTCATGAGGCCCGAGGACTCTCTGATTTGATCGCTAGTTCTGTGATGGTATGGGGAAGAAGCCCCACTGTGAATAAAATATGACCCATAGAAAGTTATGTTTTGGTATTACTATAAAACCCTTGAAAAGTTATGTGCGTGGTTACATTTTGGCTTAATTTGGGGGCCACCCAGAAGGACCGTGGAGCTGTTTGTGCACTCAACTCCTCTGACCTTGGCTTTGAAATCAACTATGTTGCTTTGTATCTTCAAAGCGTTTTGGAAACTTGAGACAGAACCAAGTTAAGAAGGGGATTTTGAATTCTCGTACAGCTGTGTACATCCCTCCAAGCCCAAAACATCCACTTCCAAACACTCAACAGAAATAGAACCGGAAGGAACCTTCCGTTGTACAGACAGGGCAACTGAGACCCAGCAGGAGGAGGACCAGGTCAGTGGCAGAACTGGCAAGGGGCTCCAGGGCTCCTGACTTTGTGCCAGGGCAGGGCCCCTAAGGACCAAGGTTTCAACGTAACAGACCCACCATGGAATCCTGGGCTCAGCCAACCAAAGGCTCTGGGAGGTGAGCGAGCCACCTAACATCATTGAAGCTCAGGTTATCCTGTGAAAGTGGAGGGATGCCCTGCTCACAGGGTGACCGTCACGAAGTGTTAGTGAGAGGAACAAGGAAAGTGCCGGAAAATGTCCACGGCACTGTTCATTCCCCCGCTGTCCAGATGGGAAGGCTGAGGCTCAGTAAGGCGCAGCCCACTGGGACGTGGCCCGAGTCTGCGCCCCGCCCCTGCACCTAGGCTTGCACAGAGGAGCACCGGGGCTCCCGGGTTCCTGGCATTACATGTGGGGGGAGAGTTCCTGCACAAAGCCCCTCAGCAGAGAGGCTGAGCCCCAGGAGCTGCGTGTGGCCAAAACATCCCACCTGAGCCCAGGGGAGAAGGTCGGTCCCCGTGGTGTGGGCGCCCAGGGCAGGGCGGTGAGCAGGAGGAAGTGGGGTGCCCCCCTGGGCAGAGGGCTGTGCCTTACTTCCTGAACTGGAGCAAACTTCAGGCTTCAGGTCCAGAGCACAGGGCCCAGAGTCCAGTCAGCCCTGTGGACGGGACGCGGGGGAGAGGGCTGTGGAGAAGCCACAGACATTCTTCTGGGGGTGGAAGGTTGGGAATGGGAGGGGCCCTTTGGGGGCACAGAGCCCAGATATTGGGAGTCTGAAAGAAATTTCTCCGAATCTCCCAGGGCCAGGGACGCCCCCACGGATCCCTAGCTTTAGAGTTAGAAAATCAAATTGGCATATTTTCTACCAACCCAGAGTGATGATCTGAGAACTGCACTCTTCCATCAACGCCAGTGCACGTCTCTGCTGAGCCCCAGGACCAAACCCACCGAAACTTAGGTGCTCATGGCTCTCAGGCCCTGGAAGAAGCCAGGCCCCAGATCATCCAGGACACCCACTTCCTAAGTAGGTCCTGAGCATCCTGAGTCTGACCCCATCACCCGTCCTTCCATGGTCACCTGCCCTGTCCCCTGAGCACCAGAACCCACAGCCTGTCACGAGTTCCATCGGATCACCTTCCCGTGCCGGCACAGGCTGTACAGGCTCCTCACGGTCCCCGTCCCAGAATCTGTGAGCCACAGGGTGAGTGTCTGCTTGCTCTTTGTGCCATTTCCTGATGGTCCCTTTCTCTGCAAAGCCTCTCGTTCCTTTGACATGCATCTTCCAGACCCTAACTCCTTCTCCTGGCTGAAATTCTGGACCTCCTCGACACCCTCCTTATCCACCAAAAATCCTTAGTACCTCAGGATGCACAGGGGATTGGTTGCAGGGCTGCCCCCCAGTGGGTAGCAAAATCCAAGGAAGCTCAAGTTCCTTAGGTAAAATGGCAGGGAATCTGCATACAGCCCACACACGTCTGCCTGCGTACTCTAAATCACCCCTGGATTACGTCCACACCTAGAACAATGCACGTGCAGTACAGGTAGTTGTATGTTGGATTGTTTGTGGGGTAATGATGAGGAAAACATCGTACGTCTTTAGTACAGATGCATTTCCCCCAAATATTTCAATCCGTGGTTGATCGAATTCCCAGGTGCGCAACCACAGATGCAGGGGCCAATTGTTCTGGACACGTGGACCTCCCTCTGCTTTAGAAGCAGAGCCCGAGGCTGGACACCTGTTCCAAGGATTTCCTGGGGGAGAAGGGAGCGAGAGAAGGAGGCCGGGCAGGTGGAAATGCTGAGCAGGTGCCGTTGTCTGGAGACCAGCCTCTGCCTCGTCCCCGGGGGCTCTGAGCACCTGGTCATCCACCATCAGGGCAGCCTTCGTGGGCATTGCCGAGTCTGCAGAGTGCTGGGAACAGAGCCTCCAGGGGTCTGGGCGGGATCATCCGCTGTCCACTCCAGGTCACCTCCCAGCTGCCTGTTCTCAGGGACAGCCAGAGATCTTCTCTGCCCGCCCCCTGCCCGCCCCCTGCCCACTCGCTGTCCTGATTTCAGGCACCCGCTTGCAGAATGCCGTCTGTCTGCCGTCTCTGCTCTCCCAGCTCACTTCACCCCAGCCACCGGTCACCTCTGTGCTGCTGAGGGCTGGGACAGTCACACAGCTGAGTCCCCTGCTCACTGAGGCAGGCGCGCAGCTCCCTAGTCAGTAAGCCCTGCTGCTCGCTGGGCAGAGCCCTCTCTTTCCCGCGGTCCTTGTGGCTGTCTTCCCCTGCCCTTGCTGACCACCGGGTCTCAGGAGTCTCGAAGATGGTCGTGCGCAGGGGTGAGGGTCCCTCTACCCTAGCCCCCGCCAGCTCGCTGTCTCCGCGCGTCCACGTGGGAGTCTGCTCAGGAGCGGGAAGCTCCCTCCTCTCTCTGCCGCCCCTCTTCTGTGTCTCCACAGCACAGAGCGGAGCTCCCACCTTCTCACCTTCCCCTCTAGTCTCTTCAGTTTGTCCTGGGTGCTTGTCCCCTGAGATGGCGCTGATGGCACCAAAGCTGGTGCTCAGGTTCCTGTCCTCCTCTGCCTTGACTTCCCAGCATCATTTGATGGGACTGGCCACGTGCTCCTTCTAGAACCTTCCCTTGCTAGATTTCCCACCTCACAGGTGGCTGCCTGCCTCCTTGCTCCCTGTTGCCACTGAGACTCTTCCTGGTTGGAGTGGCCGGGGCTGGGCCTCGCCTTCCTCCACCTCCACCACCCCTCCAGGTGAGCACACCCAGCCCGTTGCTCAATACGCCCGGTCGTGCCGACTCTGAACCCCCTTCTGCATCAGCTCTCCCTGAGCTCCAGACGCAGCCTCCCCACTGCCCGGCCTTCTCTGCCTTGAAGACAAACTTACCTTGAACCCCACTTGACAAGGTAGGATCTGATTCCCCTGTTCCGGTCCTTCCCCAGTCTCCCCTAAGACATGAAGTGGCATTGCCACGGGCTCCGCCCAAACCGAGAGGTTGCCTGGATCCCTCTCTCCCTCCTTCAGAGTCACCAGCCATTCTGCCCCTGAAGCAGATCTGATCTGATGGCCTCCCACCTCCCCTGAGCCCAGTGACCTTGAGCTCACTGGGCCGACCTGGCTCCTGCCTCTGCCTCCTCAGAGCTGGGTGATGTGGTGAGGGGAGATCAGATCCCGCACTCTCCAGTGGCCTCCGGTCCCCCTTCCAATGGGTCAAATTCCTCAACAGGCCAGAGCCACCTGCCCTGCCCATGGCCATGCCCTCACATCCTCTGGGCCTGCCAGTAACACCTTTCCTCCTGCTCCACATCCTGCAAAGCTCTGAGTCCCAGGGACACTCCATACCTTCATCTTTCAGTCTGGAATGTTCTTCCTGGGATCTTGGGATAGCTCCTTCTTACACACAGGACTCACGCCACCTCTCAGAGGACAGATCACCTCTGACCCTTCCTCACCTGGGCACTCCCAAGAGCCCCCTGGTCCTGTCAAGACTCTCTGTCCCCAGCTTCAGCTCTCGGGTGTGGCTCCCAGGCTCACTGTCTGTCCCTGGTGATCCGAGGGCCACATGAGGGCAGCCTTCCCTCGTGTGGCTGGGTCCCCACACCTTCCAGGTGCTCTATGTCCTGGGGGCTCATGGGAGTTCTTTCCGGACAGCTTGGGCCTCCAGGGGCTCAGGGGCCAGCCCAGCCCAAGCAGAGAAGGCGTGGCCATCTGGAGCAGCAGGAAATGCAGCCCACAGTCAGGTCTCCCAGGGCTCTGGAATGCCAACGTCCCGAGGAACGGCCAGCCCACCTTCAGGTCAGGGCCCCACCGACACTCGAGAGGGAACCTCAGTATGGAGGGCAGCAGTGCCCAGCTCCCGCTGCTGAGGGCTCAACCTAAGAGCAGACCCGTCACCACCGAGAAGTCCACTTTGGAGTATTCATTAGCCGGCTGACTGTCTCGCACAGTGCTCCAAATATCTATTGGGAGAACAGCCCCGACCACAGGGTTGCAGGGGTTTTATACCATAAGTCAGTGTCTGTTGCTATGAATCAAAATTTCAAACTAACATCATGAGATCTGAAATCACAAGTAGAAGGGGAAAGTGGGTCAAAACGACCATCTTCGGGTCCAAGTTAAAGAAAGGTCACTAACATCTAGACGATCACTGTTGACAGGTGCATTGATTAGGAAAAGTAGGAATTAAAAAGAGAACAATTTTACCCTATATAAGAATTGCCATTTTGTGTTGCCAAACCTGCTATGCTAGGCGACTGTTGGTGGGTACAGAGGCGGGTGTCCCCCGGGAGAAGCATTTCCTACATGACACGGAGTCTCAGGGTAAGGGAGTCTGTTTGGCCATTGCCCATGCAGCCTGGCCTGTAGCATTTCCATGGAGTCAAATAGGGCAACCCATCAGACCCAGGAAGGGCAGCCGAATGCGTTCAGTTCCCACTGACACCTGCCACGTGTCGGTACCCACTGGTGAGGGGCCTGGGGTGGCCCCTGGGGAGCTGGCTGAGGCCATGCTGAGACTGTACCTGGAGTTGGACTTCTGGCTTCCCAGGAGGGGTCACCAGCCTCCCCGAGGTCTAATCTCCAGGGAGAGCTGGTGCTCTTTCCTGCCACCATCTCAGTCACCCATGTAGCGTTGATTTCCTGCCCTTCTTGCTGGACGCCATCAACAGAAGGAAGAGCAGGCCTGAAGGCCGTGGCAGGAGGGCCCGGCACCCGCAAACACAGAATCCCACAGAGGGAGGTGGAGAGGTCAGCTGGAGGCGGACCTGACCCTTCCGCTTTCCTCCCGGGTGGGGAGGGCAGCCCGAGCGCTCTGAGGAGCCACAGGTGAGACTCCACCTTTCAAAGGCTCCTCGGCTACTGGGTGGTGGTGGGCGGCAGGAGGCAGGGGTGAGGGGCACAGAGCAGTTCTGAGCCATGGTGGCGGTTTAAGGAGGGTGGCTCTCCAGCTCTGTAGGGACGGCCTGTGCTCCTAAAAGGTAGGGTGAGCCCAGGTCACACAGGAACACCAGGCCACAGCTGCGGTAGTGGACATCAGTGGGCACCGAGTGCCAGCACTTTGCCCGCTGGCTTTCCAGGAGAACAACTAGCACTTATTAAGTGCCCACGGTGCCAGGCACGGCCAACCTGCAGAGAATGGGGCTTGGGAACAGAGACGCCGGGGGAGACTTCATCTGACCTGTGGTACGGAGTGTGATTTTCTAAGAGAAAGGCCCAGGTCAGGAACCTCAAAGGGAGGTCAGTAGAGGAGAGGGCCCGGGGGAGGGAGGGAGTGCTGGCGAGGGACCGTGGCCAAATTATATTGCTATGCTGTGTGCACGCACAGATACGTAACCACAAACCCATCACTACCTACGAAGGTAGTGCACCCAAAGGAACAAAGAGCCCGGGGACAGTGGCCTAGTGCGGCTCGCAGATGGGGTGTGCAGGAGGTTCGGGGAGGAGCAGGTTGGGGCTCACATCGCAGCAGCACCTCAGTGCACCCCTGACCCCGGCAGCCACAGGGCTCTGTGCCGGGCAGGGGACCCGAAGGGAAGGCACCATAGACCTTGCCACCGATGGACGTCCTGTTCAGCCAGGGACAGGAGCTCAGCCCTCTTGGCTGACCACACGTAACAAAGCCCAACAGAAACAGATTCGAGTGAGAGGACTTCCAGGGTGTCCGGTGACTGCAGAGTCCAGCATACGTCCAGCCTCGGAGATGCTTACCTGGTTGACATCTCGCCTGGCGTCCCCAGGACTCGTGGACCAAGGATGGGGAAGGGTAGATCCCCAAGCAGCTGGTACTGGAAGGAGAATGGGTGCTGGGCAGACGCAAGCCACCAGACTCTGCAACCACCAGGGGACTGCAGGTGAGACTGCAGGCAGCACTGGCCAGGAGGTGCCCTGGGGGGGAGCGGTCAACTCCCCTGGGGTGGTCAGCCAGAGGCAAGGGGAGAGGTGGACTCCGGCCGAGACCTGAAGGGAACTTGGCACAGGGGCAGCAGGCAGGAGGAGAGTGGTCCCAGGCGGAGGAGCCGCACAACCTAAGTAAAGAGGTGCACGGAGGTGGGCGTTCGAGCTTGGGGCTGGGGAGAGGGTGGGCAGCTGGACTTGGGAAGCCCAGGAAATGAGGGAGGGAGCAGCTTGTGCCGGGGCCTGGGGCAACGCCCTTTCATAAGCAGTGGGAGGAAGAGGGGGTGCCTAGCTGGGCGACAGTCCACGCTTCAGGGGGACGGTCCGTGGTGGCGGGGCGGACGGAGCAGTCAGAGGCTGTGTGGATCTGGGCGGAGTCCCAGCAGGGAGAGGAGAGGTGGACTGAGGAAACCGAGCAGCTGGACCACACAGGCCTAGCGCTGGTGGAACGTGGAAGCAGGCGTGGCCCACAGCTGACTGCTAACCCAACATCCATCCCTTCTTTCTGCCAGCAGAAACTTGGTTTTCTACAGAGCAGTATATGACTAGTTACTGGTCACCTTCCCAGGTGCCTTGCAACCGAAGGAGGTCAAGCAGCCCACTCGTGGCTATGCGTGTAAACAGAATTCCAAAGGCAAACCTATTTTTTTCTATGTAAAACAAAACATTAGGGCAACATAAACCTTTACTTCCTTTCTTCTTGATGGGAAGGTTGTTGTAATGTCTGGAGTAGAGCACCTTTCTTGTGATCATGAGGATGTGAGCTTCAAGGTAAGGATGGTGGAGCAGGAGGCCTTAGGAACCTGGGCTCCTGATGTTCTCCTCCAGCAGATGCGCAGTTCCAGACGGCCCACCCAGATACCGGGCTCCCTGGCATAAATACTGCCTCTTTGATCAAGCCACTGTGGTTGGATTTTTTGACATTGCTGTTTGAATCAATTCTTTACTAGTTCCTTTTAGTTATACATGACAGTAGAATGTATTTTGACATATCATGCATACGTGGAGTGTAACTTCCCATTCTTGAGGTTGTACACGCTGTGGAGTCACACTGGCCGTGTGTTCATATAAGAGCATAGGAAAGCGATGTCTGATTCATTCCACTTTCTTTCCCATTCCTACCTCCTCCCTTCCCTTCATTCCCCTTTATCTAATCCCATGAACTTCTCTTCTTCCCTCTATCCTGGCTTATTGTGGGTTAGCACCCATATATCAGAGAGAACATTCAGTATTTGGTTTTCTGGGATTGGCTATTTCACTTAGCATGACAATCTTCAGGTGCATACATTTACTGGCAAATGCTATAATTTTGTTCTTCTTTATGGTAATATTCCATTGTGTATATGTACCACATTTTCCTTATCCATTCACCTGTTGAAGGACTCCTAGGTTGGTTCCACAGCTTAGCTATTGTGAATTGAGCTGCTATAAACATTGATGAGGCTGCATCTCTGTAGTATGCTGATTTTAAGTCCTTTAGGTATATAGTGAGGAGTGGGATAGCTGGGTCAAATTGTGGCTCCATTCCAAGTTTTCTGAGGAATCTCCATCCTGCTTTCCAGAGTGGGTGCACCAATTTGCAGTCCCACCAGCAACGTATGAGTGCACCTTTTCCCCACATCCTCGCCAACATGTATTGTTACTTGTATTCCTGATAATTGCTATTCTGACTGGAGTGAGATGGAATCTTAGTGTAGTTTTAATTTGCATTTCTCTAATTGCTGGAGATGTTGAACAATTTTCCATGTATTTGTTGGCCAATTGTATTTCTTCTTCCGTGAAGTGTCTGTTCAGTTCCTTTGCCCATTTATTTACTGATTTTTTTTTTTTTTTTGATGTTGCTTTTGAGTTCTTTGTACATCCTGGAGATTAATGCTCTAACTGAGGTGTGGGTGGCAAAGATTTTCTCCCATTCTGTAGGCTCTCTCTTCATGTTCTTGATTATTTTCTTTGCTGTGAAGAAGCTTTTTAGTTTGATAGAATCCCATTTTTTGATTCTTGATTTTACTTCCTGTGCTTTAGGAGTCTTGTTGAGGAATTTGGTTCCTAGGCCGACATGATGGAGATTGGGCTGACTTTTCTTTCAGCAGCTGCAGGGTCTCTGGCCTAATGCCTAGGTCCTTGATCCACTTAGAGTTGAGTGTCACGCAGGAGGGGAGATAGGGGCTGAATTTCATTCTACTCTGTATGGATTTCCGGTTTTCCCAGCGCCATTTGTTGAAGAGGCTGTCTGTTCTCCAGTGCGTTTTTGGCGCCTTTGCCTAGGATGAGCACCGTGTTTATGCGAGTTTGTCTTCGTGTTTCTGTTCTTACCCTTGGTCTTCATGTATGTCTGTTTTGGTGCCACAACGGGTGGGAGTTGGCATATCAGCAGATGGGAGCACAGCAAAGGGAGGAGGTGTGAAAGGAGCCACACGCAGGAAAAGTGCCACTACGTAGAGCCAGTGACCGCACATGACCGAGGCCCTGGAAAAGCCCCTTCTCCTCCCAACCTCGGCTTCCCCACCTGTGAAACGGCTTCTTAAAGCCTAGTCCCTTGAGAAGGCCAGAAACAAGTCCACGATAGAGAGTGTCCGGCACACGTTCCGGGTCTCGGTAGCGATCTCACGGACTGGAGTGCGGGAAGGAGGAGTCCGTCCTTGCTGGGGATTTATAGTGAACGGAGATCAGAGACAGCAGCCCAAGAAGGGCACGAAAAGTGGCAGCCCCTGCGGCCTAGCCCGGGCCTCGCATGGGACACGGAGGCCGCTGCTCAGTGGGGAGGCTTTGGGGTCCCCGGGCGTGGGCTGCAGTGGGTGGGGGCCACCGTCCCTTCCGGCTCGTAGGCTGAATGTGGAATGACGCACACTCGGATACAGAGATGGCCAAATAAGGGTGGTCAGATGTCCACGGGCTCGATTTGATGTTAGATTTTGTGCAGCAACATAAACTCCGAGGAGCAAACAAACCGAGCTGAGTCATGGTGTGTTTACGAGCGCCGTGGGGGGGACTCCGGCTCAGGGTTTCCCCGCGGGACTCGGCTCTCGGTCACCCCTCTCCACAGCTGCTGGCTGTACACCGGAAGACCGTGGATGGCTACTGCGGAGCCAGTATGTTACGGGGCTGTGGTTCTAGAGTCAGGGGATCCAAGGACTGGAAGGGACACGGGAGCCATCGGGGCCACCACCCATTGGAGCTGCAGTGCCCTTTCTGGGTCCCTGCCAGTCTCTGCCTCCATCCTCCAGGGACGGGCCTCACCACCTGCTGGGATGCCCACTCCGGCGAGACCATGAGCACCCTGGACACAGGGGGCAGGCCTCAGCCACCCGTGTCCTCGGAGCCCGGCCCAGTGTCAGTCTGCAGAAATGTCCATCCTGTTCTCTTCTGTCTGATGCCACTTTTTATTGAGCTGGGTTCTGGGGGTTGGACCCTGGCCTGGAGGAGTCCAGAGCATAGATGGTGGCAGGGACAGGCCCAGGTGGCAGTGGCAGTGGAGGGTGACGGGGCGACACAGGTCTAGTGCGAGGCTCTCGTGGGAGGACTCCTGCTGGCACTGGGGGGCTGGCCAGGCGCGTGGACAGAGCACGGCCTCCACTGCGTGGGCGTGAAGGCAGCAGAGGTTTCCCTGACCCTGTGACCTGGTGAGGTCAGCTGGACACCCTGCCCCTGGCCTCTCGGGGGGTAGGTTCCATGGACGCCTCCGGCCCAGGAGCCTGATTCCACTGCCTTCCCTGGAGTCCGACAAGGCCTGTCTCACCCGCGTCCACCACGTCCCGCCTGGTGCCATGCCCAGCGTGGGGCTGGGCTTGCCCCGTTTCCACAAGCAAAGTACGAGGGGACGCTCCAGCAGGCGTGCCTGGGTGTGCAGGGCCCCGGCCGCACCACGACGGGCCTCCAGTGCCTGTGCATTGGGCGAGTGCTGGGCTCAGAGTCCCCGCTTCCCGCGCCCTGTCTGAGCCCCTCCTCAGCCCCTGGCCCGCCTGCACCCGTCCAAGCCCCCGGCTCAGCAGGCCAGAGGGCGTCTCCCAGGAGAGTCTGGCCCTGGAGGAGGCTGTGGTAGGGACCGCAGTTCCTCCTCTCCTGGGCTCAGCGTGTCCCCTGGGGCTGTGGAGCCTCGGCCCCTCCTTTCCTGGACAGTGGCTCTGCCAGCATCGGTCCGCTCTGTGCCAGGCTGCAGGGGAAGTGGCGGCTGGCAAGGCTGGTGCACCATCGTTAACAAGGGCATTTGCTCCAGCCTTGCCTGGGTTCTTCTGGCCCCTGCGGGCAGCCTGGGATGCAGAGAGCTGGCCGTGCTGCCTGGGGCCAGGGCTCTGCGCCGCACTCTGGGGCCGCTTGTGCCGCGAGGGAGGCTTGTGGTCAATGTGGTCCTTGAGGCTGCTCCTCCGGCCTCCTCGGAAGGGCAGTGGCTCGCAGCTGTGGTGCAGGAGGGAGCTCGGGAGCGCCGAGGTTCCAGTCACCCTGGGAGTCTGCCCTTGGGTCCTGGTGAGCAAAGAAATGCGTCAATCTAGGCCAGGGGTGCAGTTGTGAACTGACCAGCTTCAGGGCTTCTGCACTCGGGCCTGGATGTCCTGACGGAGGCTCGGGCCTGAGTGGGCAACTGACCCCCACCTAACGGACAGAGACTGGTACCACAGGGCCCGACCCAGCGGCAGCCGAGACAGGTCTGAAGGGTGTGTGGCCTGCACCCGAGCGTGGTCCTTGTCATTCCCAGATGCTCTGGTACTCGCCAAAGGTGGCCGTGCTGGGAGTGGTCCCTCGGCATGTTAGGAGGTGGAAGCCTTGAGAGGGGGCCTGGCAGGGAGTGACAAGGTGATGGCGGCATCGCCCTTTGGAGGGTTAGTGCTGGTCTCCATGGATAGTTTGTCCCCAAAATGTTATGCAAGAGTGAACCTGGCCCTGAAGCCCTCTGACTTCCTATCTTGCCATTTAGGTGCTTCCACTATGATGTGGTCTGCCACAACGTGAGGCACCTAAGGAGGGTCCTCAGCAGAGCCAAAAAGTCAGGGCCACCTGATCTTGGATTTGCCTCTTCTGACACTAAGCGAAATAAATAAACCTTTTTTCTTTATAAAGCACTCAGCTTCAGGTAGTTCATTATAGCAACAGAAAATGACTCAGACAACTGGTCCTCAGCAAAGGCTATGCTGTTCTTTGTTTCTGTGTGTTTGCACTGCAAGGATCCTGGCCTAGAGCCCCACTGACACATTCATTCACCTGGGGCACTCTTACAAGGTCCCCAGCTCACCTTGATGCTACCCCTTATCCCTCATGTGAAGATTGGGCCAGCACATGACCTCTGGCTCCAGGTGATGGTCTGTGCTGTCCTGCTTCTCACTGCATTGTTTTAAAGTCCTGTGGGCCTCCAGGGTAGGGCTGGCTCTAACCCAGCTCCATCCTCCTTTCCTCCTTGTCTGGTCCAGAGTATGGCACAAAATAGCTGCTCTGGAAAAGTTTGTAGACTTGACAGCATCTGAGCTTGGCCTGCTGAGGTTGATGTGGAAGAAGACAGTGTTCAGCAAAGTCATTCACGGATTCAGAAACCCCAAAACGAAGTTGGTGTTTTCCTGATTATGAAATCATAGACAATTTGCAAAGTCTGGCTCAGCCAGCGTTCACCCCTTTCCCTTCTTGCACCGGGGCCCACCCCTGCCCTGTGCTGCACCCAGAGCTCCTGTAACCCCCCATCCTCACTGGCTGCCCCACAGCGACATGGCCCCCAGCAGAGCTTCTGGGCTCAGCTGTGGCTCCAGGAGGTGGAGGAGGTGGGGAGTGAGGGGCTCACTGACCAGAGACCGGAGGCCGAGTGCTCAGAGGGCCAGTCCCGATGGACAGAACTGGCGAGACTGTGCAGTACAAGGAGAAGAAGAACCAGGCTATTCTTTCCCTTCCTGGCCATCTCGGGTTCATTTTTGTTTAGAGTTGGTTTTTAGTTGTTGTGTTTCCTGTCCTTTGCCAGGGTCGTCAATCAAGTTATGTGTACACTGCACAGACTCCGCCTCCAACCCCCCCGTATTATATCACAAGCGTGATCTTCTCGAGTTCCTTTTTGTATATACCTTTTTTAAACAGTTGCTGATCTTCCACTAAGCATATTGGTCGTAGTTTACTTAATCCCAGTTATTAGAAGTTAAGGCTGTTATAAAATCAGTGTTATAAAATAACAGCGCGAGGACACACTCGGTACCTCGCTGGCTGTCTTAGGAGAACGGGGCCTGGGCTTGCAGCAGCTTGAGCTCTGCTGTGCTGGCCTGGGCCAAACCGCAGACATGTTTTATTTGCTCCCCACAGAGTTGATCTGCCTTTTTTTTTTTTTTTTTTTTTTTTTTAAATAACTTGAAAAATCTGGAGCAGTCACAACCAAATGACATCTTACAGCTTCTTTGGAAGAATCAGATCGGTGATCTGGGCCCTGATGTCCTGCAAGTCGCTCTCTGGGTGGGGCCCAGCTCTCCTTTTGCCCCAGGAACCCCCCCCTTCCCCTCCACGGGGAGACGATGTGGCCGTCATCATTTGCCCTTGCACTTGGATTGGGGTTTCTCTTAAAGACATGCGAGATGGTTCTCATACCTATGCTTTTTCCAAAAGTGAAAACTGAAGGGCAGATCAAGTGGGCCTTGGGTTTCTTAAAACACAAAAGAGGACATTATTCTTGGGGGAATTGAAGAATTTTCCTAATACCTCACATGCAAATCAAGTGCATCTTTATAGAAAGAAGGCCGCTCAAACGACGTTTTGTGAAATTTTGTTTGTTATTTCCACAATCACACGTGCTGGGGACTCGAACCCGGGCCTCGAGCATGTGAGGCAGGCACTGTCCGTGATGGGCTACATCGCCAGCACAAAATTTTGAAGCAAACACTAGGTTCCTGTGCCCTGGCCTGCTCTCTCACCATGACAGTCTCTGCTAGGCAGCGGTCACATCTTCATGTGCAACCCTTTCCTGCAGGCTGCTGGACACACCAGGAGCTTTGTGCAGCAAAGAAAAGACATCTGATTCCCAAAGACGGAAGCCCCAAGAAGACGTGAGTCTCACACAACTCCCTGGCCAGAGGCAGGTGGGCTTCAGGTACAGGGCGCTCTAGGTTCTGTGCTGACATCAGGGGCCTGAGTTCTCTCATCTTTCTACTCCAACATTCTCAGCACTGATGTCGCCCCGAGGCTGGTGCATCTCATGGCTGCCAGTTGATAGTCAGTGACAGGTGGGACAATTCACACCCACCAGGAGAAGACAGAGAAAATAAATTTTCCTTCGGTCACGTTGGGCCAACTCAGGGCTTGCACCGTCGAGAGAGAAAGGTCTGCAGAGTCCAACTCAGGGCTCAAGTCAAATTCCTGTCACTCTCCACCTGACACCCGATCTCCCCAGAGCAGCCTTTGACCCTCTCCCCTCAACCCTTTTCTCAAAAGCCAGCAGGCTGCACAGGTCTCAGTGCCACGGTCCACGCGATACTTGGCTTTGGTCCGTCAAGCGCTCTTCTCCACAATGTCACCTGTCACAATACACATGGCACACCTCGGCCGACTCCAGGAGGGGGACGGTCAGGCTTGGCTGTTCACGTGAGCAGCAGGCGCTGTTTCCAACGCGGCTGGGCCCAAGCCGACTCAGGGACCGGCCGGGTGTGCGGCGGGTGGCCGGCTTTCTGCTTTCCAGGCTCGGGGGCTCACGCTAGCGGTTGGCTGGGGTGGGGAGAGGTTCTTCTGAGCCCACGTCCTGGGCCGCTGCCCGTGCAAGTCCAGGAAGCAGTGGTCCCTGAAGTGCTGCGGAGGGTCCAGGTTGGCAGCCGCCTCCCAGGGGCTCAGCTCCTGTCGTTAAGCCTCAGCTCCCACCGTCCCCAGGCAGGCGATGGGTCTCCGAGGACATCGCTAAATGCACGTTAGGCCCTCAGCCAGGGCTGCAGCCTCATCTACAGGGGACCCCTTGTCACCATGCTCTTTTACACTTGGCAGAGGGTGAGATCCCAGAGGTCTGAGCCGGGGAGGCCAAGTTGGGATCTGCACATCTACTTGCAGGGGCCACCTTAGGGCCACCTGGGATGCTGGTCCAGAAGGACGGTCTCGGCCTCCATGTCACACTGCCCCCAAGGACACCTTCGGAGCCAGCGGCCTAGAAACCCCAGCCTCCATCCCTCCCCCAGCCATAAGCCCCCCAAGACCCAAGGCCACTTCTCTCCCGATGACGAGAAGGAGCCTGAGGCTGCAGGCCAGGCTGGTGGTCCCAGAACAGAAGCAAAGGACCCCGTCCCTCTCTGCCGACCCGTGAGGAGCCAGGCTCCCTGGCCTTTCAGCACTGGAGGGGGCGCTGGGAAGCAGGGCCGGGGGCCACGTCCTCCTCAGCAGGGGCCCGCCCTCCGGGAGAAGGCTGCACCTTTCATACATTTCTTTTTCTTTTTTCTATTTTACCATTTGATTCTTTTATTCTACACCTAATTTTCTTTTTCACTTTGATATTATTTACGCATTTATATATGCATTTTTGAAATCCATGTAAAATTTGCCCACAGGGAAAGCCACAGATCCTGAACCCGCGGGTTGCTGGGATTTGGCAGGTGCACCTGACCGTAGCCAACTTCCGATCAAGAAAACGAGGGTCCCCCGGGCCCCTGGCTGCCACTCTGTGGGCCATTCGTGTGTGTTCTTTCGTGAGATGTCTGTTTGGATCTTTGCCAAATGTTTGCCGTGCTGTTTGTCACGTCGTCATTGAGTTGTGAGAGTTTTAAAACAGAACCCGGATGCCAGGCTCCATCAGACACGTGCTTTGTAAATATTTTCCTCCAGTCTTTGACTTGCTTATTCATTGTTAAAGGAAAAAAAAAAACTGTCTTTTGGTGAACAGGGGTTTTACTTTTGATAAATTTAATTTGTTAATTCTTTCATTTGTTGCTGTCTGTGTCCTGTGTGAGGATTATGAACTTTTTTGTCTGTGTTTCCTTTTGGAATTTTCATTTCAGTCTTTATGTTTATGAATTCTGTACATCGTCAATTAACTTTGCCTAAAGCTGTGAAATAGGGATCTAGGCTGACTTTTGATCTCATATCATTATTCAGTTACTCCACATGCATTAAAAAGTGTTTTCCCCATTGGGTGATATTTGTACCTCATCAAAAACTGAATAACACGTAAGTATGAATTTGCTTCTGGGGTCTCTCTTCTGTTCCACTGATCCATTTGCCAATCCTTATGTGGACACTGTTTCTCTTAACGAACGCATCTTTACGGCGAACCTTGCATTCTGAAGTCAGGTACTAAGTTCTCCAACTCTGTTGTCTCTTTTCAAGATAGCTTTGGCTACTCCAGGTTCTTGGTCTTTCATTTCAAATTTCAGAACTATATCGTCAATGCCTAGTAACTGATTTGGTCAGCATTGCATTAAATTCATACTTTAGTTTGAAGATAATTGACATCTATGAAACACTGTCTCTCCAAATCAACGATCACAACATAGTTGTTCTTCTTTTATTTAGATTTTCCTTCATTTCTCTTGGCAGTGTTTTTCCATTTTCAGTGTTTAGGGTCTTACACATCTCTTTTTTGCTTTTTATGTTTATTCCTAAATATTCAAGGGTTTTAAAAATATTTTCTTGTGAATGACATTACTTTTCAAATTTAAATTTCAAGTTGCTTGCTGCTAACCTAAAAATATGATTGATTCCATATATATATACACACACATATATATTTATCTTGTATTTTTGATCTTGCTTAATTAATAACCCTTGTAGCAATTGTTTTGTTGTTTTCTTAGCATTTCCTATATGAATAGCAATATTCTCTGCCAAGCAGTTATCTTTCTTCCCTTCTTACTTCTACGACTTTTCTCTCTACTTCTCTGTTGCCTGGCTAGAACCTTCAGAGCAATGTTAATTAGTAGAGACGAGAGCACGCACCTTTGCCTTCTCCTTAGCTTAAGGGGAAAATATTAAATTCTTCACCATCGAGTACAAGGCGAGCTGCAGCGTTTTCGGCAATACCCTTTCCTTGGACTTGTCTGAGAATTTCATTATGAATGGGTGTTGATTTAGTCAAATGCCCTTTTCTGTATGGATTAAAATTGTCAAGTGCTTTACATCTCATTACTAGGAAGGTCGAACCAACCTTGCACTCTGCCACAAAATCCTCTTGGCGAGGATGCGCCATGTTTACGTAGTCCTGGGCTGGGCGTGGCGATGGTTTGCTAAGATTTTTGTGTCTGCAAACGTGAGGGAGCTGTCAACGCTGTCGTCAAGTTCACGAGGAATGTTTGTCTGCCATTTCTGTGTAAGTGATGTCTTTGCCAAGTTTTGGCATGTTACCCTGACTGGTTACGTCTACAGATTAACACTTTTCCCTCCTGCTATGGGTAGTTTGTTCTTTTTTTCTTTGATCAGCCTAATTAGGGGTTTTATCAAACTTTCATTTATCTTTTCAAAGAACAAAGTTGTACTTGCTCATTTTCTCTATTGTTTGATTCTAGTTCATTAATTTCTGCTGTTATCTTTTTACTTTCTTTCTTCTGTTTATTTTTATTTTATTTTGCTCTCCTTTTTCTACAGAAGCTCAGCTCTCAGCTTTAGATCTCTCTTCCTTTCTAGTACAAGCACTTGTGCTGTAAACTCCCTCCAAGTACCGAATGAGCTGTATTGCACGGGATTTCTTCCAGTGTTGAATATTTTCTAACTTCTTTTGTGATTCCTTCTTTGACTCATACGTTACTTGGAAGTTTGTTGTACGATTTCCCAATATTAATTGAATTTGCATATATAGTTTTATCACCGATTTCTAATTTAATTCCATTACTGCCACTCCGCATGACTTAAATATTAGGACATTTGTTGTTACTTAGTTTATGACCCTGTATCATGTCATTTTGGTAAAGATGTGGTGTGCACCTGAAATAAAGATAGATTTTGCAGAGGTCGAGTGTAGGGGTTGATCCTGATGCTTTGGCTGCCTGTTTTACTGAAGTTTGTTTCAAAGCTGCCACCTTGGTTTTCCAGCTGCCTTCTCGGTTGTGGATAGAGGGATGCTGGAGCTTCTTTTGACATCAGGCCGAGTTCTTTCCCCAAAATATACTTTAGATCACGTTGCTGCCTGCTGTGGTTTGAACGTGGTCTGTCCCCACCAAAGCCTACGTTGAGACTTGGTCTCCAATTTACATGTCGAGAGGTGGGACCTTTAAGAGGTGTTCTGGTCATTAAGAGGGATTTGTGCTCTTCTTGAAGGACATTTCTCCACGACTCGCATGACTGGACCAGCTACGATGTGAGGATAGGTTGTCATCAAGCAAGTCTGGCACCTCCCACATGTGCCCACTTGTCCTTCTACTTTCCATCATGAGGTGAAGCCACATGGATTCTCACCAGAAGCTGAGCAGATCCTGGTGCCTTGTCAGTCTCTAGAACCACAAGCCTAAATAAACCTCTTTCCTTTATAAATTACCCAGCCTCAAATATTCTGTTATAGCAACAGAAATTGAACTAAGATACTCCCCTTCTCTTCGGAACATGGCAAGGGACTCTTGGCCTCTGCTGGACAAGGCCAATCCCCACGCCAGGGCTCTTCTGTCCCTCCCAGGTCCAACTTCTCTAGCTCCACTTTCACCATGCAGCAAGAGCCAAGTGTCCATGAAGGAGCTCCTGCTGGTGAGCACTCGACGGGGCTCAGCGTGTTGGTGAGCAGGACTATGCTCTCGGCCGTCCCTCCTGAACGTGAGGAGCCACTCACAGGTATTCCCGAGGCTCCATTGGTATTGGCACTCGGCAGTGCCCCGCTTCAAACAGCACCCTAAGGCTATCGCTTGTCACCTGACATTTCCAGCAGGCAAAATACCCTGTGGTTTCTGGCCATTCCGCGAGTAGAAATGGGCAGTGAAAGAGAAGCTAGTGACATCATCGAGGTGCCTGCGTATAGTCGGGCTGCTCGCCAGTTTCCAGAGGAATTTGGGATTGTGTTTTGGCAAGTGTAGGAGTTAGGGAATAAGCACGGCGTGAAGGTGGCCTCCTTGAGGACCAGAGCCCAAGCAGTGATTGATGGTCAGTTGAACTCCTGAGTGGCCTTCGGTGTGCTCTTTTCCAGTGCCAGGAAGTTTTCTCATCCTTGGGAATTGACCCCATCATTCAGCACCTTCTCCTCCATGAAGCCTTCCTTGATTTCTTTCCAGAATGCCCCCATCACTGCCCCAAGGGACTTTGCGCACACCCTACTCTAATGGGAAATGGTGGGATGAGTCGAGGTTCTGGAGGCAGACTTCTTAGTATCTTGGGTCTTAATGGTGTCTTTATAAGGTGAGGCCAGTCTATAAGGGACTGAGAATGGGCCTTCCTCCTATGTTCCTGAGGAATTAAATGATCTGATGCCTGAGTAGCACTGACCAGTAACAGGGACTCAATTCTGGTCAGTGGCTGGGTGGGCAATAGTTGACCATGGTCGGATTACTGGTTAATTTTGTTTTGAACTGCGGTGGTTATTTTTATCTGTCTCTCCTGCACAGTAACCTCCTAGAAGAAAGAAATTGCATCTGATTTCTGCATCCCAGAGTCTGACCAGGTACCTGCACATAATAGGCACTCAGTAAACATCTTTTAAAGTGCAAAATGAAACGAACCAGACCCTAAAACTGGCATGAGCCCACTTTTCTTTCTCGACACTGTAGAGGGTCCATGATTTCTGGAGCCACCCAAAGCCAAGCACGCTGTTGGAGTAGGCCTTTCCAAGTTTGTTGAGGTGTCTGCTTGAGCCGCTGCGGCTGCTCGCACGAGGCCAGACTCACCCTTCTGCATCTCCGGTCCGTGCTGATGTCTTGTCCTTGCTGAGTTCCTGTAGCAGCGCATTACAGGAAGGCGGGTGGGGCAGCCTGGGGGCTTTCGCTCCTGATTTGGAAGCTGACTGCACCCGTTTTCTTAAACATGTCCCAGGCTGCTGCTGAGCAACTGGGCAGGGAAGGGACGGAGGACTGGGCCAAGGCCAACCTCTGATAAATTAGCCCGGAGGGAACCGGCTGGCCTGTGTTTTCCCATTCCTGGCCCCCCTACAGGAGTGCTTGTCCTGCAATGTCCGGGACAGTCACAAGCTGAGAACAATGGTGAAGGATTTATTTGGAAAAGTGTGCCCAAGTCCAAGTATTGTTCATCACATTAGGTGGCCGTCCACCCTCTCTGGTCCCAGCAATGCTTTCCAGAATCGTCCAGGTACGAATCGTACTCTGTCCAGGTGATTTTTCCAAGTGCTGTTTTAAGTTTCCTCAGTCTTCCCCGCATAATGACCGCTGCGCCTCACAACCTTTTAGTCATCAATGTCACACAAACTAAGCTAAAAAATCAAGAGATTAAAAATGAAAGCTGTATCACAAGTGAGTCCTAATTCATTCTGTATCAGAACCACACTCCTTCATGTTCTGATACACCACGTGAATGTCACGTCTAAACATGGAAATTGGCAAGACATCTCCCCGAGTGCACCCCAGGGTTTGGACTTCTTGTTACTCTTTAACTCCCTTGTGGCAAAACATTGCTCCAAGTGCCCGCAGCCCATTCCAGGGCATGCCACGCTGGCAGTAATCACACATTCTTCCATAGAGCACGTTCCAGAGAGTCATGAAGTAGTTGTTTCCCCAAAATGCACTGGCCACAGGCCAGGAGTTGACTTTAGCCCTGTCCAGCTCCGGAAAATATTTAGTATGTTTTTTACAAAACCAAATTGTGTTCATAATTTAAATGTCACTTTGTAGCTTTTTCTTTGCAATTACGTATTGTGAAGATTGTCTTACATTATCAAGAGTCATTTCTAACGGCCATAGAGTCCCAGAGTGAAGTATTGTACCATAATCAGTTTATCTGAAATATTATCCTAAGATGTTTAGAATAATCGTGTCTTAATACAATTCATCAATTCATATGCCACACAGCCAGGAAGCACCAAGTCATCTAGTGATGTATAAGATAGTCCTGGCCCTGGGGGAGTGCTCAGTCTCGGGAATGACGTCCTGACCCACCATATCAGAACAAGGGGAACTCACAGGCCATCGGTCTCTGGCGGATGGAGCCTCTTCCTAAAACCTCCCATGCTCTCTGACCCCAAAGTGCTTAGACCCAGAGCTGCAGCCACTGGAGGGGAGTCTCACAGGCCAGCTACTGGTAGAGTCCTCTTCTTCACGGTCTCTTCTAGGATAAGTGATTCTCCATCCCTCTGCATGTGAATCTCAGCTAGTGGATTCTTAAAACACCAGTGCCAAGGCTGACGGGCGCTCATGGGGACTGGAGCTTGTACAGTGGTGAGCTGGTGCATGTTTAACAATCGGCAATGAAAAATGCATGTGTGAGTGCACCTGCACATACGTTTGTTATTTTATTGGAATAAGGGAAACGTAGGATGCAGTTTTGCCTTTGGGAAACCATGGTCAACACATGGTGGCAAAGGACAGGAACATAGTGACACTGGATGGTTTCATTTATGTTCATGAATCAGAAAAAAAGTAGAACAAGGAAGACATGTCAGAACTTCATTTATCAAGGACACAAGTGACCTCTGCTGGACTAGATAGTGGGCTGTGAAGAAGAGAGTGACTTCTTTTTCTCTCTTTTTTGGGTACAACTCACAGATGTGGCACTTTGCTAAGTTGAATCTGCATTGTTGACATTTTATCCATTGATAAAATGCACACAACAGAGTGACAACTCAGGTTCTGGCTGGTAGCATTTGCCGATTCCTGCGGTGTAAATGCCCCGTGGCCGAATTCAAGCTACCAATGCGACCTCACTGAATGCCGGGCTGGAGCAGACGTGCATCAGCTTGTCATGTAGAATTTTCACCACGTAGATGGAAGAGATCTAAATAATCTCAGACGGGAAGGAGTCAAACAGTTTGGATGTGATGGCTTGTGAGTATTTGTTCTTATATGTTTGTATAGTTTACTATTTAATAACATTAGTGCAAAACTTGTGAAAATTTAATAATCAGCTCTCGCAGGGCTAGCCTAAGGCGCCAAAACGCCTGAGGTGGTTCTGTGGTCCAGCCGCAGTGGATCCACTGCCTAGGGAAGAAGTTGTAAAATTTGTTTGCTGAACTTCTTAAGATCATTCTGAAAATGATTCCCTTGTACATTCTCAAGTTGACATCTAAAACTCATCTTGAGATAGTTACAGAACCTACAGTTTCCAAAACGTTATAAATATCAATATTTTAAAAATAAGATGGTTCCATCTCTTCTGTGAATGAATCCTAAGGAATCTAAATGCCAGGGCAATTGACACCCATTATCAAGCATTTACACAGACACACAATCTGTTACAATCTTGAAAAGTCACAATCTTACATTGTTCCTCTTTCTCTTTGAGCTTATAGTCTCCTCCGCTTCCTTCCCCCAGATTTTATCTCAAAGTAGTATGTTCTTTGGCATAAAAATATGGATGGAAATAGAAATGTAGACAATTAGAACTGGCTTTGAACATGGGCTCTAAATGTTAAAAAAAGTTTGGCATGAATTCAGCATTATGTGTATTAGTTCCCAGTTGATTAAACAACAGAATAGATTCTAAATTATGTTGATAGACATAGTTACACATTGCTGGAAGTGTCCTAAGGGACCCACAGGCTTTTGCCTGCCTTCGATTCACTATCTGTGGCGTGACATCAGGGCTAGCGTTACTTTTTCTATTTTTCATTTTTATAAGAAATTCTGAGTAGCATTTTTAAGTCCCCGGGACTGGAAGGGGCTTCACTTCTGACGTCGATTCTTCAAAACCCTCCAAGTCCTGTTCCAGAAGTGACAGGGTTGTCTCTCATCAAAAATGATTTTCCAAGCTCTCTTGAGACATTTGGTCCTTCTTCCATTTTGAGGGAAGAACCGTCACTCTTAGGAAGTGTGAGTAGCGAGCGCTCTCTTCAAGCCCATCGTCTCCCCGTCTGCAGCTGACGGCGATCACAGCACCCTGGAGACGCTGTAAAACGGCTCTGGAGCAGGCCCTGGACCGCCAGCTCGTTGTCCCTCTTCCACTTGTCCGGCGCCTCTCTGCTGGGGCCTGGTCAAGCCCGCAAGTCGGCCAGCGCAGGGACTGCTGCACTCTGGGGCTGGTTCAGGTTTCAGAACTGCCTTGGGTGCTGCCCAGCCACCTCTCCCTTCCACCTCTGGAGACGGCTCGGAAACCTTCCGCGTGGTGAGCGCCAAGTGCACAGCACTGTCTGCGGAGAGCAGAGAAGACAGTGTCCACCACGGGGGTCCAGCCTGGGGGCTGACTCACCCAAGGCTTCAACAAAGCCTCTCGTAGGAGCAGCTACAGGGGGTGCAGCGGTCCTAAATCCAACATCAAAGGACGCCCATGAGACTTCTCTCGAAGCCTAAGTCCTCGTTTTCTTTGAAGAATTTTTGGAAGAATTTTTTTTTGGGGGGTGGGAGTGAAGACTAATAAAAAAAAAGTGGCAGAAAGATACAGAAACTGGAAACTCAAGATAAAAATGATCCAGGATTTTTCCTCGAGTAGAAAATGGGATGAGGTCCTTAAGCCCAGTTGCCAAGTCCCTTTGCTGAGTCTCAGGAGACGAAGTTTCCGCGGAGCCACTGGAAGCCCTAAGGAGGTGTTCAGATGGTGAGCGGCATGGAGCGCAGGCCAGGCGGGTTCTCGGCCGCTCCACCCTCTGGTCAAGATCTGCTGTGGACCTAAGCTGGGCATTCAGTGATATGGCCAAGAAAGGACCGCGTGGCACTCCCAGGAGACCCCTGCCGGCATCAGGCGAGGCTGCAAACGTCCCACTAGCATTCCTGAGGCCCTTCCTTGAGACTGAAATCAGGTGGCAGCGAGTGGCCGCAGGTTCAGAGGTGGGTCCCTGAGGGAGTGGGCAGCGGGTTAAGGAGGAGGAGGATGGGGTTCCGTCAGGTCTTCGATGGCACAGCCTGCTGGACTTGTCCTGCTAGGAACACAGGTCGCGTGAATTCAAGGGCTAGGGCAAGGGGAGCTGACCCGGGAACAAGGGCTACTCCCGACCTGGGCCACACTCCTGTGGCTTCTGTGGGCTAGATGTGACTCAGAGCCACAGAGCACAGGCCTGAGAGCCAAACCCCTCGGCCTGGGCCTTACTCAAAGCTCTGCTGTCTTCCCGCTTATAACCGTGGGAACACTGACCTTCGGTTCTCCCTCTGTGTGTTGGGGCGGGGAGGAGGGGCAGCACTGGCATCTGTGACTTCGTGCATCTGGTGAGCCAGGCACTTAAAGTCCACGGTCTCCAATCCTCACAAGTCTTTAACGCAAGCCAGAAAACATCTGTCTGTCCACTTGTTCAGTAAGGACTTCTTGGGCCCCCACGTGGCTCATGGTGCTGGTTCATGTGACGTCAGCAGGATCCCAGAGAGCAGGAGGTGGAGAGGAGAAACTGCTGCTCTGTAGGACAGACTCGTACGATGCAGCGGCCTGAGGTAGCCCCACCTGCTGCTCTTCAGCCCGGTAACTCCCCAGCATTGTCCCAGGGTTGCCCTGCGTGACCCCCAGCATATCTCCTCGGTCGGGAGCTGGCTCTCATGAGAGACTTGAGCCCCAGCCCCACTTGGCGGAGCTCCAGGAATTCAGTCCTGGACGGTCACGGTGCGCCTTGCACGGGATACTTCTTTATTTCGGTCAATGACTTCATGCCTAGGTATCTGGCCATGACCAGTGTTCCCCTTACAGGAGACTCGTTCACACTGGCAGAAGTCCTTGTGGCTCCTGTGTCCAGTTTCTCCAAATGGCCCCTCTCTGGCAGAGCCCTGACCCTGGGAGAGTTAGGTTGGGGTGGGGTCAGCTGTGAGATGAGGAGGCAGCTCAACACAACCCATGAAGTGACAGAAGCAGCTTGTTACTCACAGGTCCAGAGCGGAGAGGGCAGCCTGTCTCATAGGGTCATGGGACCAGAGAGTCACCTGGCACCCATACACTCAGCCAGTAGGTGGAAGCAAGAGGCAAAAGCGAGGGTCCCTTGGGCCAGTGTCTTTATTGGGGTCCAAGGCACAGCCAAGCAGGCTTCCCCTGGGGAGTCCTAACAGGTGGGGCTAGAGCAAGCAGGTGCGAGTTGCGTGGGGTCACTCTGATTGAGAGGTCGTCCCTGTGGCAATTCTGCACAGTCCCCACAAGGCGTGATGGCCAGTGGGGTGAATCAGGCAGGTGGTATCCAGCTACCCCACAGGGAGGAGGTCACCAGGAGGTGGTGGTATAGGGCAGAGGTCTGGATGGACCACCTCGAGGAACGCGAGAGAGGGGGAGGACGGGAAATCATGCCAAGGGTGACCGAGTCCTGCTTCTGGCAGGGCAAAGTCCAACTCACATTCAGAATGGAGGCCACGGCCGCCCAAGAACTAGAGGAATTTGGATGTGAAGGCTGCCTCTTTCGAACTCGGGTCATAGAAGACGGGGTTTTCTCTCTCAGACATCCATTCGGTGGGGAGCCAGTGGCCATGCAGTGAGCAGCCCTCAGGAGAGGCTGGAGGGGACTTGGCCAACAGCACAGGTGTGAGCTTGAAAATGACTTCTCTGTCCTCAGGCGAGCCTTCCAGTGACAGCGGCCCTGCCGGCAGCTTGAGGATGACCTCCTGAGACCCTGAGCGGAAGCAGCCGGCTCAGCCCTGGCTTCCCACCCCTCCGGGGACAGACAGCAGGTGTCTGCCTTCAGCTGCTACCGTTTTGGATCACGTGCTATGTAGCAATCGGTAACTAATACCTACGCACCTCAGAGTTTGTGGCTAGAAAACTATGAGGAGATTTTGTAGATGAAGAAACATAAAATCAAAGACATGCAGCTTACTCCTAGAAGGTAGGAGAGGGATGGAGTCTTAGAAGTCATCTACTTCAACAGTGTTGTTAAGAGATAAATGAACAAAAATAACGTATTATAAAATTGCTTTGCAGGGTCGGAAATCATACCCACGACTCCACGGCAACCTGTCAACGACAGTGTTCCCCCTGGTCCACAGTCCCTTCCACTCTAGCTGTAAACTGACTTGGGTCCTTCTTACACCTTGACTGACGTCAAGTTCATCTTTCCATGTGGACAGCACAGGGATCAAGGTGCATGCGTAGTGCTCCATGGTACCAGCAAGCCATATTTCCGACGTCTCTCAGTAAACAGTTCTGTTATGTATTATAAATAACTTTGTGAGAAACAACCATATACATGGTTTTTCCATTTTCCCCCAGTAGTTTCTTTTGGATACTTTCCCAGAAGTGGAATTAACAAGAACGATACTGTTTTTTGGGCTGTTGGTATGTAGAGGGGTGCCAAGGAGGTGCCTAAATGCTTCTGATGTAACCTGGGGTGCAGGGGGAGCCTCCTGCTGTGTCTGGCACCCACAGTCTGGTTGGCCTGGGGCAGAACTCCCCTTGAGGGAAGGCGAAAGCTGAGACAAGAGGAAGTTACTCTTCATTGACAACCTGTCACATTTTAGTCACATTGCACCCATTAGTGTCATAGCTGAGGCCCTCCAAGTGTGTGCGTATACCTGTGTGCATGCATGTGTTTTGTGACATGTGGTACCCGTCCCATTTTATAGGCAGAGAAAGTACGGGCTGCATACAGGTAAGTGATGAACCAGAGATTCGAACCCAGATCTGCCAGATTCCCATGTCCGTGGGTTGCCTTGAATACAACTTTGATTACTCGTTGGTGTTACATTTTGTGACTCCGCTGTCCTTCAATCCTTTCACTTCAAGGTTACAAATGTGTTGCTCTCACGAAGAGAAAGACAGCCAGCCTCCGCTTCACCCTGGGAAGCAGGCAGGACTGCACCTGACGGTGAGCTCATTCATGCCACAGGCAGATTTCCCTAAATTTTCTTGAGTTTAATGCAACTTCTTTGTTACAGTTCGGATATGAGGTGTCCCCCAAAAGCTCATGTGTGAGACAGTGAAATAATGTTCAGAGGTGAAACGATCAGATTATGAGCATTAACCTAATCAATAGATTAATCCCCTGTCAGGGGTTAACTGGGTGGTAGCTGAAAGCAGGTAGGTGTGGGTGGGGGAGGTGGGTCACTGGGGGGTGTGCCCCTGGGGTTTGTATTTTGTCCCTGGTGAGCAGAGCTCTCTCTGCTTCCTGTTGCCATGTCCTGAGCTGCTTCCCTCTGCCATACCTTGCCACCATGATGTTCTGCCTCACCTTGTATGGAGCCAGCCCACTATGACCTGAACCTCTGCAACCATAAGCCAAAATAAATGTTTCCTCCTTTATGTTGTTCTTTCAGCTCTTTTGGTTACGGCAATGGAAGGGCTAACTAAAACACCCGTCAGCTGAAGTTTGCACTAGACGCGGGTAGCTCGCTCAGCGCCCCATTCCAGTTCATTGGTTTCTGTCCCTCGTCCACTTTCCCTGCCTTCCAGACTGACACTTACATTCCAAAGCAAGGCTGGAAATAACACCTTCTGCTCTCTTTTCAAGAAAACTGATTAAGAATCAGTTTGCTCAAGGGACCTCCTTTGGGTCCAACCTGTGGTGACTGATTTTCACACCCCTGTCCGTGAGGCCAGACAAAGCTGGTCCCGACTTCCCCGCCACTTCCTAGATCACAGGAGGCCTGGACAAAAGCCTGGCCAGCTTTGAAGTGTCCGTTTCCTGCAAACTTTGGCTCCTGGGCAACGGGGCTTCCCTGGCCCGAGAGGCCTCCCTATATGGTGGTTGTTTTTCTTCGCTGGGGCTGCTTCCCAGAATAGGTGCTCAGGAAGCAGCTCTATTAACTCACTGAGGGAAGGGCGTCTCCAGAAGGGACGAAGGTATCCCGGGATGGAGTGGGGAAGGGAGGGCAGGAGACGATTGGACCTCTGGGGTTGGTCATTCCGGTCGGGACATTGTGTCTGGCGCTGTGGGCCCCAAACACATTCCTCAGCTCTGAGGAAGCCCAGGAGGAGGGTGGTCTGGAGTGGCAGGGCCCCTCCCCACGCCACTGAGGTAAGTTGCAGAGGTCTGGTTCTGTCTGCCCTCAATCATTTAGAATCCATTGCTGCTGCTTCTTCTTCTTTTTTTTTTTAAAGGCGAAATTCATAATAACAAAATGGACAATTTTAAAGTCCACCCTTCCTAGTCACATGATTGTGTAAACACCATAGTCACCTGGCTGCAAAACATCCTCCGTGCTTCAGAAGAAAACCGCATATTCATTAAGTGACTCCTGATTCCGGCCCCGCTCGGGCCCCTGGCAACGCCCATTTTCTGTCTCCGTGGATTTAGCTGTTGTGCGAGTTCCTGTAAGTGGGACCATGTGCCCTCCAAGCGGGCTTCTGCCACTTTCTGAGGCTCACCCACAGTGTAGCACGTATCAGGGCCTTGTTCATCCTAATGGCTGAAGCACATTCTGCCACATGGACAGATCTCCCATTGGTGGATGTTCGAGCTGCCCCATTTCTTGGCTGTTGTGAACGGTGCTGCTGAGGCTATTGGAGTACCTGTTTTTAATCCTTTGGGATCCAAGCCAGAAGGGCAATTGCTGGGCCAGATGGTAATCTTATGTTTAACTTTTTGAGGACCCACCAAACCAATTTCCACAATGGCTGCATCATTTTCCATTCATAGCGGCAATTGCCAAGTCTCTGCATCCTTGCCATCACGAGCTATTTGATGATAGCCATCTGAGTGCATGTGAAGTGGGACCTCATTGTAGTTGTGACTGGCGTTTCCCTGCTGGCTAACGATGTTGGAGACCTTCTTTTACGCTTGTCTGCTATTTGTATATCTTCTTTGGGGAAATCTCTATTTAAGTCCTTTGCCTGTTTTTTAATTGGGTTAGAATTGATTTTGATCTCAGAGCTGAAAAGGGCTTTGGGGATCATCTGTTGCTGCCAAATTCCTCCTGTTTTACAGACAAGAAAACAGCAATCCAGGAAGGGACACAGAATCTCCATGATCACACTGTGGTGACTGGGCTGGGACAAGAAGCCAGGTCTCCTGAATGAACTCTGCACCCTGCACAGCCTACTCTTTACAGATCTGACCTGAGGACAAAGACTGGAAAGTCCGAACTTTGGCTCTAAGAGCATGATCCACAGTTCTGTGAATCTGGCCTGCTGGTCACCCAGTGAGGTAGGGCCTTAAGAGCAATAAGGGTCAGTAGGATTCACACCCAGTTAGCTTCCATCATCCTCCCAGACCTTGATGTCTCCAGCTCCTTGCCCTTTCCACTTTTTAGTTTCACCATATTTCATCCCATGCAAGTAGATGGGTAAGCAGGTATAGGATGAGGGCATGGATAGGTGCATGGGTGGAAGGGTAGTGGGTAGCAGGTGGATGGGTGGATGGATGGGTGGGTGGATGGATGAGTGAATGGATGAATGGGCAGGTGGGTAGGTGGATGGAGGGATGGATGGATGGATGGATGGATGGATGGATGGATGGGTGGGCGGGTGGGTAGGTGGATGGTTGGATGGACAGATGTATACAGCACTTCCCCAGTTCCACTGCTTTCCTTTCTCCTGAGTTTTCCTACTGAGTTCTCTGGAATGCCCATTATTGATGGTGGGACTGAGTAGTGTGCAGCTGCTTGTTTAGGTGTAGACCTGGCCTCTCGGGCGGTGGAGTTAGAGATTCCTGCTGCAGTGCAGCTCTTGGAGGCAGCATGGACGTTTCAATCCGGCCTTCCCTCTCCACCTTCTCTGGGACCCCAGCCCCTCCACGCCTCCTGCTTCATCTACATCTTCAGTCTGCCCCATACTAATCTCCAGTCAGTCTCTTCCCACCAGGGCAAAACTGGCTCAGCTCTCCCTGATGTTTGCAAACCTCCTCTTGAACCCATGCCCCACCTAACAGGCTTTCCCACACTCCCCTTTCCACGTATTGGCAACGTCTTGAACAATTGATCCTCCATAACTCCTATTCCTCATTCGTTCTCATTCTTCAACCGATCCTCCGGTCTTTGCCTCCCACCCCTCACTCCACCCAAATCACCTCCCACCAAGGTGCACTGTGGATCTCTAAATGCAACCAGTGCTTGGGAGACTTTCCTTGCCACTTACCCACAGCATGTCACTGCTGAGCGCCCTCCTTCCGGCCCTCCTCTGCCCCTCACCTCTGCCAGCAGCTCTTGTATCCAACTCTCAAACACTGCCACTCCTCATGGCTCCATCTGGGTTCCCCTCAAATCAGAACTTTCCACACAGCAGATGATGACCATCAATCAGCTTATGGTCCCCAAATTTCTATCAGAAGCCCCAACCTCTCTCTGGCATCCAGGCTAGAAAGTCAACCTCCCGTGACAGATAGTTGCCTTAAATTCATTGCTAGAAGCTCAAGTTCGTCATGACCAAGGCAAGTCCTTAGTCTCCCCTCCAGTTTTGCATCTCTTCTTCTTTCCCTGACCCAGCCTGTGAGAGCTGGCCAAGGCATTTTACCAGCTCTGCTCTGCAGGCTGCCTGAGCTCAGTAAGTCCCGTAGCTCCATGAGCAGAGGTAGCCCAATGGCAAGCGTATTCGGAACATGCAAGGGCAACCTGCATGTAGCCGGGCACAAAGACCTGGACAGCACTGTCCCCAGGCAACCAGTCCTAGAAGGAAGTGACCAGCTAAGGCAGGACTCTGAGCTTGCACATGCTGGTGGCTCTTACTCCCCACTCGGGCTGCCCACGGTGCCTCCTCGCCCAGGGGTGGGCAGGTGAGCCTCGAGCTGGATGCTCCCTGCTCTGATATCTTCCAGCCAGGTGCATCCACAGTGAGAAGAGGGACCAAGGTGACTCTAGGGTCACTAAGGGGTTTTCCCAATGCCTGCCCAAGGGTGAAGCCCTATAGCTCCTCCGTTTCATCATTCCGTATCACCCGCCCTGGGATCAGGCACGTTGGGCCCTGTAGAGCTGCTTCCTACTTTTGGATCCTGGCTCAGGCTGTGCCTGGAGCAAGCAGACAGTGGCCCCGATCCTGGTCTGCCTTTGGACGCCAGGATTTGGGTGCAACTGTGAGATCCTGATGAGGCTGCTCTCTGGTGACTCTCAAGGGTCCCTCTTCTGACCCCGTTTCCCAGGGGACGCCCCCTGGGCTATCTAGGCCCGCACCTCCTCAGGAGCCTCCCCAGTGCTTCCCTCGGAGCTACGTCATCTGCAGAAAGAGGCGTATGCTATGCCGAGTGGTCCCTGGGACGGGTTCGGGCTCCTGCGTCTCACATGGAAAGGCTGCAGACTTGCCCCAAACACCCCCAGTGTTGCTTCTGTGCCCCGAGAAGCCTCCCCATTTCCTTTGTCTTTTAGGGGACGGGCAGCGCCCATCCCATTTTGTTCTCTAGGGATGTAGGAAGCACATTCTCACCCCCTCCCCCAAAGGAAGCTGAATACCTTTGGGTATCTCCAAGCCCCCCAGCTCACAGCTGTTAATTAGATTCTCCGCCAAACGTCTCCACGAGGAAGGCCGAGGGTCCTCTGAGACAAGCTGTGCTCTTTGTCCTTCCGGGACCCCTGGGATCAGATTGTAGATGAAAAACTCCTTTAAAGTGATCCTTTGTCCCTGATGGCCCTGGCCTTACAGTCTCCTAGGACCTCACCTGAAAGGAGAATTCTGACTCACTAGGCTCAGATTTTGTAGCTGTAGGAAGCAGAGGGATCCATGCCACTATTGGCCACCAGTGAACTATCTATCAGCCATCGCATCCGGAAGTCCAACAGTGGCCAGAGGGGACGAGCAAGGTCCACTAAGTCTGGCTCCCCCTGGGTCTTTGTCATGTGGAAACCAAAGACCTGCGACTTAGCTGGTAAGGTGGCAATAAATCCAGTGAGTCAGGTAGGGTTAGAGGGGCAGAATTGCTGACCACCAGGAAGCTCCAGGGGGAGTCCTGATGACAGTGGTCAGTCCTGGTGTGGACGCCTGAGTTCTGTTTTCTCTTATCCAGATGGGAGCTTCAGCCTCAAAGGTAGCGCCAAGTTGACCACTAACCTGCCTACCCCCAAACTGGGACTGGTTTGATCCATAGCTGCTCAGGAAAATGTGCCTGCTTTTCTTCAGCCTCCACGCAAGGCCTCAGTACAAACTCTCTGATGGAGAATCGTGGCTGCCGGAGGGAGTATGAGCTGTGATCCTATCTTGCAGCTTAGTTTGTTTTGTAAGAAGGAAGGAAGATGGCCTCAGGTTTCCTATGTTCAGGCCTTTTTTGCTCTGAGGGAGAGCTCTGAATTCTGTCAGCAGCATAAGCTAGACCCAGCTAGGATTGCTGGAAGAGAAGTCTGAGGAGACACCTGCTGGGGTAGAACAGCCAGAGAAATCCCAAGGAGTCCCAACCCTGCCCTCAGGTCCTCCCTACCCAAACCCTCTACCCCTAGAGGAAGAAAAAACATACCACGGCTTCAGGAAATGCCAGGAGGGGGATTCGGGCCAACCAAGGTCCTTGTTCCTTTTCCCCTTCAAGACCTGAGGCAAATAAAGATGGACTTAGGGAAGTTCTCAGAGGATCCAGATAAACACACCGAAGTGTTCCAAAACTTACGTCAGGTGTTCAGTCCTACCTGGAAGGATATGATGTTACTCCTTAACCAAACTTTGGCCACTGAAAGGAGACTGTCTCAAAGGCCGCTGAGCATTCTGGAGATGGCGTGCCTCTCAGCCATGCCCCTGCAGCGCAGACTAGGAGCAGATCTAATTACCCGTCTGGGCAGAGGCGGTTCCTAGGGACAATCCCCAGTGGGATCCAAAGGGATGACGGGATACTTGGAAAACGAGACATTTTCAGGTCCTTGA
Organism: Sciurus carolinensis; assembly: GCF_902686445.1. NCBI lineage: Eukaryota > Metazoa > Chordata > Mammalia > Rodentia > Sciuridae > Sciurus > Sciurus carolinensis. Next base: position 191,810,966 of record NC_062214.1, on the reverse strand, counting down.
CATTTCTGGTCCTTGAAGGTCTTGGTAGGTGGAGGCAGAAGCCTGTGAATTACTCTAAGACATCTGAAATGCACCAAGGCCCTCAGGAGAACCCTGCAGCCTTTCTGGAGAAACTCAGGGAGGTGCTGAGAAAGCACACCACAGTGGAACCTGAACCCACAGAGGGCTGCCACGCTTTAAAGGACCAATTTATGATTCGGTTGACCCCAGACATTAGGAGGAAGTTACACAAATTGGCACATGGCCCTGAACAGTCAGATGGCAGCCTCTGACTTAACTCACATCAGTTTTGTGTAACTGACATCAATCAGGAGGAGAGGAAGGAAAGGAAAGGAACGTAGAGACAGAAGGAAGGCTGAAGCACCAGCCGTGGCCCTGCCGGGAGCAAGCTTCCAGGTGTTAAAGGAGATAAATGGAGTGGGCCTCGAACCACAAGAGGAACTTGCTTCCACTTGCAAGGAGGGGCATTACCAACGGGAATGCCAACAGGTTAAGCCACCACTACCAAGGCCCTGTCCTCTGTCAAGGCAATCACTGGAGAAATGAATGTCCCCAGGGGCCAGATTCCCCCAACCAGGCCCGAAGGGCCTTAATGGCTCCCATGACTCCCAGCACCACAGAGGGATCCCGGGGGTGCTTCTCAGTAGGCAGCCAAAGGGTCATTTCCTTCCGGACCCTGGTGCCGGCTTCTCCGTACCTGTATCCTAACCAGGACCCCTTTCCTCTGACACCATGATGGTGTGAGGGCCATCACGAAATGTCTCACTCCCCTGTTGAGCTGCGAATGGGATGGGTGATGTTTTCTCCTGCGTTCCTGAGAGCCCTGAGCACCCTACTCTTTTACGGGAAGAGACATGCTCTCAAAACTTCAGGCCTCCATCACCATGAATTCGGGACCCCAGTGCCCATTACGTCAGCCTCCATTACAACGTGGTGTAAATCCTGAGATAGGGGCCACAGAGACAAAGCCGCACCAGGGGAGTGCAGTTCCAGTCAGAATAACTTTGAAGGACCCCTCCATCTTCCCACCCCAGAGACCGCACCCCCGCGAGCAGAGGGAGTAGAGGTTTCCTGGAGGTCACCCCAAACCTTAAGCAGCAGGGACTCCTCCTGGTGCCTGCAACACGCCCAGTTTAGTATCCAGCCTTAATTGGCTCCAACTGTACCCATTTTAATGCCAGCCCTTCCCTTTGCTCGCCCTAATTGTAAAGGCAGCCCACTGCACAGATTGTACCGCTGAGTCCTCCAATCAGGGAGAAGGGCCTCCTGTTAGGCCAACAGCTGCCCCTTCTGGCAGAGGGACGTTGCTCCTGCTGGATTTCCTGCAGCACCTTGGGATTCTAATAGGCCTCAGCGGAACAACGAAATCTCAAAAGCCACTCAGGAGGAGCCTCCCGACCTCTTGCGGCCTTTCGAGGGGGCGCTGCGGCTTCTGAATCTTCGCTCTCCTTTCACTGAAATCCCTGCTGCTTGCCAACCTGAGGGTGATGGCACATTCTTCAACTCCAGGGAATGTGACCCCGTGCGACCCTGTGGGTCAGCTTACACCAGAGCAGTGGAGCCACGTCCCTCGGCTGTGATTGAACATGTCTCCCCAAGTTCTGTGTTGGGATTCCGAGTCCCAGGGCAACGGTACCTCAAGCTGGAGCAGCTCCTGGCGAGCTAGTGCTCCACAGACCTGTGACAGGTTGAGGCCCGGCCTCGAACCTGCTGTTGGGCACACCCTGGAGGGTCCCCTTGCAGCTCAGCCTGCTATCCACACTCAACCTGCTGGACTCCCTCTCAGGGAGCAGCCACGACCAGCGACCTGCCGACTGGGACATAAGGATCCAGCGCGCTTGCCTCCCTGGGAGACTCTGCAGGCGGGGCCCCACCAGCACTGCGTGGGCTTAACCGGGGTCTGGCTGCTCTGTGGCCTCTGCCCTCCCCCAAGCCTGTCCTCCTCCCCTCCTGACCGTGCCCCAGCCCCCGCCAGCGCTTCGCAGCAACCCTGGTGAATCCAGTTCAGCTCAGTCTCTCCCGGGGAGCTGAGTCCTAGACACCAACAGCCATCCTGATCCTCACTGGGACTTCCTGTCACCTATCTGCAAGCACCTGGAGGATGAGGCTCCTGTCTCTGGGCCATGGTGGGCCTGATGAAAGGCACACAGAGCCTGCTCGTGCAAGGCTGGCTGAAAGGCCTGTGTTGAAACCGGAAGGAGGAGGAGGCTGCTAGGCTGGGAACCTGGCACGCGGTCAGGTTAGGGACCTGGGCTAGGTGGTGGCCTCCGCTCCCTGCTCCACCGGGAAGGTGATCTAAATCGGGCTGCTGTCCCCTCCAGGGCAGGTCAGGGCAGATGGAGCTCTTGTGAGCCTGAGGCTTTGTCTGTGCTGTGGAGGGTTTTGATGCTGCTCCCTGCACTACAGGAGAAGTGGCAGTCAAGGAGACACGCAGTCGAAGTGGCTTAGACCTTCAGGGCACCTGTCAACTCACATAACAGCTCTCCAGGGAGGGCAGGTAGAAGATTGTTTAGCCCAGCGCTGCTGGCTTTGTCATTAGGCTTGTCTCCTCATGGTTGCAAGATGGCAGCCATAACTCCAGACTTCACATCCTCATTCGCTAGGACCAGCAAAGGAAACAATTTTCAGCCATTGACAAGTACACGTGTAAATGTTCGCCACTTAGACCCTAGGTGACTTAGATGAGGGCTTCCTCAGGGGCCCTAGAGTTGGGAAGGACAGGAACAACCCACGCTGTAATCCTGCGGGGCCAGCCTATGGGTGTGTGATGGTACCAGCCCACAGGGCCTACCCTCACACGGGCCTCGGATTCGGTTCGGAGCTCTGCTATCGCTGACTTGAGAGTCTGAATTCGATCTTTGGACTTGGGTTCTGTGGACGAAGAGGGAAGGGATCCCGGAACCCGTGCGGTGCCTGGGACCTGCTCCCGCCACCCCATTCGCCTGTAGTGTTCACGATGCACTGCGCACGTACAGACTCCAGGAGGGTCAGCGTGCTGCCCCTACACCCGAATAAAGGGGCGCTGACGCCAGGAGGCCGCTGGTCCTTTCCTTTCCAACCACACCATGCTGGGAGGTGGGAAGGTGGGCAGTGCACTCTGAGAAACAGGGATGACCAGGGATACCACTTCGTTTCTCAGTTATGTCACTTCTCTATGCCGGTCAACCATGAACACCCGCAGTTCCCGTTCCTTTGTGTCCCTTGCTCATTGGTGGAGTCTGGATGGAACGTGCACCTGTCAAGAAATGCATTCTACTGTCGTGTACAACTAATTAGGACAAAAAAAATTTTTTTTAATTAAAAAAAAATAAATGACCTTCAAGCCTGGTGTGGTGGTCACCCCTGAACTCCAAGGGTTCAGGGCTGAGGCAGGAGGATCCCAAGCTCCAGGCCAGCCTAGGCACTTAGTGAGACCCTGTCTCATAAAGAGGCCTGGAGATAGAGCTCAGTGAGAGAGCACTTCCAACTTCAGTTCCATAGTACTGAAAACAAACAAAAACAAACAAAAAAGTACAGAAAAGAAAAGGAGAGAAATGCCTAATGACCGAGTTTAATCTTACACAGTGTTCTAACTACCATGGAAGAAAAATTACATAATAATCTTGGTGACTCCACATATAAATGAAGTGAACTTAGATTTCTGTTTAAAACTGGAGGATCTGGGTCGTGGCTCAGGAGTAGTGCCAGCCTGGCAGGCACAGGACCCTGGATTCGACTTCTAACCACCCAAAATTAAAAACAAACACAAAACTGGAAGTGCACAATATAAAGATCAACAAAGTTTGTGATAATTACTTAACCTTTTAATTTTTCTTTCCTCATGACATTAAATCGCAAGTAAAGAGAGAGAAACTATATATTTTCTATTTTAATACTTTTAATAGCATCTTCTCCTTTTTTTTTTTTTTTTTTTAATCAGGGTCCACATTTCCATTTCACTCTGGATCCACTGGATCCTGTAAATAATGTAACCATCCTTGAGAGCAGGATCTGGCTGACGTTGGGTTGCCAGGTTGTCTGAGCTCCAGAGGACAGAACAGGGACCACTGAGGAATGTTCAGAGGAGGCAGATTTGTGCAGATGCCAGACATCATTTAGGGGAAGTGATTCACAGTGGAATGAGTGTCTAGGACTTCAGTAATAAGGCCCTGGTTCTGGAAGATTCCAAGGAGCAGTTAGGAAATCCCTTGGGAGATGTAGTAGAAGAGATTCCTGCTTTGGGTACAGGTGACCTCCTCAAGGCAAAACTACTCTGTGACCTAGCCAGAGGACAGGTCCAGTGTCCCTTGACTAATTCCCCTGGGACCACAGGATCCGGGCCTCCTGGACTTCCACAGTTTAGGAAGTCAGTTCTGCGCAGCCACCCACCTCAAGGGGAGTGGGGAAGCACCCCCGAACCCTCTGGTTTACCAGGAGCCAACTACTCAGAGATGGAAAACAAGCCCCAAAGAGCCTGGGCCCAGGTCAGGTGTCACTGGGAAGAGAGCTCTAGGAGGGGCAGGTCATCGCGCCACCTATGGGAGCCTCTTGGAATCCGGCTTTGGAAAGGGATTGTGGAAGGCGATCTGTCAAAACATGTCACTGAACAAGACCTGAGCTGTCTCTCATTTCCACGATTGAAGAGAGAAACCCACCAGTGCGCACCAGTGCCTGACCAAGGCGCCTGCGCTGGGGCCTGTTGGATGCTGAGTGCATCCCGTGCCCGAGGGCTCCCCACCCTCCCTGGGGAGAGGAAGCCCAGGCCTGCGCGGCTGCAGCCCACCTGGAAACCCAGGATCTGGGGCTCCCAATGCCACCTTTTCCTGTAGCCTCAAAGCCTCCTGCACGTGCCTGGCTGACGTCCCCGCAGTGCTGCCGGGCAGGGAGGGACGCCCGGTGCTGTGTGTTGAGACTCTCGGCAGGCACGTGGCCTCAGCAGGGACGTGATCCCAGCGCCGCAGGTGAGTGCTGCAGCTGGGGACCGCACTGTGCACGTGGGCAAGAGGAATCCACACACTCAGATTTGGGGTGTGACAGTTAGCAACTCACCCTTAGCAACTTGGGGGACAACTCCCGACCCCGGTGCCATCGACTTCTCTGAGGTCACTTCCTCTCTTTGTCAATGGACACGGGTACACTTCCAGCTCCCCCGTCTCTCACACCGCGCCTTGCCCGTGTCCTGCGCTGACCTGGCTGTGCAGTCACCTGGACTGGCCCTGTCCCCACCTGCTCCACCTCACCCCACTGCTGGGATCTCATGAACAGTATGCTCCTTTGGTGACGGCCAGTTCCTAAGGTCCATTTGTCACACTTGGTCCTAAGTTGACCTGTGTGGGTAGCGGTCATGCTGTTCCTGATCAGGGAGCAACTGTCCACATCCACTTGCTGAGTCTTGAGGTTACTGCATAGGAACCGGCAGCCTGCTTCGGGGAGAAGGTTGTTCCCCGTCCCTGGTTCCCGGAAGTGCCTGTGGCCCCACAGACACTGGCCACATCTCTGGACACATGCTGGACATTCCCAGCTGTGTGTGGCCATCAGCCTTGTCTGCAGGATGAGTTCAAGTAGACTATTTACTGGGGACATTCTCAGCCCCTGATGAGGCCAAAAGGAAGTGAATTTCTTTTCTCTTTAGGTTTCAGGAAATTATCTGTCACATTTGAGATTATTTCAGAAATATCTAGTGGTCATAAACTTCCTGTTGCCTCACCCTCTGATCTGTTGATTCTATGACATTACAGAGGGAACAGTGGATTGAACGGTGTAAAACACCAAAAATTCCTTCGAATGCAGCTCTATATTTGCTTGTGGAAATGATTTGAAATTGGAGCCCAGAAGTTCAGTCATTTATTGGCTATGTGACCTTAGAAGAGTTACTCAACTTCTCTGAAATTTGGTTTTCTTTTACATCAATGAGGGTGATAACTGCGTCCGTTCTTGGTCCCGATCCTCCACCTCTCTTCACGTGCTCACCATCTTCAGACTTTGCAGTCCTCCCGTCCAAGAGCGAGGTGTGTTTCCCCTTCCCTGAATCCGAGTGGACCTTCTAACTCTCTTTGCTCAGCAGTGATGGGTTCTGCTTCTTTGTGCGTCTGCTCTCTCTTGGAACCCCGTCCAGCTGCTACGTGGAAACAGGCTGCCTCCACGGAGGACCAAAGACATCTGGAGCTAAGCAAACTGTTCCCATGGAGGCCCTTTAGATCACCTGGCCTCCACTGACCCAACAGCTGGCGCGGAGGTTAGAGAGTGCGCACCGAGGCCGGTGGTAATGCCGAGGGCTCTATTCTGGTTCTCTCTTGAATCGATTTCCTGCTGCAAATTATCACAAGCTGGAAGGCTTACAACAACAGAAATGCATTCTCTCACATTTCTAGAGGGCCCCAGACAAGGTCGTGGGCAGGTCTGTGCCCCCACGAGCCCTGGGGGGACCTGTCCTTGTGTTGTGGCCCCTCTCTAACCCACCTGTTTGTACATGGTCTTCTCCCCATGCCCTTGTGTCCACGGCTCCTCTTCAAAGACCAGTCGCTGGATTTAGGCCCATCCTAAGCCTGGTATGATCTCGTCTTGATATTTTCAATGTGGTCACATTGGCAAAGACCCTGTTGCCAAATAAAGTCGCACTCTGAGGTTCTAGGTGGAAATGACCTTGTTGTGGGGGATGCTATTCAACCCTATATTTATTATGTTCCGTGGTTCTATTTGTCCCTTTTTTGAGGTTCTAGGGATTGAACCCTGGGCCTTGTACATGGTAGGCAAGCGCTGTACCACTGAGCACTACTCCTCCCCTTCAAGCCAATACCACATTGTCATGATTAACTGTGGCTTTCTCGTGTGCCTCGTAGAGGGAACGCAAGTGGGTTTTAGAAACTGGACTCAGGGAGGGATAAAAAGAGGCCCTTAGTAGTTGAAGGCCGGGTCCATGAGCAGGACCAGCGAGCTTGTCTCTTTAGGCAGATGAACAAAACCCCCCGCTTGCGCTCCTACCAGAGCAACTAGAACAAAGATACAATCAATTTAAATGTCGCCAGTTTCAAAGACTTAGACAATGTGCCCACTGATTTATGGCTAGATGGCTGAATCTAGAAGAAACCTTCTGAACCCTGAATATCCAGTGATTGGCATGAGATTTGCTTTTTGCAGAAGTTCCCTGGGAACTTGCACATTTCTCTCCAGGAAAATCATACATGTAACCCGAGAGCTGCAGCTTGGGCATGTCACTCCTCCCCTCTCCTCCGAGGGTGAGGGATGCCCGTGCCCTGCCTTTAGGGTGCATGAAGTTTAACTGTCCTTTAAAAAATCTTTGCTTGTGACTTACTTTTGATGCATCTGGGGATTCTTTTCAGTGGCTCAAGTCGAGAACCCACCCAGGCTGAGTTGAGGTCCCTTTGCCCACTTGGAGGAATATCCTTGGAACTCTGTCCAGTGGCAAGTTGACTATTCTGAATCCTTGATATTTACTATAAATTTTAGACCAAGTTTGTTGGTTTCATTAAAATATTCTGTTGGAATTTTCTTGGTAATGGTTGAATCTATAATTGACTTGGACACCTCATCACTATTGTCTTCTGTTCCATGAACATGGTATATTTCTGTCTTCTCTCTTTCCAGTAAAGTTTTGCAGCTTTTCATGTATAGATTTTGCATATATTTTGTACATTTGTTCCTAAGTATTTTTTAATGCTGTTACAGCAATATTGTTTTTAAATTTTGTTTTCTAACTATCCAATATTAATATATAGAAATGCAGCTGGTTTTCATATATTGGCCTTTTGTTCTAAATTTCTAAATTTCCTTATTCTAGTAGATGGGGTATAGAATTCTTAGAATCTTTTTATGTAGACAATCATGTCACTTTTGAAGAGAGACAATTTTACGTCTATGTTCTCAGTCTTCAATTTCTTTTGCTTGCCTCTCTGCTCTGGCCAACCTCCAGGGAAATATCAATGACCAGCAGGGAGAGTTGACTTCTCTGGTTTATTCCTAATTTGATGGGGGAGAATTCAGTCATTTACTATTAAATATGATGTTAGTCATAGAATTTTCATAGATGCACTTTTTTTGTTTGAGGAAGGTTTTTTTCTTTTTTCACTCTTAGGTTTCTGAAAAGTTTTTCTTTTCTCCTTTTTTTTAATCACAAAAGGGTGTTACAATTTGTCAGACATTCTCTCTGTAACTATGACATAGGTTTTATTCATTCTGTTAATGTAGTGAATTACACTGTTTGATTAAACATAACTTTGTTTGTTTTGTTTTTTTTTTGGTGCTGGGGATCGAACCCAGGGCCTTGTGCTTTCAAGGAAAGCACTCTACCAACTGAGCTATCTCCCCAGCCCCTAAACATAACTTTGTTGAGGTATATTTTACTCACCATAAAGCTCACCCCTTCAAGTGTTCAACTAGATGTTTTTTAGTAACTTGGTTACTGTGTTTTTCAACCATCACCATAAATTAGTTTTAGAATATCTTCACTGCCCAAATAGGATCCCTTGGGACAATTTCAGTTCATCCTTGTATCACTCTGCATTCCTGGGCAACTACTAACCTAGTTTCTTTACATACAGCTTCTCCATGTCCTCTCTGGACCTCTCATATATTAGAGGAAACATACAATGTGTGTCTCTTGTGTCTGTCTTCCTTCACTTAGCATACTCTGTGGGGGGGTGGTCTGGAGTATGTCAGTAGTTTGTTCTTATTGCTGATTAGTATTCCTTTGTTTGATGTACCACACTTTATTTACTGGTTGATGGACATTTAGGTTGTTTGCAGTTTGGGGCTTTTACAACTAATGCTGCTACAAATATTCATTTGTAAATGTCTGAGTGAACATTTTTATTTCTCTTGGATAGATACCTAGGAGTGGAATTGCTGGGCTGGGTGGTACTTCTAAGTTCAACTTTTTGAGAAACTGCCAAACCATTCATCAAAATGGCTTTGACTGGGCTGAGGAGATAGCTCAGTTGGTAGAGTGCTTACCTTGCAAGCACAAGGCCCTGGGTTCAATTCCCAGTACCACAAAAAAAAAAAAAGACTTTGACTGAGTTTTTTAAATATTAAATTAAACTTGATTTTCTGTGATAAACTCTTAGGAATGTGGTATATCACTTATGCATTGCTGATTTGATCTTTTAATTTTTTGAGGATATTTGCACTTAGACTCACGAGCACCATTGATTCGTACTTTTCTGGAACTGTCTATGTTTACTTTAAGCTCAGGTCAATGTTAGCTTTATAAAATCAGTTAAGAATTGTTCCTTCTATTTTCTTAAAGAGTTTGTGCAGTATTGATAGTATTTCTTTTGAAAGTATTTAACAGAATTTATCATTGAAAACACTTGGACCGATGTTTATTTTGTGAGAAAATTTTCATAGAACTGTGAAACTTTCCTTGATAGACATAAGGTATTCAGAGTAACTATGTCATCATGAATCCGTTCTGATAATCTGCATTGTGCAAGCTATCGAACTTGTTGGAAATGAACTTGTCATAATATACCTAGGGTGTGCTTTGACTGTCCGTGGGATTTGGCTGGACTGGAATTTAATGTCCCCAGTGCCCCACAATCTGGGGTATCTTTATTCTGCTCTCAGTCCATAGCAGCCACTACCGGGAACTGCTGGGTAGCCTCACCCTGTGCACGTGTAGCCTAATCCTCAAAAGGGCTTGTGAGGACCTGCGCCCCCCACCACTCTGTGCAACCCCTCATCCCTGGATCCCCCATGGATCCCAGTGGCGGGATCTGCAGTCTGAGCTCTGCTCAGACGCCAGCTTGCTGCATCACAGCTGGGAAGTGGCCCTTGAGGAGGGACAGCTGTAATGAGGGGCATCTGGTGAGCTTCCCTGCCTTCGGAGTTGGCTCTCAAACACTGCTCCATGTCCCATGGGGAAAGAAATTGCCTCATATATTTTGTCTAGTTGATGGTTGTTTATGGTGGACGGATTCATTGGACAGTTACTCCACCATGGCCAGAAAGCAAGATTCAGTTTTAAGCTTCAACTTATTTTGGTCATAATTCTTTAAAAGTGCTCTTATGCAATCATAATTGTTTAATGAATCTAGTTCTTTTACTTGTTATATCATTTTTTACCAAACTATTCTTCTCATAAGGAACATTCTGTTTTAGAATTCTGTTTGTTCCCACTGAACAGGCTGTTTTCAGGAATTCACCATTCGTAACAATGAATATATTTGTGCCTTGGGCTTTTGTTTGGTTACGTCTATGGAATAAATGCTCCAATGTAAAATTAGTGGGTCCAAAATTTATAAACAGTTTCATGACTCTTTATATGTATTACCGTATTTCTTCCTAGCAGACTTATTTCCACTTAAATTCAACACCAAGAGTTGCTTTCATTCTTTTCCATATTCAGTTGACTTTCCGTTGATTTCTGGTGAAAATTTAGTAAATATTATTTCCCAAACTCTGTCAGATGTCTTGAGAATATAAGTCTGACTGCATAGCAGAAACTTAAATCTCTTTTTCACACCCATTTTGTTTAATTTTGGCTTACTTTTATTGTATCTTCTCCTAGCAAATGCCTACTTTTAACTGCGTGTCCTACATATGCTTATTTCATAGTTAGAAATCATGTTTCACAGAAACTTTTTCATCTACAGTGAGTTCTTGTTCAACATACGGACTCCATTGCTTACCATGAATGTTTTACATAGTTCTGAAATTTCACTCACAAACTCTAATAAATTTGAGATGTTTTTGGTTTTGCATTTATTTTTCTCACCCTTCCTGCCTGCCACCTTCTTGCTGTTGCCTCCACCTGGTCCCAAGGACTGTCTGAGTAGAGCGTGTTCTTAGAATTATTCCTCGGGACTCTCCTTTCTTGATGACGCTGTTACTACAATGCAGTAACAGAGACAGTGGGACTTTGTGCTTCCTCACCCCAGAGATTCAAATGAAGTTATAAAGCCACAGGCGTGGGAAACGGGGCCATTTCTCCCCACAGCACCATCTGTGATTGTAGACTATATCCCCACCCAGACTTGGACAGAAAGCCCAGCCTCTTCCCCTGGGGCACAGCCTGGCCAGACGCTGGCAACGCCCCTTTGTTGTGATGTGGCACGACTCCAGTCAATTGGACCTAACAAATGCTTATTGCGCTCTGCTCTGTTTTGTTGACGGGGATTGAGGATTAAAATACAGCAACACAACATTCTTAAGGCCTGTTAATCGGGCCTAAAAAGGGAAGGCAAGAATTGCATGATTCATCTTCCCCAAACAGCACTTTGAAAATCTCTGGTGGCCTTTAGAAAGTCCCCTGCTTCTTAGCCCTTTACCATCCCACCTTCGGTCTGCCTGCTCTGAGTTTTCTTCTGCTCTCCTGGGGCCAAGCCCTCAGCCTCCCACCTGGGTGGATTCCTGGCTCTGCAGCTCTGCTCAGGCCTGAGCGGGTTTTGCTTGCAGACCAGATGTAAGACAGGCTGCTGAAAATTCCAGACTAGTGGTCAGGGCACTGGATTTGGGATTTTCAATTCAGAGATGTGTATTGGTTTGCTGGGGCTGCCCTAATAAAATATGGCGGACTGGGGAATTAAAACAGAGATGCTTATTTGTTCTCAGCTCTGGAGGCTGGAAGTCAAAGATCAGGGGCCAGCAGAGTTGGTTCCCCTGAGGCAATTCTCCCTGGCTTGCGATGGCCACCTTCTTGCCTTTCTTGTGGTTGTCCTTCTGTACCCAAGGCCCCGGAAGCTTGTCCTGGGTCCTAATCTCCTCTTCTCATAGGACACCAGTCAGATTGGAATAGCGCCTGCCCTAAAGGCTTCATTTTAACTTAATAACCTTTTTAAAGTACCTATCTCTAAACACAGTCACGTTTTGAGGTATCAGGAGTTAGGACTTTACCATGAATTTGGGGAGGACACGTTGAGCCCATAACAAGGTGGTACCTGAGGTTATGGGCACGGGGGATCTTGCTGAGAGAGGGGGTAAGATGCTCTACAAACTCCACGTCATGGAGGTGAATAAGCACAGTGGGCTGGTAGCAGCACAAAGCTATCCCAAACCATACTCTTTTAACAGACCTATTTACTAGACCACTATTCTCATCTTTGAAAATGTCAAAACAAATATTCTCTTTCTAACTTTCTGGAACTAAGCTTCACTGTTGACCTATCTTCTGCTTTCAGGCTCCTGGTGGTGGCCTTAGCACTATAGATCTACCTCTCCATCCTCAACCACAAGTGCCCCATGGGGTATCTGAGGCTCAACTGTAGCTTTGGGGACATAACAGGGAGTGGCAGTGACCATGGAGAATCAATAATGCACTCTGTGTAGACTGTCAGTCACTAATTTGATTGCATAGACTGCCCCCAAGTGGTAGAACGGACCCCATGCAGCTGGACTTCCCACATATCAAAGGAAACTGAGTGTTTTATTTAAAAATTGGTATTATTTCCACTTTAGAATATTAACTCAACTTTTTAAAAAACGCATCTCCAGGTGTTATTCAAAGCCTGAGACACAAAGTGAGACAAGAGTGCACCCAGAGGTAGGCACCCTGGGTAATTCACACTAGCTGAGTAAACAGGAGTCCTGCCTTCCAAACACCAGCTGCAACTGCCCCACCTCTCGTAAGTTAGTTAACAACCTTGTCTGGATGCTAAACCATCCGAAGAAAGGCTAATGAGCAGCTCTCTATGGAGGAACAGAAGACACGTGCTGGGTCCTGATGTCACGGGAAGCTGCCAGTACCTCTCAGGAAGGTTTTTTCTTTTTTCTTTTTTCTTTTTTGGTCCAGATCACTCAACCTGAATTGAGTCCAGTCTCTAGACCTATTCTCCAGCCTACAGGAAACTCAAAGGTTAGAGGAACCCACAGCAGACAAGGACATGCTCAATCACAAACCAGAATGTAAGGAATTCTGAAAGACAAATGGCCTGAGTTTTTTAGGGATCAAAAAGAAGGAAAGAGACTGTTGTAGATTTAAAAGAGATTTAAAAGATTTATCAACTAAAATCAGGGCCTGGACCATATTTGGATCCCGATCCGGATATTTTGTTTCTCACTCTTGAGACAGTTGGAGAAATGTGAACTTTGGTCATGCATTAGTGGACCTTAAGGAGTCTCTTAATCTTGCTGGAAGTGATGATCTTGCAGTGCAGGGTTTTCAAAGGCCTTATCTGTTCAAGACATAAACAGAAGTATGTGTGAGTGAAATGGGACTGAATTAATTGAATTTGGCATACTCTGGGGAAAGGTAAAAAAGGGAAGGGGGGATGGGTGAATTAAGATTAGCAAAATATTGATGATTATGGATAACTATGATGGACACATATGAAGAGGCATCGTTGTATTAGTCTCTCTACCTTGATGCACATAGCTTGAGCATCTCTAATATATAAATCTAAAATCTGAAATACTCCAAAATGTGAATTTTTTGAGTGTCAATATGAAGCCACAAGTGGAGAATTGCATTCCTGACCTCACACAAGCCATCCAAAATGCAGTGCACTGAAAATGTTGTAGGAATCCTCCAATGCTACACGTGCAAAGCAAATACAAAACACAAATGAATTTCATGTCTAGACGGGGCTCCCAGCCCCAGGATAGTGCATCACATAGATGTAAACATTCCGAATTCCAGGAAAACCTGAGATCTGGAAACCTTCTGGTCCTAGGTATTTCAGATAAGGGATGCTTTACCTGTACTTTTAGCATTCCATAATCAAAGCAAGAAAGCCCTGGAGCCTGGGGCCTGGGTGGAGCAAGGGGCCCTTGCAGAGATCCCTGGAGGCCGTGCCCTCTGCCCAGCCCTGCGCTGGACGTCAAGCTATGATGTGTGGCCATGGGCCGCCTTATTCTATCTTCCCATCCTTTCTTTTAGCAGATGCTGATTAGGCACCTACTGTATAGAGGAGGGGCTAAGTAAAAACAACCACAAAAGCAACAAAACAGATGCCACCAAGAAATGTCTCTTTTCTACTTTTCTTGAAAGCAGCTTCCCTGTTTCCCAGAATTTGGGGCAGGGCCAGTGAGCCGGGTCCTCCTGGGAGATAGGAGCCTGGTCTTATTCTTATGTGTACCGTGTGGCTTCAGAGCAGTGTCGTCACTTACACAGAGCATGCTGGGTCCCAGGCATGCTGCTAAATACTTATCTACATTCTTTAACATTCTGATATTTTATTTTTCATGGGCTTTTTTGGCATTAATTTGGATTTTTTTTTTTTTTGGAATGCTGCTTTAAAATAGACTTTATCTTGACTTCTGCAGCCTGATCACTGCCAAAAGTCACCCCTTACATTCGTGGGGGCGGGTTCAGCTCCTGGCTCAACCTGCGTGCAGTTCTCGACTGTAACTGCTACTCTACAGGAATGTTCTGAAACTTTCTTCGTGAGCCTGGTAGGTCAAAGTAGGAGAAAGGATTCTTCATCAGGGAGGTGGGGGGGACATGTGAGACCTGCAGATCTCACCCAGCCCCTATCCTGTCCTACTTAACCTGCACATCAGGGGTAGGAAGCGGGAAGCGGGGCCAGTGAGCATCTCTCTACAGTCAGGGGCCTTCCACAGCCCTGAGGGGCCACTTCCTCGAACGTTTCTTTGGTCATTCCCGGTGTGTATCTTCAGTTCCAGTCAGCAGCCTGGTGGGGTTTTGTGACAGGTTCCTGATGGAGCCACCCCTGGGACCTCCACAGACTGACCAGCATGGCACCTGCACCCCGCTTCTTCTGCTCTCCTTCCTGAACAGAGTCAGGTGAGGCCCTTCTCTCCTGTTTACACTGCCACGGCTTGTTTCTCATCGATAAGGTGGCCCTGCGACTGCCACCTGACTCACGGCAGAGGGAAGCCCAGGTCTGCATGATTCCAGCTGGAAACCACCTCAACGCTTAGAGACACAGAGGCCGCGTGGGCCGGGGACTTGCTTAACCTCCAGCTGGAAAGATGAGCAGACTCGCTGAGCACGGGACGGGGGACTTCCCCACACCCGTCCTCCCTTGTAATGTTTTTGAGTTAATGGCACCGGCTCTCCTGAGGGGGAAGTGGTGGTCTTCTGGAAAGGGCCCCTGGTTGCTTCTGGGTTACCCCCGTAGCGCTGCCTCTGTGCCATCTCAAAAGAAGAGAAAACCAAAAGTAAGACTTGGGCGCGAATCTCTCGATACCCTGCCCAGCACCTAGTAGGCCCGCAGGAAGCATCTTTCAGCTGGTCGGTTACATCGGCATCTGGGCATCGCGTATTGGTCTGAGGTTCAGAGTCTGTGGAAGGTCCGCTCCCCACCCTAACTTCCCAGAATCTTTCCTGAGATGTCCAGATTCTTCCACGATGGCTTGTGGCTTAAAGCTCTGCTCTTCCCAAGTGCTGCCAACAGGCAGCACCAAAGGCCGTTCTGGAGAGTAGGTGGGGTCAGGCATCGTTTTTCTGTGCTTGCTGCGTCTTGCTGCCTGTGCCTGGAGCTATGGTCTTCAGGGCCTGGGCAAGGGGTCTGCCCCGAGCTCCAGTGCTCAGCATGCAGCGCGCATCCGGAAATGTGTTTGAACAAGTTGCGGAGAGATGGTGCTCTCACCACTTTAGTGTTGAGCTCTGGGTCTGGCACACAGTAGGTGCTCAATAAAGCTTGTTCCACAGAAGACCAAACCAATGATTTTTCAGGAACAAATTGAAAAGCGTTATGACCTCTGGGAAAGGCTGTGTTTAGGCCGGATGAAGAGGTTTGAGGTATCTTTCAGTTGGACCCTCTTCTGACGAACTGGCTTCCAAATGTGGGTTTCTCCTCCCTGGAGGTATTCTTGCTGAAGGCTCTTGAGGCCAATCCCTGATTCCTGGGAGAATACCAAGGAGCTGGGGAACCTGTGACCTGGGGTGGCTGGCAGCCTCGTGCCTCCCCCACCACCTTCTGCATGCCCGCCGGCCAGTGTGGGTATTTCCTCCAAGCAGGCAACTGAACTGCAGAGTCCAGCTTGCCCTGCATGGAAGTCCCAGGGAGTTACGCTCCCAGCTCCAAGACGGAGCAAACCCTGGCTTGGAGGTAACTGGCCAGGGTGTGCGGAGTTCAAGGAGCAGAGCTGGGGTTCAAGCTGGCTCCTGAAGCTCACACTGTCCTTCCAGGCCACTTCCCACACATGCTGCATGATGTCAGCAGAAAATAACTTCCATCTTCCTCTGAGGGTCACCCCATGCCAGGCAGGTTCTGTGGCACCATGTGGACACAAGGTAGGGCCTGGTAGGACCTCCATCGACTGCCCAGGGAAAGGGCCCACGGTCATCCAGCTGGTGCCCAGGACTGGACTTCAACTCAGGCAGGCTCAGTGGCCCTCACGCCCCACAGGTCTCTTCCATCATGGCCTGACCTTGGCACAGACCACCTGATGGCCTCTGTGCCCCATGTCTTGTCTCTCGGTCATCCCGGCCCTCGCCCTGTCACTGCAGCCTGACCTGCTTCCCAGGCCTATGCATGCCGCAGGTCTATGCAGCCAGCCCCCAGGCAGGACCCCAGTCAGCCCCTCCTGGGAGATGCGCTGGTTCCAAAGATCAGACTCAGCCTGGAAAGCTGTTTATCTTGGCAACACTTCACAAGAACACCTCCTTTGTCTTTAAAATCCCATCTCTAGGGTGGACTAAGCCCCTGGCCTGGGTCGGGCACTGTGGGGAGTGTTGGTGACCCAGGAGAGCCATCTTTTGGCCCAAGGAAGAGGGACCCTTGAGGGACCCTTGACTGCATACGCTTTGGTCCAAGACCAGGAGTGCTGTGGCGTCGGCTGCTCCATGGACCTGTTGCCCGAACTCCCACCCGTCTGTCTGCTTTTCTCGTGGTGGACGTGAGCACATGACTGAAGGCGAGAAGCGGGCAGGGGCAGCATGAGTGGGGACCGACTGTTTTAACAGGGACCATGGTGTCCAGCTCTCCTGGAAACCCCGAGGGTGGTTAAGAGATTCGTGGGAATCGGAACTGAGTGGGGAGGGGCAGACTTGGCTCAGTGGCTGTGTGACCTGGGACAAGACACCTCAGCTCCCCACTGGGATGACGGACGGTAGTGTGGCCTTGAGGACAAAGCCGCGGGTTATGAGAAGCCCCTCCCCCTCCCCACGGTCTTTTTCCCTGTAAGAGCCCCAGGAGGGGCAGGGGGTCAGTCCCGTGCCAGGACTCGGGTGTGGGTGACTGAGATGGCCTTCCCTAGCCCCCTGTCCAGGGCACTCTGGGTCACCCCCATGGCTGACACTTGTTGGCACTTCCTGTGCTCTAAGAACTTGGCGACCACTTATTTAAAGTGCTGACAGAAGCCCTGTGAGAAAGAGCCACAGCCGTCTCCCCTTAGAGGTGGGAAGTCGGAGGGCCGGAGGTGGGGAGGTGCCCCGTGGACGCGTGGCTCAGGGCACCTCTGCCCTCACGCCTGCCGGGCTGCGTGGGAAGGCCGCGGACTGGCAGGCGAGCTCCGTTCCCTCTCTGTTCTCAACGTGCTCACAGCGGAGGAGGCCCCGGTGCGTGCAGGCAGCCAGCCGCGCCTTCCACACAGAGAACTCGGAACAGAGGGGACAGAGAGGACGGGGCTGGGCTGGTGCCACACGGAATCCTGGCATCCTGGGAGCTTCCCTCTCGGGGGGCACTGAGGAGATGCAGTGCTGCCCAGCTCAGGGTGCTGCTTTCTACCCGAGTCCAGGGAGGGCGAGGTGCTGCATCTCCTGGGGTGGCTCTAACCGCAGAAAGACTCCTCCCACGGTTCTGGAGGCTGGAAGTCCCAGGTCAAGGTGTGGCCACTTCCGCGCCCGGTGAGGGCCCATGCCTGCCTTGCAGAGGCTGCTTCTGACTCTGCTCAGATGGTTGGAGAGGGTGCTCTTGTTGGAAAGTGGTTCGTCCCTCCAAAACCCATTGAAATGCGGCCCCCACAAAACAGTGCTGAGTAGTGAGGGGACTTGGTGGCCTGGTGGTCATGCCTCACGGTGACTTGGTGCTGTTCCTCTGGGAGCAGGTCATTCTCAGGGAGCTCCTGAACCCCTGAGAGTGGGTGGTTGTAAGTGAGCCCAGCGCCTCCCGCTCGTCTGTTCCGTACACCCGCTTGCCTTCTGCCCTCCTGCCGGGCCGGCACACACCAGGCCTGAGCCAGACATGGTCACTGAACCTTGGAGCCAGCCTCTGGAACGGTGAAGCTTCTTTCCTTGATGAATTACCCGGTCTCAGGTATTCTGTGGTAGTGACAGGAAGTACACCAGGGCAGGGGTGGGAGCACAGGATCTCTTCTTATAAGGACACTAACCCTCTAGGATCAGGGCTCCGCTCCATGACTTTACATAACCTTAATTACTCCCTTATTTCAATAACCCACACGGGGAGGTAGGGTTTCGTTTTATGGAAGGTGTGAGGATACAGTGGAGCTCATAGCAGGAGGGAATTGCAATGGAGGTAGACACAGGGGCCCTAGCAGATGGGTTGAAGGCCTCCTGGAATCCACTGGGGACGTCCCCTGTCATGACCGCAGCGTGCCTCAGTTTCTTCATCTACTAAGTGAGATCGTGCCACTTCCTCATAGCACTACCGTGAGTAGTAACGGGAAAATGGAGCTAACGGGGCTCGCCACCCAGTAGGTGCGTCTATTCCTTTCTAGGTAGAGCAGGTGTGTTTCCCACTCCTGGAGATGGTTGGCCAGGGACCGGCTTTGAGCCATGGACTGTGGTGGGAGGGACGCTGAACCTCAGAGCCCCTCAAGGTGCCTGCAGCTCTCCCTGGTGCTTCTGGTGGATTCTTGCTGCCGTGCGGAGAAGCTCAAGCTAGCCTGTGGGACGCGGGAGTAGTGGGGGAGCTGCCCCTCCGTGCCAGGTGCAGGAGTCAGACCATTCTGGATCTTCTTCTGCCAAATGACCACAGACCTGTAGTGGGTGAGCCTGGTGAGTAGCCGCCTGACTGGCTCAGAGCAGACACATCACCCCACCAACTCCCAGAACCGTGGGCTTAGTGACATGGTCTTGGGCTGAGGCCATGGCTGGTGGTGGACTCCTGCCTAGCATGCATGTGGTCCTGGGTTTCATCTCCAGCACTGTGAAAATAACCAGATAAAATGGTTGTGGTTTGAAGCCACTATTATTTGAGTGTGTGTGTGTTCTTGGCCCAGTGGGGTTCAGTGACCATGCTGAGTGAAACGTGGGCAGGTGTATTCTGCAGACGTGCCAGGTCTGGGCAGACAGGAGGGAGAGCGTGGTCACCTGGATAACCATCTCTGAGCCGGCCTTGACAAGCGCTGTCATCTCGTTCTTTCTTTGAATGCTTCATTGTACAGATGTGAAGGTGGGCACGGGTCACCCGAGCGAGCGTCTGTGAAAAGCTGCAACACTGGAGGCTTTGCCCACGCCCGTCTCCCTGGGAGGGGCTCCAAGCCTTCCCACGGTGGCCAGGACCTTCTTCTAGAAGGTTCTGCATGACACTTACTCTCTTACCTGGCCAAGGAAAGGTCTTGGTGTTCGCACACCTGCCCTCCAAGGGGACGCTGTTCAGCTGACTTCCCACTGCCCCATACCCTCTGCCGTACATGAGGCTGTCCCTACCTCCCTCTGGCCTTGTCTCTCAGGCATGAGAGGGAGCCCCAGGGCTGAGGGTGGAGGGGGCCATTATCTCCCTGATCTTCAAGGGCTTGCCACAAGAGGATCGCAATACCCATGGAAGGGGAGAAACCGAGTCACAAGGTGACAGAGCTGGTCTGGCATGGCACAGGAGGTGGAGGTGGCCCAGGGACAGTCACAGCTGGTGACTTCTTGCTGTCTCATGGGTGCACTCATGACCATGTGAGTTTCTGCTGGTGTTCTGTCTACCCCTCACGTGGAAGAGGGCAGGACCGCTCTGTCCCCAGGGTCCGCCCTCGTGCCGGCAAACAATGCACACAGCTCCGTCTGCTGGACGGACAGACGTGATCACTGAGTCACATTGTGAATGCCTTACGTGTCACACACTGCCACTCCAGGGGAGCCTGGGCAGCCCTCCTGGAGCTCCTGAGAGACCCCGGGCGTGCATCCCCATGCCCCTGGGAGGTGGGAAGAGGTGTGTGTGGAGCTCACGGCCATTGCTGTGGTCATGAGGACCAATGCGCTTGCACAGATCGGGTGGGGGAGGGCTAGGCTTCAGCACCCTGGGCTGGGGTGTCCTCCTGTGAGCAGCCCCGGCCCTCTGCTGTCCCTGGAGCCATGCCTGGGGAGGCTGGGGTGTGCAGGGCTGCTCTGGTCCCCATCACACAGGTGGCCCCTGCTGTGAAGCCCCAACACAGGCAGCCCTGAGGGTGGTGCTCAGGAGATGACAGTACAGGTGGCCGCACCCCTGCACACACAGCCGGCTCCTCCGAGAGCTCTTCAGTGGTGGACACACCCCACTCGGGGCGTTGGTGCCCCAGCTGTCAGTTAAACACCGCGTGGCACCGCCCCTCTTTCCAGGCAGCGGTCACCTGAAGGGCTGGGTCCTGAGGCCACAGACATCTGTCGCCCTTCCTCCCTCCTTCCTCCCCACCCTCCTGGAAGCCTGCTGAGCTCCTGCTGTGTGTCAGGCACGGTGCAGGACTGAGGATTCAGGCGCCTTGACCAACTGGAGCTTGTGACCTAGCAGGAACAATATACTGTTAGAGGGTCAAGGACAGAAAGGACACAGGAGTCATGACCCCAGCACAGCAGGGTGCTCAGGGACCCCCGGGCAGCCCAGCACGACCAACCCGAAGAAGGAGGATGCTGGGCAGAGGTTAGCGTGGGGAGGGCCCCAGGGCTGGGCAGGACACAAAGAAAAGGAGACGTCCCCTGGGAAGGGCCCGAGCGCTGGGGACACCCACCGCGCTGGCTGCAGGCTGAGGGTTGGGTTTCCCAAGTCCTAGATCCAGGGTTTCCCAGGACCAGGGAGCCCCCTGGACGCAGGGCTTTCTGCACACAAACTAAGAAAGTTCTCTGAAAACCAGAACGAGTGGGTCACCCTGGGGCTGGGTCACTGGGTGGAGCCACACAGAGAGGGGACAAGCTGTAGCCAGGCTCCGAAGGGTGATGGGGGCTGAGTCAGATGAGGGGAAGGAGCCCCGGGTCAGACTGTCCCTTGGACCCACAGTGACCTGTAAGTCCGACAGTCCCTGGGTGGTCTGTTACTGTAGGGGACCATCTGGCCTGAGATTAACCTGCGCTCTGGCTCGCTGCTCTTGAAGCCAGCGTGTGTAAACAGAGACCGCAGGGGCCTCCTGGCCCCTCTCCATGTCCAGCAACTCGGGACGAGACTGGGTGATGCAGTCACTGTCCTCTTACCACAGGGCTCCCTGCACCTCCTTCCCCTCCTCACAGGGTCCTGGGTCACCCTTCGTCTCCCCCAGGAGCTTCGTGGGGGCAGCTACCCACCCCACAGGAGAGGCGGGAGGGGGGAGGAGTTGGGGATCCTCATGGTGGACGGTGGCAGGAGCAGGCGCTCTGAACAGTGCCCTGACCCCTCCCCTGGACCTCACAGCCACCCCTGACGCAGGCGCCGGAGGGACGGGCCCCTGCACCTTAAAACAACAAAATTATCCTCTTACAGTTCCGGAACCAGAAACCCCAAATCAGTGTCGCTGGACTAAAAGTCTCGGGGTCAGCAGGACTGGCTCCCTCTGAGGCCCTGGGGGGAGGTGGCTTCTGGCGGCTGTCCACGCCCCGGGGCCCATGGCCTCTTCCTCGTGCACACCCTGCCCTCTGCTTCCCTGGCCACATCTGCCCACCCTGCCCCTCCTGCCTTCTCATTAGGACCCTCGTGGTTCCGCCGGCCTGTCTGGGTAGTCCAGGGTCACCTCCCGCCCGGGTCCCTCACCGAGGCACAGGCATGCGGTCCCTTTTGTGTGGGAGGTAACATGCCCCGGGCTCGGGGTCAGGACGGGGCTCCCTGACCCGCCGGGGCTGCTCTCGCTGGCTTGACAGATGAGGGAGACAGGCTAGGAGAGTGGGGTCTGCTGCCCCAGGCCAGGGCCAGGCGGGGTTGAAGTGCAGGCCCTGGGGCCACAGCACTGGCTCACGTGGCCCACAGGTACCTTTACAGGAACAACGAGGGCTGCCCCTTTCTTTGGGCAGAGGTAGTCAATGCCAGGAACCTGGCTTGGGGAGCGGCAGGGCCAGGGTGTCAGCCCCAGGTGACCCTAGGCCGGATGCCACTGTGGGGCCGTAAATGGCCTCCTCCTGTGGCCACTTTTAACCAGGGCTCACCGGTGGGCGTGTGGGGACAGGCGGGTGATGGGACAAACGAGGTGGGCTGCCTTCCCGTGCCAGTCGTGTGACGGACTGCCTCCTCCTGGGTACCTGGGGCAGCAGCTCCCACGATGACAAAGAGGAAGGCTGGCCCGAGGCGCCCTCCCCCCAGCCAGGCGGACCCTCTGCCCGTCAGGAAGCGCCGACTCTCCAGCCTGCCCTCCGGCCTGGCGCTGGCGAACTTCTTCCGTAAGGCGACTAAGCTCGCCACTCAGCCTCTGCAGCGGCCACCCCACCGCTAGGGCAGGCTCTGAACCGCTGTGACACTACGTCGCTGAATGCGAGTGGCTGTGTTCTAATAAAACTTTATCTGTGACACCAGGCCGTGGCCGCACTCGGTCCTGTCCCCGGGCACCGTGCTTTCCCTTCCCTCCTCCAGGACCCTCGCCAAGGGGAAGTTTGGGAAGAGCCACAAGCCCTGCACAAGTTGCCCAGCCGGGAGAGAACGGGTTTCGCTGGGAGGCAGGGCCGCTCTGTTGGGCAGTGAGCCCCTGGAATGGCGACAGTTGTTGCAGTCCAGAACTGTGTAGCGTGCAGGCCAGCTGCTGACGGCCCCGCATTGGCTCCACGATGCTCCTGCGTCTGTTCTGGGGAAACGGAACCGTCAGCAACTGCGCTTCCTCTGTGCGGTGCCGTGCACAAAGCCAGGGTGGGGAGGGCTTTGGAGAGGGTCCTGGATCTCCACTGAGCCACAGCAGGTCACCAAGGGCACTAGGCCCCATAATTGCACGGACTAATTCCTTATAATAAATCTCTCTCTCTCTCTCCCCAAACATGAAGCTGGTGAGCTCACACATGTGTACACGTATCAACAGAGTCGCTCCTCAGTATCCACAGGGACTGGTTCCAGGACCCCCACATCCTTGGACACTCAAGCACCTTACATAAAACGGCATAGTATTTGCATAAGACCTACACACATCCTCACATACTGTTGGGACTAATGACACGTTAACTAACTCAGGCTGACTCCTTACTCCCTGGCCAGTGAGCAAAATCAAGGCTCAAAGGCGGTTTCAAAGGTTCATGACGATAAACCGGACCACCGTCAGGGATTGGTTAACAACAGTTCCGCGAACGTGATCAGCTCGTGCTTGCCATATAGTCCAATGGGACTCTCGCCTGTGTGAACCCCACTGCCTTGCTGACCTTTAAGCCGATTGGTTCCCGCCTAGCCCCCACCCTACATAAAAGCTGTGTGACTTCCTCAATAAACGAGTTCCTGCTGTGACGGGTCTCCCTGACACGTCTGATTGTTCTCCGCCTGGAGGGCTGGGAGCAGGCGATCAGTCGGCCCTACCTATCCTGATCTGACCTTGTTGGGGAGTGTCCCCTTCCCTTGTCGCTGGTCGAGAAGAGCAAGGGGGCTTAAGACCCCTGACAACATATGCTTTATTTTTACATTTTTTTGAATTTATTATGATTATGATTATGATTCGGTACAGGGAATTGAACTCAGGGGTGATTTACCTCTGAACTACATCTGCACCCCTTTTTAGTTTTAATTTTGAGACAGAGTCCCGCTAGGTTGCTGAGGCTGGCCTCAAACTTAGGATCCTGAGGCCTCAGCCTCCTGTGTCACTGGGATTACAGGCATGCACCACCGTGCTGGGCTTCTCACATTTACTTTAAACCATCTCTAGATTGCTAATAATGTCGGATACAATGAAAATGTGATGTAAATAGTTGTTTTTTGTTTAGGGAATGATGACAAGAAAAGTCTGTATATGTTCAGTACAGGTGCAATTTTGGGGGGAAATATTTTCTGTCTGTGGTTGGCTAAATCCTCAATGTGAAACCTGCAGAAACAGGGCCTGCTGTGAGTGTGAGCGTGAGTGTGAGTGTAAGATGTGCACTAGCAGCTCTGCACCTCTAGTGCACTCGATGCAGCACTGGGGGCTCCGTGCTGGACCTGGTGCCAGGCAGTGGGCCCTGGTCCCAGGTCTGCCCCTTTCCTTCCTGCCTTTCCCGCCCTCGGTTTCCTCGTCTCAGCTCCCTTCACTGGTTTCCTGGTGCCATCCTGGTGCTGAAGGGCATGGTGCAGAAGAGCCCACAGGTCTAGAGGAAGGCCCGTGGTCTAGATGGCAGAGCTGGGTGGACATGTCCCTTGTCCCCTGGAGCCCCTGGCCTTACAGGAAGGAGCACGTGAGAAAAAAAGAGAGGGACTTTTGAAGCAAGGCCAGGGTCCTGGCCTGGCCCCACGGGTGCGCGTGCGTCTACATGGGGCTGACCTCAGCTCCAGCCCACCTCCCCACCCTGTGGCCGGCAGCCACCGGCGATCCCTCCATCTTGTCAAGAGAACTAGAAGTCAGCAGGACGGTTCCCAGCGCCGTCCTGGGCGCAGCCATGTGTGAAATTTGCACAGTGCGGCTGGAGGTGGGGATGCTGGCGGGCGTTCTGGGGACGCTGGGCTTGCCGACCTGATTCCTGGGCTCCAGGGCCGCATGACTTTGTGGAAATTTGTTGAACGGTTACAGGTGACATGTGCACTTTTCTGTCTCTATGTCACACATCAATAAAAAGCTTTGTTAAAACCAACCAGGGCCAGGGCCAGGGCCACGAAGACGGCTGAGGCCTGGGTGGGCCTGTGGGGGTTTTTGGGCCCCCGGCTCAGAAGGTCTCCTGTGGGGTCAGGGCTTCCCAAGGAGCTGTGGCTGAATTTCTTCTCTAGACCACCGAGGTTCGGGGGCCACTCCCTGTGTGGGGATGTGACCTCCTGAAAGGTACAGGGCAGCTTAGAGTTCCGACGGGTCCATCCTGAGGCCGCCAGCCACATGGCGGGTAAGGGGCCCGGGTGGGCCTCGGCTCCTTGCAGTCCATGCACCAGAAACCCGCCGCTCCCCAGGTCTCCTCCCGTTCCTGGCGCCACACTGCCCCCTGCTGGGACAACTGACAACTCACCGTGGGCCCAGGGGACAGTCTGGGGGAGTGAATTACAGGCCTGTAGTTCCCCAAGTGAGGCAGGGTTTTGAAAGCGTCCAGAGAGCCAAGGAGGGAGCCGTGGGCATGTGCAGCATGGTGGGAGGGAACCGAGGGAGGAGGTGGGTCAGCGACTGCGGCCTCGGCCAAGTGCCGGCTCCTGGCCACCCCTGCTCCTGCAGGCCGAGGGGCGCAGGGGAGCCAGAGTGTGTGGCTCCAGGCAGCCCATCCCCCAAGGTGTCTGGGCCCATCAGGGGGCCTTGCAGGTGACATCGCTGTGCCCTGTGCCAGGAATGACCTGCTGTCAGTCACAATACTTCTCCACTTTGTGTCACTCAGTAATGTGCCTGTGCTCCCTCCTCGTCCCCCAAACAAAAGCAGCCCTGAGCGGTCTGGGAGGAGAGACTCAGATCAAGAGAACTCTGGTAACTGGCTTCATAACAAGTCACGAGCATTCTTTATTATTATTGTTGTTGTTGTTATTGTGTGTGTGTGTGTGTGTGGTGCTGGGGATGGAACCCAGGCCTCGTGCGCGCCGGGCGATTGCTCCACTACTGAGCGCATCCTCGACCTTTTTACTTTATTCTGAGACAGCGTCTTGCTCAGTTACTGAGGCTGGCCTTGAACCTGGGATCCTCCCGCCTCAGCCTCCCTTGCTGGGATTCCAGGCCTGCACCACGGTGCTGGTCAACAAGCATCGTCTTGACTGGGAGGAGCCACAGCTGTGCTCAGACCCTGTGGTAACTGGGGCTGCCACTTCCTGCAGCGAGTTCACCCTCTTCGTGGCTCTTTGGGACAGGCAGCCTTCATCCTGGGACCTACACTTTTGGTTCACACAGCAAGAAACTGAACGGACAAGGTTAAGGTGAGAGAGAGCTGTCAGCTCTCTCGGGCACAGAGCTCCCTTAGACTCTGCTCCGGTGTCTGGCTGGTGAAGACGTATTGCTGGTGACACCCTCAGGGTGTCATTCACTGGCTGTGTGACACTGGACAGGTCGCTTAGCCTCTCTGAGCTTTGTTTTCCCCATCTCAAAGTGGCAATGCCTGTGTGCGGCTCTCAGGGTAGCTGCGGTGATGGCTTTAGATGTGCTCCCCAGAAACAGACCTGGGACACGGTTGGGTGATTTATTAAGAAGTGCTTCTGGGGACATGGCGGGGCTTTGGGAACAGGCTAGAAGTGTGGGAACAGAGCAAGGGAGCAGTTTCAGAGAAGCCTTGCAGGGGACAGCCTCAGCTTGACCTGCAGGGAGCTGTGCTGTTGGTTGTGACATCCTGTTAGCTGTGAAGAACCTGGGCCTTCGGACTCGGCACCCGCCAGTGGGTGGACAGGGGCTGGGGTGGGAGGCCCGTGGCCTCTTCCTCCAGGTGGGAAACTGCTGCCCCCTTGCCCAGGCAACTGGCAGTTGGAGGCACAGAGCACACTGCAGCGGGGGCAGGTGCCCCAAAACGTGCTGTCCTTTGCTATGACCTGGATGAGCGACCTGCCCCACCCAGGTCCAGGCTGACCCTTGTGAGGCAGAGCCTTGTAGGAGGTCCGTGGGTCGTGGGCCAGTGTCCTGAAGAGGCGGCAGGACCCCAGGGCATCCTCCCTGTCCTTCTGCTTCCTGGCTCTGATGCTCACTGCTTCTTCCACCATATGCTCCTGTCATGATGGACTGGCCTTTCCAGAGGTCAAAGCAAGGGGCCACCCAGTCTTGGACTGGAACCTCCAGAACTGCGAGCTAAATAACCCTTTTAGTTGATAAGTTAATTGCTCAAGTATTTCATTATAGTAATGAAGCTGGCACACACATCCTGCAAAGGCATCTGGGCAGAGCACTGCAGGGGTCACCGCATGAGCAAATGAGAAAATGTGCACGATATGTACTCGTCAGCTTGGGCTGTTGGAACGTACCGGGGACCAGGTGGCTTAGGAACAACAGAAATTTACTTCTCCTGGCTTCCAGGCTGGAAGTCTGAGCTCATGGTGCCAGCGTGGTGGTTCTGGTGAAGACCCTGTTCCAGCTGCAGCCTGCTGTCCTTCCACAAAGAGGGAGACAGCTCCTTGGGCCTCATGTATAAGGACACTAACCCCATTCGTGAGAGTTCCTCCCTCACAAATGATACCATCACCTTGGGAACTAGGATTCTGACATACGAGTTTGGGGGAGCATACTTAGGAGTCCATTGTGTGAAAGATGGCAAACTATAAAGTGCTGGGCACAATAGTGGTTATGTCAGGCTCCCTAAAATGACGATCGCCCAGGGCTTCCCTACCCCACCCCACAACTCTACCGGCATGGAGCAAGAATAAGGAGGCAGCTGGATACATTCTAATTATTTGGGGGACAGGACCAAGGTGTCCTGGTCAGGTCCTGGGTTCTGGGACTCATTGGTGGGAAGCACGTGGCCCATCAGAGACCAGGGGACAAGGAGAAGTCCAGGAATAAAGTGTCAGCCAGACAAGCAGAATGTGTGGACAGACTCAAGGTGCAGAGTGGCAGGAGCAGGGGAGTCAGGTGACAGCAGGAGCAGAGTGAGGTGGGAGCAGAGAGCCCAAGGGATGGACAAGGAGCAGGATGGGCCCCTGCAGCTGCTCAGCTTGAGATGGGCCATTGCCCACGTGGTTACGGTCAGCGTGCACTGAGGGACCAAGGTTCGCACTACCAGGGGCAGAAACCAACTCACACTGGCTCAACCGTGCAGGGAGCTGACCAGCTCACAGAGTGGGCCTTCAGCTGTGGCCTGATTGAGGGGCCGGTTAGACCCGCCAGGAGCCAAGCTCCTTCCATCTGTGGACTCGGGTTCCCCTATGGCTTTCTTCTCAGATGACTCCTCCTTTGCCATGGCAAGATGGCGGCCACCACTTTCAGGCCTGACCCTGTGATTCTCCATCCAGCAAAAAGGCAGCACCTGGTGTTCCCGTGTGAGTCGGAGCATCTATTCTGCTGCACCTGCTTGGTCATGTCGTCCTCCCTGACCAGGCTCTGGACCAGGGGCATTGGACGGTCACCACTCACCAGACCAGAACCGTGGCCCACCCTGTCCATATCCCAGGAGTCAGGCCACCGAGTCGGATGGATAGGTACAGAGACTGAGGGGTGTGGCCTCCCACAGAAGTTGGGGTGCTGGGTGGAAGCTGGGGGCAAGACCAGCACTCATCCTCCTGAACCAAGGCAGCACCTGGCCTGGGAGGTGCTGGATCTGGGGCCCCTGTAGAAGCCACGCAGGGGACACCCTGTCCACCTAGAAGAGTCCAAGGAGGCACAGGGCACATCTGGGCCTCCACCAAGGTGGCCATCTCCAGGCTGTAATCTGCACGTGGACCTCAGCTGGTAACACACGCCTTTGGAGGCTTGACCTCAGGGGAGAGCAGGGCCCATAGCTCCAACCACAGTCACAGTATAGTCCTAAGTGGGACCGTGAGCCTGCAGTGTGAGCACCCTGGGGACAGGAACCAAGCTGCACGCCCGACTGTGCAGTCCCGGGGGCTCAGTGAGCAGATGAGTGCTGCGATCCTCAGAGGCACATCTGGTGCAAGACGGCACTTCATAAGAACCGCCTATACAGTTCTCTTCTCCACCAGGTGCGGTGAGGTGGCTGGGGCACACGAAGCACGTCCGTCACTTCTCTGAACTGTCCCCCTAGCCTGAGCCACTGCTGCCACCTCTCCTCTGGGGGCAGGAGCTTCCTGACCCCCCTCTCCCAAATCGCACGCCCTCACCCCCAGCCCGGGCTCACTGTTCCCGCCACACACCTCCCTGTTGGATGGCACTCTTCAGCCCTGTCCTTTGCTGGCTTCTTGTCCACCTTCACCATCAGGAGGACAGGGCTTTGTGGTTCTCTGCCCACCCCAGTGTGAAGCCTGCCTCACCATGGTGACCCTCCCCAGGCTTCTCGCACCTCAGGTTCCTGCTCACTGTCACACCTTACATCCTGTGGTCTTCAGCTGATCCTTTTTTCCCTCCCCAAAGACAAAGAAGGGCTTGGTGACTGGAGGGAGCACCTGTCCTGAGGCTGAGAGGTGGGATTGGAATGCGCTTGCAGAGCCTGGGCCAGCATCTCCAGCATCCCCAGCATCCCCAGCAACTCCATCATCCCCAGCATCCCCAGCATCTCCAGCATCCCCAGCATCCCCAGCATCCCCAGAAACTCCATCATCCCCAGCATCCCCAGCATCTCCAGCATCCCCAGCATCCCCAGCATCCCCAGCATCCCCAGCAACTCCATCATCCCCAGCATCCCCAGCATCTCCAGCAACTCCATCATCCCCAGCATCCCCAGCATCCCCAGCAACTCCATCATCCCCATCATCCCCAGCATCCCCAGCATCCCCAGCACCTCCAGCATCCCCAGTATCCCCAGCATCTCCAGCATCCTCAGCAACCCCAGCATCCCCAGCATCCCCAGCACCTCCAGCATCCCCAGTATCCCCAGCATCTCCAGCATCCTCAGCAACCCCAGCACCTCCAGCATCCCCAGTATCCCCAGCATCTCCAGCATCCCCAGCATCTCCAGCGTCCCCAGCATCCCCAGCATCTCAGCATGCTTGTTGATGGTTGCCATGGTAGCTAATGTTATTCGTGTTGCTTGCAGAAAAGGCCTGGCTCATGTAAGTGTATTAATCATGGGGCCCTCTCCCTGCCCTGCTCAGCCCAGCACTCTGCAGGAACCAGAGCAATTAGAGCCCAAGTGGAAAATCCCCAGGAGGGTGGGCTTTGGAGACCACATAGTGGGCAGCCTTGTTGCCAGGCGGCCTGGCCAGGGCCGCTAGGGGGCCCATCACAGTCCTAGGACTCTGTCCTTTCCCTTGCCCACCCCCACCTCCTCCAGCCTCACAGGCTTGGCAGCTCAGGGCAGCGGGAGTGTGGAGGATCGTCCTCCCTCCCTGGTCTCCTCACCTCAGCTCCCATTTCTTCCTTTACTGGCTCACAGATGTGGAAGTCTGATGCTATGCTCCCAGGGCCTGGCACTGGGGGTCCAGAGGATGAGCCTGGGGGGCCTTTGTCCTCAAGCATGCACAGCCTGTCCCCAGGGAGGGAGCACGCCAGCAGCTCACAGCAGTCCTGGCTTCAGGACAGAGGGGGCAGCTGCAGAAGCTGGTCACTTGCTTCTCCCAGGCTCCATGCGCCCATGGTCTGCCCCAGGAAACCCAGGGCCTCCCTCGCCAAAGTCAAGATTGTCTGGGAACAGGCACAGCACACAACTGTGTCCACAAACCAAATTCGCAAAACCGAAAGTTCAGTACAAATGCTAGCAGGGCGGATGCGTCTGGGGAGTAGAGAGCCTGGTGGGGGCTGGATCCGCTCTAGCCTCTCAGAACACAGATTTTGGGTTTGTGTTTGATGCACAAACTCCCTTCTCTTGTAAATGGTGACAACGGCCTCCTCTATGGCTTCTAAACCCCGTGCCTCAGCCTTGAGAACGTGGACCCCCGAGGTGGTGTGAATGCTGCCACCAGCCTCCAGGGCCTGGGATGGCGAGGCCCAGCTGCTGGCCACCACAGTGCTGGGGCTGGGGACCTTTAAGGAGCAGAAAGTTGGGGGGCAGGGCCAGCCTTGAGAGGAACAATCGGGAGTCGCTTTCCAGTTCCCCGTCTGCTCCTTCTCCAGACACTGCACCCTCTGCTGCGGGTGCCAGCTGTGCTTGGGGAGAGTCGACGGAGCCCCATGGCCTTAGGGCTCCCGACCCTGACGTTCCAGGCCTCCTCTTGCTGGCCTCATTCCCACTAGTCCATTGGTCAGCTGCCCCAGTTGGCCACACACCCTCCAGCCCCAACCCTCCTGGCTCTGCACCTGCTTCTCCACACGCAGTCCGCCTCCCCCAGGAAGTCCTCAGAGATTCGTCTTTTTGGTGCCTAGGGAGCCCACGCAGGGCCTGACACCGGGAGGCACCTTCTGTGTCTGCACCTCCTCCCTGTTGGCTCACTCACCTGCCGGGCAGTAGGCAGGCTGGGAGCAGCCAGGCTGTGCGCTCCCTCACCTACAGGCCAACCTCAGGGCTCCAGAGTCAGCTGAGAGGAAGCTACCGGCCTTCCTGAGGCCTGAGCCCACGACTGACCAGAATCAGGTTTCCTGTCTTGGTCACTAGTTACATGGCCTTGGGCAGGCAAGCTCTCTATGCCCCGGTTTCCTCCTCTGTAAAATGAGGATAACAGCAGTAGTTACATTGTAACAGCTCACAGAGAGCTCGGATCTGCACCGGACATGGAGCCAGTGCTGTATAAATGTTCACCATTATCAGTGAATGAATGAACTGCATCCTCGAAGCTCCTGTCCTGTTGAGATCACCTGGCCTGGTCGTCCACACATCACTCGTTCATCCTGAGTATTCGCCGGGTGTGCCGTAAACCAAGTGATGCACCAGGTGGTGGGGGCAGAAAGTCGAGAGGCAGAAACCTTGCTGCTGGAGGACACGGGTGGCAGGGGAAACTGACCGGGAAGTGCAGGCAGCCTCGGGATCTGCTAGAGCCCTGCTTGGGAGGGGAGCTGGGGGGCCCCAGCATGGCGGAGACCCTGCCGCGGAGTCTTCCAAAGATGAGCGCCGTGGAAATCAGACAGGGAAGAGCTAAAGCTTTCTGGTTTTTTATTTTTAATTATCATAATAGAAAACGACAACAGCAATAATGCTAACAAAGGGGGAGAGTTCACCACTGGTTTTACACCCTTGAAAGTTACATATTTTTCATCAAAAGGACACACTGGAACCTTACATTAAGAGAGCCTTTCCACCACCCCAGTCCCCGGGTGGTCTCACGGCGAAACCAGGAGCAGGAGTAGCCAAGACCTACAGGAGTAGCTGAAATAACTCTGCATCAGGGAAGCCGCAGGTCGACCGTGAAAACGTTAGCAAGACGCAAACATTTCTGATTCTGTCGGCGTGGTGTCTGCAGATGGCAAGTTACAAGAATTAGGAATTCTGCAAAAGTTTAACTGGTGGGAAGAGCACACGCAGGCCTTCAGTAGGAGGGAGAGAAAAGGGTCAGAAACAGAGGAGGGCAGGTGGCCCTGCTGATCACCGGCCTCCCATGCCACCCCACGCCCAAGCTCCTCCCCAGGCTGTGCCTCAGAGAGGTGCGGGTGGGGCCAGTCCCTGGAGGTGCCAGAGACACAGGCCACCGGTGGGGTCTTCTCCATTTAGGCTGGGGTCCTCACAAAAGCCGCGCCGCGGAGACAGAGTGGCTTGGGATTCCAGAAGTCCCATCTGACTTGCCAGGGGTTCCATGGTGGTCCCCGCCGGAATTCTCTGAGCTCGGCCAGTGGCCATGACCCCTCTGCTGTTGCTGGGAAGGGCTTCTACTTATTCAGAGTCTCACGGATGAGCAAAAGCAGCGCTTTGGAAACACCCTCGTGGTTTTGGAATCAGAGCGTTCGGCCTAGAGCAGGTCCCCCACCTCGGGCCCAGCTGGCCTTCGGGGGCTGCTAACCCTTCGTCATGTGGGTCTGTCCTGTGCACTGTGGAACCTTAGGCAGCAACCCCGGCCCCCAGCCACCAGATGCCGTCGCCACCCCCACCCCACACGCATCAAGTTGTGAAAACCAAAGATGTCTCTAGACATGGTCAAATGTCCCCTTGGGGGCAAAAGTGCCTGCAGCAGAGAACCACTGACCTGGTGGAGTCTGGACTCTGCAGTCAGGTGCCCGGGACCCTCTCTCCTGCAACCAGCTCCACTTGGCAGTGAGCCCAAACCTCCTCGAGACTCGGCCTCCTCCCGTCCTGATGGCTCTGGCTGCCTTCCGGCCAGCTTCCCTGGCAGCCAGGACCATCGGGAGCAAGGGGACTGCTGTGTTGTAAGTGCTGCAGCTTCTCCTGCATTAAGATGTCCAGACCGCAGTGAGAGACTCAGGGGTCAGGGGCTGGGTGTGGAGGGGGACCGGGACCCCCACAGCCAAGGTGGCACATTCTCCTTAGGTGCACCCTGTGCATCTGCTGGGACTTATTCCTGTGGCAAAACAGGGCTCCGACCTCCTCTGGGGAGGCGGAAGTCGGCTTGAAGACCCAGAGGCAGAGCAAGACCCTCACCAAGGCGGGGACGGGGCTGCCCGGGCGGGTGCAGGGCCGGCTGGTGGAGACCTGCAGGCCCAGGGCTCCTCCCCTGCTTGTTTCTGGAATTCACGGTGACTCGACAGACAAGGCAGACCTGGACTCCAGCGTGCAGGCCACCAGCCTCAGTCCTCTGGGTGGCCCTTGGTGTTCCTGGTGGTCACACTCCCTCACCCTGGGAATACCTGCATCTCCACCAGTCACCATGGTCCGTGTGGCTTTGTCCCCTCCCCCAAGAAGACAGTCGTTGCTCCAGCTCTGATCTCAGGAGGTCGCACCGGTAATACCCGTGGTTGTTATGGTTCTGCTTCTCTGGGTTTTGGGGAGAGGCGCCTTTTCCTGCTTGGTGATGGTGGACTTGTGCCTCTGGGCTCTCCACACCCAGTTTGCCTGCCCTCTCCTCTGTCCCTCTCTCTGGGCAGAATGGTCAGGGCCCATGGGCCACTGGGGTGGGAGAGGTTGGGACAGAGGAGTCTGGACCGTTGGGCTCCGTCTGTTCCCCTCGGACCCCTGAACAGAGCTCCTGGGTTTCCCTGTCACACCAACAGTCCCCCCTGGGCTTGCTCTGGGGACACTCCACGTGATCTGCCTGGCGGCCCCCCTTGGTCTTCTGCTGCCGACCCGGGGAACCCTGTGCTTCCTGGTGAACGTGCTGAGCATCAGGCACCCAGGGACTCCTCAGCTCTGCACTCGTTTTCTGGGCAGCCTCAGCGGCTCTCCCTGAAGCTCTGGCCCTGCTCACTGCACGCGAAAGCCTCAGTGCGCGTGGCCATGCCTGCCCCTCTTCACTTGTGACATCCGGCTAAGGTTCCCAGCACCTCTCCCAGGCCCTGGCCTCAGAGGCCCACCCTGCTGTGGCTCTCAGGTGTATGGCTTGCCTGTTTCTTCAACAGAAAAGTGGGGTGACAGTGTGCACCCCTCTACACCCCAGGGGTAACTTGGGAAGTACAGATGCAGCACACCACAGGGGAGACTGAGGAACGGCGGTGGGAGAGTGACTAGGGACATCCCTGCTCATGGTGGAGGGAGCCACCGCTGCAGGAGAGGACCATTTGCCTGAGTCAGACGGTGGTGCTGACGCGCTGACGACTACGTGGGGCCCGTGCAGAGGCGGAGCCTGACACACGCTAACGTGGCCTGGCAGGCTCCCCAGCTCCCACCTGGAATGGGGCTGGAGGCGGACCTGCTGCCTCTGCAGCTTCGTGGAGCCAGCCTGCCCTTCTTCCTGCTCCCTGGGACCCTGGGGACTCCTGCAAGGAGTCGGGAAGGGGTCTCATCTGCCTCTTGACCTTGATCTCCTGGAGCACAGAGAATATTCCAGCAAATGCAGTCCTCTGAGGACCAGCTACTCGAGAGGCAAGCGCCTCCTTCCTCAGCACTGACCCGTCAAACCAAGGGGGAGCTGGGTTCCATCTCTCTTGGGCAGAGGCCAGACCGAGGCCCCAGCTGGGGTCTGAATGAAGAACATCCATTCCCCTCCTCTGGAGAGCCCTGGAGCTCAGAGAAAGGCCTGCGTCTAAGCCAAGGTCAACATGCAACACAGGCTGGGCCCACGACCCTGGCCTGGTGGTTCTGGCTTCGGGGAGCAGCTTTCCCAGGGGGCACTGCCCGAGGGCTCCCAGTCAGGGGTCCCCTTCTGCAGCATCCTGAGAAAGGCTGTCTTTGGGAACCCCACTGGAGCCTTACGAGGAGACCTGTGGACAATCTTAGATGGCTGGGGACAGCATCAGAGACCACCAACTCTAGAGTCAGGCAGAGACGGCATGGGCAGGGGTTGAGGATACCTGGTTCTGGGGATGGTCAGGGACCTGTGAGAGCCAGAGTTGGCCCAGGCCATTCCACGTCTTTCATTTCTTTGAAAGACAAACTGCAGACCCAGGGCCTCTGTAGATCCAGCTTCCCAGTTCCAATCACAGCTCCTCATTTGCATGCTGTGTGGCCTCAGGAAAGTTACTTCACTCCTCTGAGACTCCAGTTCCTCACTGTGTATTAGAGAAATGATGCTGTAAAATAACTGCAAGGATTGGGTAGTGTGTGCGAATGTGGCGCTGTGCCTGCACTCAGCACTCAGGCACAGGAGCCAATTTTTCCCCTACCTGACCAAGACAGGACCCTCAGAGGTGGAGGGAGAGCGCGGCTCACTCTCCGGCTGGAAATCCATCCCTTGCTCCTCACTGTTATCTGTGACGAGGAAGACTGGGATCCACACACCGCGGGTGGACAGGAGGCCCAGGCACCTGGCTGTCCGTGGCTCTGATTGGAGGACAGAGACTTTAATACTGACAACTGGCACTGATGTGTGCCTGGGGGTGTCACAGAGGAGACCCCTGCAGTCACAAGCCCCGGGGACTGGAATGCGGGCGCCCTTTCCAAGGCCCCTGTTCCTCCTGCCTCTCTCCCCCGGTCATGGCAGACACAGCGCCACCTGCCTCTCCGCAGCCACAGGGAGCCCGGGGCTGCTTCCTGCTTCTCAAAGGGCGGCTGGCCCCCGTCCTGGCTCTGCAGCCTCTCTTCGGGTTCCCAGGGAGAAATCTAAGAAGGTCTTGCTGGGAGGCAGACCTGGCCGATGAGGAGGAGAGGCCGGGCGGACACCCAGGAGCCCCCGGTGTGTGAAGCTAACTACCCCGTCCAGCCTGCTGTGTGTCAGTGAGTCCGTGAGGAGTCCCAGGCAGATGGTCCCTGGTCGCGTCTCCCCGGCTGTAAGGGTCAGGCTGGCTCTCCATTCATGGCCTCCACTGAGCAGACGCATTTGCAGATGGCTGCATGGCCGGTCAGAGCTGGCGGCCGCCCACGGCCCTGTCTGGAGGCCAGACTGGCAATCCTGTTATCAGGCAGCTCCCAGAGCCGAGTGGCCACGTCTGGACAACAGAGATGCCCTTTGCCTGTCATCGAGAACACGCATGTCCCCTGGACAGCAGTGACACACACAGGGCTTCTTTACTAGCCTTTAAAGTTTCTCCACCACAGAGGGGAGATTCACGCACCGACTTTCTTTTCTGTGGTGGAGGGAGAAAGGGAGCGGAAAGACACCCCAGGCCTGTGGCGAGCGGGTCCCCTGAGATGCTTTCCGCTCCTCTGCAGGGGGAGTGGCCTCGGGAAGGGGTGGCAGAGGGTGTGCTGGGCCCTGCACGCCCCACCTGCCCCCCTCTTTACTTGGAGCTTCCTTGTTTGGCAGGACCCCCAGGGAAACTGGCTGGGTGGAAGCAGATTCGGACCCGCAGAAGAGCACACAGTATCCAGACTGGCTTAAGATACAGGCTAAGAACGCCCTGCCGTCTCCCACCTGGCCTCAAGACCCCGATGTTCACCCGCAGAGGGCAGCTTCTCCGCCACTCTCACCACCGCGCATAGCGGGTCGGGAAGAGTTAAACACCTTTCAGAGCTGACCGAGTAACTGGCCCAGGGACCACAGGCAGACCACAGCCCTCCCCATCCCATCTGTCCAGCTATTAGGTGGACCTGCGACTTTCCCTTCTCTAATTCCAGGGCTCCTCAGAGAAGAAAGAGTGACTTTGGGCAGCTGAAAAGTTAGCTGCCCGGCAGAAGTGGCTTTGGAAGGTGTCCCCTCTCCTCTTCTTGAAAAGTTCAGGAAGTCCATCCAGCAGTGAACACCAAGGCCCCCGAAACCCCACCGTGTGACCAGTCATCTCCCATCCCTGGGTTTCCTGATGTGCCCGGGACCCATCAGGAGCCAAGTGCCTGGTGACAAAGGCCATTTCCGAGTCAGATCAGGGCAGCCCTATGGCCCTGGGAGATGATCACCAGCATTACCAGGGGCTGAACAGGAAACTGAGCTGGGCTGGAGGGCTGCCCCTGCCCCAGCGCCCACAGGGGGTTTAATAAATCTGTATAAAACATGACCCGGTGTCAGTCATTTACCAGCAGCAAGCAATCACCAAGCCACGTCGCCGTTCAAACCTAACCACCTGTTCCACATGGTCTCCTGCTCTGGAAGCACAGTTCCAATGACCCCCAGCTGGCTCCTCGCAGGCCACACTGCTGGGCCTCCAGGAGCAGGAAGCTCATACTTCCACGTCTGGAACAGCCTGACTGCAGCCCGGGACATCTACCCCCGTGGCTGCCCAGGGATATTCCAGGTGCACGGACTTGGTGCCCGTCAGGTCGTTCAAGTGGTCAGAGCTC
This sequence comes from Sciurus carolinensis, assembly GCF_902686445.1. Taxonomy (NCBI): domain Eukaryota; kingdom Metazoa; phylum Chordata; class Mammalia; order Rodentia; family Sciuridae; genus Sciurus; species Sciurus carolinensis. The sequence continues at coordinate 191,773,744 of NC_062214.1, read as the reverse complement.
CTGGTTCTGAACAAGGGCAAGAGGGGGCCACGTGGAAAGCCTGGCCCATAATGGCCTGGTGCAGAGGGGCCGTCCTGAGTGGCCGGCGGCACCCGTGCCTTCAGAAGGTGAAGGCGTACACCACCCCGACCACCACGATGTTCCCCAGCGTCGCTATGATGGCGATCCACAGCAAGACGGCGTCGTTGGAGGACCGAGGAGGCTCCTCCAGCTGGCCCTGGCCGTTGGAGGCCGAGTGGACGTTGGCGGAGGAGTTGAACAGGGAGTACTCGGTGCTGAAGTCCTCGTTGGGCGAGTCCATGAAGGCTCCTCCCATCATGGGCAGCTGCGAGGAAGGAGAGAGAATTAACAGGCAGCGGGCGGGGGTGGGGCCTCCAGGCAAGGGGTGGGGTGCGGGGCGCGGGGAGCCCTTCCAGGGGAAGCCACCTGCTGCGACAGCAGGCCTTGCCTTCCCCGCGTGTACTGGACAGCGTTTTTCAGTGCACGAAAATGAGCACTGGTGGCAAGGTGTGTGGCCGGTGGCAAGGTGTGTGGCCGGTGCCCCTGTGCCCACTCCAACCACAAGAGCTCCAAGGAGCACATCCGACCGCCAGGGGGGACCCATCAGCACAGAACACTAAGAAAACAGAAGACAAAGACAAAAAGGAGAACCACGATACCCACACAATCGCTGTAACATTTCGATTTTTTTCTTCTCAATGTTTTCTGTACGTGCGTGTATTGGAGGCCAGGGAGACAGGCAGAAGGGTTCACCTCTGTATTAAAAAGTCCATCCAAATCCCATTCCAACAGTTGTGTAGTATTCCATCATAAAAATAAACTCTAATCTAACCCATCCCCTGGAGTTGGAGGCAGGAGTCTCCATTTTTGTCTTTTGTGCGATGCACTGGTAAGGGTTGTGCACCCAGGGATACCTCCCTGCATGCACATTTTTATTTAAGAGGGCAGATGCCACATGCACAATTTCTGAGTCCAGGGTGATGAGCTTTCTGAAATTTCTGGTCCACAGGGACAAACTCCCCCCAGGACAGCACTGCTAGCTCCCCCTGCCCGGGCTGCACGTTGCTGATGTGAGGATGCTGGGCGCTTGTCTCCAGGGACTGGAACTGCCATCTCTAGGCTGAAAGGCTCCCATCTGTTCAATCTGCAGGATGGAGGCGGGGGACGGTCAGTTGCTCACAGGGAGAGGGTGGCCCTGGACCTAAGAGGGACGATGGCTCTAGCCCAGGAGACCAATGTCCAGGCTGTCCCAGGCCCTGCCAGGCCCTCCCCAGAGACAGCGTGGATAGGAATTAATCCCTGGGGTTGGTTCTGGCACCGATTCGGCTTCTGATAAATGTTTCCCTTGAGTGGGACCTGAATGGACCAACAGAAAACAGCTACACCTTCGTGGATGCATGTTTACAGCCTCCGCGACAGTCAGGGACTGTGCCAGAGATATTAAAATACTCACTCACTTCTCCTGGTTGAGGGCAGTATTGCACCCCATTTTACAGGCAGTCCAATCTGTCAGGGTTTGGAGCCAGGGCTGTCTGACTCGTACTGGTGGGTGGCAGATCTCGGTCTCCTTATAAAGCATGACCATTACTGAGCAAGCAAGTTGGGCACTGCTTTGACTGAGCTGGGCAACCTCTGAGGGGCTCCGGATCTGAGGAGCTTGCATTTAATTGCTGACCAAGCGCTGCCCTTAGGTGGAGATATGACAGTGAACCTGGGGTGTAGTGACGGAAAAGGGCCACCAGGGGGCGTTCAGGCCAGGCTCCTCCCAGATGGGGGCCGTTGGACCTGGGGTGAGCCAGCTCCTGAGGGGCATTTACGGCTTACGTGTATGTGAGAGCATGCTACACTAACATACATGTTTTATTATCTCAATAAACAATGACAAATGGAAATGGGACAGACAACAGATGGCAGAGCTCCTTGACACAGGACGGGGTTGCGTCCCTGCAGACCCACGGTAAGTGGAAGATACTGTACATGGACTACGCCTAACCCGACAGGCACCGGAGCTCGGCAATGGCCAGCTGCAGCCTCGGTGGCTTCCCCTCGAGCAGGCGGGGCGGATGCAGCTGTGGCCACCGACACTGCCCAGCATCCACAGAGAGGATCGGGCTTCATATCCAGACCCGGAAACATCCAGACTCAAACTGCAGAGGGCAGTTCCTAGTAAACATGCCTCATTTCCACGCCATGGCAGAGTTAAAGTCCCATGTGAACCACTGTAAGCTGGAGACCGTCTGTGCAGATATTCACAAAGCCTTGACACTCTGAAATAAAAGAACTAGGACTTGTCTTGCCCCCGCTGGTGATGCAGGTCGGATGGGCCGCAGGGGACCTGGCACATGTGAACCAACAGAACTGGGGACAGGGAGGCTGTGCAGAGGGCCTGGTGCCTCTGGGCACAGCCACTGGGAGGTGGCCTGGGCTTTCCAGCTAAGCCCAGCATGCTTCCGGTCTCAGAGCAACAGTGCTGTCCCCTACAGCGCTCTCTGGGTGATCACTTCTTGAGGCCTGTCCCATAACACTGTACCCCAGTAGCTGGAGGCTCTGTGAGGGGGCACCAGATTTATTGTTCTTACTGTGAGACTCTTAGAACCTTGCACACAGTGGTGCCTAATGTCCGCGGGCTGATAAAGATAGCCACTGTCTCCTTTGCACAGACAACTGTTACTCCCACTTGGCTGGTTCTGCCCCTGGGTCACGACCTGGGGCCTCTACAGGACCCACCCTTGTGGACAAGGCCTCCTAGGCCACGGAGGCCACTTTCGGCAGGAAGCCTCTTGGGAAGGGGGTCCAGCAGGGGAAGAGCATGTTTGTCCTCTTGGACACGCTTGGCCCTCTGCAGAATGCAGGTGGCTTGGTGCTCCCCTCCCTCCTCCAGGGCCGTCTGCGTGGGTTTCTAGACAGGTGACCCCGGCTCTGCACGCAGGCTCCGAGGTCCCTCCACCCTGCGGAGATCCCTGGCCGAGCCTGCTGTCTGCCTCTCTCTGGGGCAAACATGAGTTTTGGAAAATTCACTGAAATCGCTGGGGAAGAAACTGGGGACCTAAGCAGAGACTCGTGGGCCACAGAGGCCGCCCCCCCCCCACCAGCCTCAGCAGCGTGCCTCAACCTCCACACCCTCTCTCTGCTTCCCTGTGGGGTTTTAATACCTCCAGGTGCTAGTTTCCTGTAGCTGCAGTGACAAGTTGCCACCACGTCAGTGGCTTAGACGACACTGGTTACTATTTTCTGGAGCTGGAGGTCTCGCTGGGTCACAGTCAAGGTGTCAGCAAGGCTGGCCTCCTGGAGGCGCAGGGCAACGGGGTCTTCTGGCCTCTTCCAGCTTCCAGAGGCCTCGTGCACACAGAGGACTCTTCCGAAGGGCGGTTGAGCAGGCAAGGCTGACCTTGAGGGTCAGCGCTCCCTGGGTGACCACTCAGCCTCCTTCTTAACACAACAAAGGTAACGAGGAGGAGCATCTGGCACCAAGGGGGTGAAAGCTGCAGGAGGGCTCCCTGCAGGCTCCCCAGGGATGGGACAGCCCCAGGCCCAGACGCTCCTCTCTGCCCTGCACCTGCGGAGTGAGCTCAGAACCGCCAGAGGGTATGGCTAGTGTCAGGTTGATCCCGCCACCTCAGTGCCTGGGGCCAGGGGAGACAGGTTCAGAAAGACCTGGGCGAATCCCGCGTGAGCAGATGGCGGGTGTGTCCCTTACACACTGGGCTTAACTTCCGTAAGTGCTGAAGATAAGACAGATGAACGGGTGAGACTGTGGCCGGGGCACCTGAGATCCACAATGACACGGACCTGCCAGTCTCCGCTAGGGTTTGACGTGGCTAACCTCCAGGGGTTCATGTGGTGGAAGCCCCGTCCTCAGGTGGCCATGTTAACAGGTGATGGACCTTTAAGAGGTGAAGCCTGTGGGAGGTCACTGGGCACTGCCCCCTGAAGGGAGTAGGTGGTTCTTGTGGGACACCAGTCAGTTCCTGCAAGAGGTTGTCATAAAAGAGCTTGGAAGACCCCTCCTCATTCTCTGGCTTCCTGTCCCACCATGTGATCTCTCCCTCTTGCCTGTGTTCCAACGAAGATGCCATCTGCCAAGATGTGAGGGCATCCCCAGAGCTGGCCCCATGCTATTTTGACTTTCTGCCTCCCAAATTGTGAACTAAATAAACCTCTTTTCTTTATAAAGTGTCCAGCTTCAGTTATTTCATTACAGTAACAGAAAGCAGACTACTGTAGTCACTTGATAATTACTAATACTCTTCCCTTCTACTGTGCCTGTAGTAATTGAACACTGAGAACATTACTATGCTGAAGCTAAAATGAAGAAATCAGGAGCCAGGCATTGCTAGCCATGTGTTTTTTGTGTGATAAATTAATCAGATATTCATTGGCGGTTGTTGACAGAAGGTCCCCCATGCCTCCAATGTATGCTGAGGTAGGCTGCTGAGAGAGGCTCCAAATCCATCCGCCTCAGGTTCATTGATTTTGTTTAGTGTTGATGTTCTTCTTTTTTTTCTTTGTAAAATAGATTCTAAATTCAAAGTGATGGGTTGGCTATGAAAATGATGTTCGGTAAAAATCTCAAAATGGGACTGCAACAAATGGTTGGTGCTGATTCTGTCACTGGAAGATGGGAAGGTGGACGAGGAGCTGGCTGATGGTCAGAGGGGCGCTGGCTGAAGTCACCTTGGAAGCAGGCAGAGCAAGAGGGTGGCTTTCAAAGGCCACTTGGCCAGCCAGGTCTAACTTTTTTTTTTTTTTTTTGGTTCTGGGGATTGAACTCAGGGTCACCCAACCACTGAGCCACACCCCCAGCCCTATTCTGTATTTATTTAGAGACAGAGTCTCACTGAGTTGCTTAGCACCTCACTTCCGCTGAGGCTGGCTTTGAACTCACGATCCTCCTGCCTCAGCCTCCTGAGCCACTGGGATTCCAGGAGTGCACCACTGTGCCTGGCTAACCAGGTTTATTTTGTCACTTTTTGAGACACCCTTCTGGTGGCATGACTTTGTTGATGGTAGTGACTGGGGTCTCTCAGACCAGAGGTCAGGAGTAGCCCTGAGAACAGGATCCTTGGTGAGCTTTCAGCTTGGAGCAGACTTGGGGGTACAGCCACTAGCCTGGAACACCAGAAGGGAATGTGGCCCGAGGGCACAGAACTGCCAATAAGCTTCCTCAGGCTGAGCTGGACATGGACGATCTGACCAGAGTGTGGGTGGGAGACAGGACTCGGGGGTGGTTTCCCTGTCAGAGGAGATGCTCATGGTTTGTTGAAGAGAGTTCAGCAGGTCAGAGTGGACCAGAAACTCAGCCAAGGTGACCGCTGAAGGTTGTGCTTCCTGGCCACTCTGGACCCACTCTGTCTTCCCAGCATCCCCTCTGCCTAGAGCAGACACCCCCAAAATATGCAATGAACGACTGGATCCTAGGACCATCAGTTAAGAACCCTGAAGGTATCAGACGTGGTCCCAGAGCCAACCTCTCCTTGCTGTGTGACCTAGCCCCACTTCTTCATCTCCCTGAGGTCAAGCATCTCATGTAAAACAGGGAAAATAATCAGGTCTGCTGTGTAGAAATGGGTCACCATGAGGCTCTCCACCAGGTGAAAGCAGCTTTCTGGGGGAGAGGAAAGGGAAGCCACAGCCCAGACGAGACTCCACCCCTGAAGGTCAGACCCTGCCCCTCAAGGTCAGACCATGCCCCTGAAGGTCAGACCACGCCTCTGAAGGTCAGACCACGCCCCTGAAGGTCAGACCACACATGCTCCCTACAGTGCAGCACTCCGATCCACATCTCTGAGAGGTAGGTACTATGTGGCCTGTGGGATGATGGAGGCGGATTTGCCTCCAGCTCATTGCAAAAGGAGACGAAGCCAGATGGCAATGCGGTGAGGTGGTCGTGCCAGTCAGTGGGCAGACAGGCCTCTGCTACTTTGGTGGTTTTGAACTTCATAAAATGAAGAGCAATGCTTCCCCATCCTCCAGTGTTAGAGGTCACTGTGTGGCAGGTGGTGGCTGAGTGTGGCATGGAGGGGTCTCAGAAGAGTGGACATTGGGGCAGCGTGTCCACTCCAGGGTCCTGGGGGTACCCCAGTCTCCATCCTGCCCCAGGAGTGGAACTGTCTGAGGAGTGGGGTGGCCTCAGGCCCCGTCTGTTCCTGCCAAGGAGCGTGTCACTCAGACGTCCCTCCTGGGCCTCTCCAGAGAAGGACAAAATGCTTTCAGAAGGAAATCTTCAGAGCCCAGCTTGAGAGGAGACCAGGCAGACGTCCTGAACAGCAAGCACCTCTGGGACGTGGGCCTTGCCGCTGAACCCTGGGCCCCACCAGACCCCTCTGGTAGGCAGCCATTCCCAGTGCCCAGAAGCCTCCTGGTCTGGCCATAACCAGAACGTGGTGCTCCTGGCTGTGGACCTTAGTGTTAAATTCATCTAGGGGTGAAAACATTTGTGCTGTCTCTTGACTCCAGTGGGCTGTGGCGCTCCCACCAGGCTCTGGGCCCGGAGACCTGGGAGCAGCTCAGATGGAGTGATGGCTAAGGCCAAGCCCTCAGCTCAGAAGTCCTCACCAAATACCTGGAAGGCTAGATCAGCGGTCGATGGGCCTAAAGTGAGAAGCCGTGGGGCCAGGCTTGTCAGAGAAATCACCCCATCAAAACCTCGGATGAAATGCAGAACACGCAGTTCAATGTGAAAGTCAGATGAATGACAAGAAGACCTGTTTTGTTTTTTTTTTGTTTTTTAGTATAAGTATTTCCCCTATGTTGTCCTGGACATACTTATGCTGAATTATTATTTATCTGACATTCGAATTCAACTGGGAGTCCTGTATTTGAATCTGCCATATCTGATAGCTCTGTGCTTAGCCAATTTGAGAAATGTCTGCAGTTTCAGAATCTGTACCAAGGGACACACCCTCAGTTTTGTCTCTTTGGACTGCAGCCCCAGTGGTCTCTGAGTGACCTAGTTCATCACAGAGAAGCCTCCACAAACATTATAAAAACAATTTCTCTCCTTGCTAAAATCTCACGGGGTCCCTATGGCCTCAACACGAGACTGGATTGATTCAGAGTGACAATCCATTCATCCATCCATTAGTCATTCAACAAACACCATGGCTTACTCTTTGTACTAAGAGGTGCTGAACAGACACTAGGCAAAAGCCCAGTGTTGAAGGCTTGGTCCCCAACTCGGAGCCACTGGAAGGTGGTGGGGCCTCTAAGAGGTGGGGCCTGACGGGAGGTCAAGGTCCTCAGCGATGTGCGCTCAGTGGGGGCTGGGGGAACCAGTTACTTCCTCTCTTTTTTGCTTCCCAGCCACCATGAGATGAGCAGCTCTTCTCCACCCTGTGCTCCCTGCCCTGACCTGCTGCCTGGCCACAGGCCCCAGAGCAACGGGGCCAACTGAACATGCACCGAAACCTCCAGATCAGTGACCCAGAATCAGCCTGTCCTCCCTGTCAGAGGGTCATCCAGGGGTCCACAGTGAGGGAAGCTGAGCGACACAGGTGACTGACACACACTGACCTTCTGGTTAGAGGTTAGGGAAGAAGGGCCCTGGAGCCACAGGGCTTCGGGGCAATCCCAGGGCAGGTGCAGGAAGCACCTAAGATGTGTGTGAATCTGCACTCATGACCCCAAGAAGCACAGCAAAGCTCCGAGGGTCAAACTACGACACAAGCCCCCACGCACACGGAGACAGCCCACAAAGGTGCCCCTCAGGACAGCCCCAGACAGACCTGCAAAATTCAGTGTGCTCCAGCACGCACCCTCTGCTTACGAGAGCCAAGCAGACCAACCCGAGCAGCTATGGCAAAACGAACACTCTCCAAAGAACTTCAGCAGGGCCAGGGTTTCCTAGGGCCACCACCAAGCACTGCAGACGGGGGCCTGGAACAACAGGGTTAATTCCTTACAGTTCTGCAGAGGCAAAGTCCCAGATCAAGGTGTTGGTGGGGTTGTGTCCTCTGAAGGCTGGGAGGGAGAATGTTTCAGGACCCCTACTGGCTGGTAGACATCCGTCTTCCCCTGCATCTCTCCATATCATCTTCCCTCTGTGTGTGTCTGTGTTCAAATTTCCCCTCGTTACAAAGACGCCAGTCATACTGAATTGGGACCCACCCCAGAGACCCCATTTTAACTTAACTTTAAACACTATCTACAAATGCAGTCACATTCTGAGGTACGAGGGCTTAAGACTTCAACATATGAATTTGGGGAGGGAGGGACATGGTTTACCAATAACATCTGGCATATCACAGTGTAAAATTAAAAATACTCAGGCTAAAATCCAACGCTATCATACTTCAGGGCTCTTCTCCTAGTAATAGAAATAGAAAATCAGCTTGGACACAGAGAACTTAACACCAGCAACAGTCAACAGGATCTGAATGGCATGATTAAGAATGTGCACTTTTCTCAAGATCCCCTCCCTGGAACATTGACGAAGACAAGTCATATCCTGGGCCATAAAACAAACCTTTACAAGTTTAAACCAATTGAAATTATGTGAAGTATGTCCCCTGACCACAATGGAATTAAACTAGAAATTGGTAACACAGAGACATTGGGAAAATCTCCCAATACTTGGAAAGTGAAATGTCACATTTCTAAATTATCCATGGGTCAAAGGGAAAGTCTCAAGAGAAAGTAAAAACATTGTGAACTGAATAAAAGTTAAAATACAAGCTTTCAAAATTTGTTGATGCAACCAAAGCAGTGCTTAGAGAAGAATTCATAGTATTAAATAATTATAATAGAAAAGAAGAAAGATATCCATAATCAAAGCACCCCCTTCAGAAATGAAAGGGAAGGTGGACATCAAGTTAAACATAAATAAATAGAAGTAATGGATTAAAAGAGTTGAGCAAACATCAATAAAATTAGTAGCAGGAACAACAGAGAAAAGTCCACGAATTCACAATCTGACTTTTTGAAAGGATCAATAAAATTTATAAATGTCTCACTAGACCTAACAAGAAGGGGGAAAACACAAACTACTAATATCAAGAATGAAAAAGTTGGGAAGTTATGAGACTTTGCTAATATTAAAGGGATGATAAAGGATTACTGGAATTATTAAAAAGGACCACATGTCCATATGTCCAACAATGTGAATAGAATGGATCAAGTCCTTGAAAAACACAAACTACCAAAACTTACTCAGGAAGAAAAGATACACTGAACAGTTTTCACTTTATTAAAGAAGTTAAGTTCACAGGTAAAAAAATTCTGGAAAGGGTTTCCAAGTGGATTAACTGATGAATCGATAATAATACCAACTCTCCACACTCTGTTCAGAAAGCAAGAGGAGGGAACACTTTCCAACTCATTTTATGAGACATCTGCCAAATCGCGTCAACGAGACCAGCATTACTGTGCTCTAAAATGAAAGCTATTGTAAGAAAAGAAAACTGCAGATCAATATCCCAATTGAACATAGAGAAAAAGCAGTCAACCAGATATTAGCAAGTTGAATCCGGTAATATATAAAAAGGTTGTACACAGAGGATAGAGTTGACAGAAATACTGAGTCAACATTCAAATATCAATTGATGCAGATGCACATGACATTTAAAAATCAATCAATGTGATTCATACAGTCAAGGCTGAATCAACACTCAAGGGGCAATGAATGTAATTGATATCACACTAACAAGTTAAAAAGAAAACGGTCATATCAACAGATGCAGGAAAAACATTTGACTAAATTAAACATTCATTTATAATAAAAATTCTTAGCAAACTAAAAATAGAAGGGAACGTCCTAAATCTGACAGAGCATCTACAAAATAACTCAGAGTTGACATCATACTTCCTGGTAAAAGATCGAATGCTGTCCCCGAGATCTAGCGGACAGGCAAGGATGTCTGATCCTACCACTCCTGTTCAATATCATACTGGAGGTTCCAGAGAGTACGATAAGGCAAGAAAAAGAAATAGGCAGCACATACTTTCCTTATATACTAAGGAGCTATAAAACTCTAATTGTAGAAGACATGTCTATAAAAAATCCCAAGGAATTTACAAAAAGATCACATACTTAACAAATGAATTTAAAAAGGTCACACTGAGGTCAACATTAAAGATCAATTATATTTCTATATTCAAGCAATAAACAATTGGAATTTAAAATTAAAAACTACTACTTACAATAACTCCACAGAATAATATACTTAGTATACTTCTAACAAAATATGTGCATGATCTAACTGATGGTGGAAACATCAGCATACTGGTGAAATAAAGCAAGGAGAATTCAAATAAACAGACAGAAATACTACGGCATGAACCGGAAGAGCCAATGTTCTGATTCTTCCCAATCAATGTGCAGATTCAGTGACATCCCAGTGAAAATCCCAGCAGGCATTTTTCTAGATGTCTCCAAACTGATTCCAACATTCACATACAAGGTAAGGGATCAGTCACAGTCAGGGCAATTTGAAAAATAATACAGTGGGTGGGCTCACACTGCCTTATTTCAAGACTTATTATAAAATCACAGCTATTAAGATTGCACAGAGGTGGTGAAAGGAGTACAGAATAAATCCACAGTAATGTGGTCAGTTGACTTTAGAAAATAATTGCAAAGACGATTCAGTGGGAGAGGGTGGTCTTTTCAACAGAAGAACAAGGAGATTCCAGGATGCAAGGTACATACGTCTGTCCAGATCTAGAAACACGGATGTGTGAATCTGGAATCTTACACAAAAATGACAGAGCAATGAACGGCGAAACTCATGCTGTGTAAAAAGAAATCTCAAATGGATCTTAGACCTGAATGCAAATGCTGACCTAAAGCTACAATCCCTTTAGGAAAAAAATACAGGAGAAAAATGTCCGTGAGCCCGTGTTGGATCTAAGTTCTTAGATCCCAAACCAAAGCATAATCCATACAAGACATGAGCAAGCTGGACTTCATCAAGATTAAGCTTTTCTCTGATGCTTAAGGGAAGGAAATGACCAGCCACTGATGAGCAGAAAACACAGATCACATCTAACAAAGGGCTTGTCAGCAGACCACTGAAAAACTCGGAAAGATAACAACAAAAAATCTTTGCAGCGATATCGCCAGTCAGGAGATGCCCAGGAGGCAGAGGGGTGAGCGGAAAGATGCTCCATGCCCTGATCGTCAGGGGAACATGACTGGAACCACCTCAGAAAGCCACTGCACACCCTGCAAATGGCAAGTGTCTTTTCTCTTTTTATAGTGACACTGTTAAGTTCTGGCAAGAACGTGGAGCAACCAGACCTCTCAGGTGCCGCATGGCGACACAACTATTTCGGAAAATGGTTTGGCGGCTTTTATAAAGTCAAGCACACGCTCAGTAGATGCTGCAGCTAAGGATGCGAGGGGGCATGTGGACACAGGGCGGGGTCTTCAGAGCCTGCACCAAGCTCAGTGTCCCAAACCATGAGTCAAACAAGTCTCTCTATACAGTCACCTGCCTCTGGCATTCCGTTATAGTGATGGAAAGCTGACTGATACACATGCAGACCGCAGGGCCCCCAAGAGACGGTGGCAACATACCATCATCCAGGGGGCAGCTGAGGAACCAGCATCTGGAGCTCAGGCTCTCTCTACATGCTTAGATTTTACTGCATCTCTGGCCAAGGTGCTTTGGGAATGAGACCCGAGGCCCACCGCGGAAGTCCCTGGGCATTCCCATAGGTCTGCTGGGACTCAGGACCCTGTCCTGCGGACGTGCTAAGTAAGCAATGGTCCATTCCCACCAGAGACCTGTGCACAGATGAACGCTGTGGGCGACAGTTACACACGACAATGCGGCTGAATCTCACTGACATCCCCAGGCGTCAAAAAGAGCACACTCTGCAAGTCTGTTCACATCAGTGGCTGCCGGCAGGTCCGATCTGACCCCCAGGGCAGCATGGCAGGGTCTGGAGACGTTTGATTGTCAGGACGACTAGGGACCTGGCAGCCATCGAGCTGAGGTCCAGGTGCTGCCAAACACCCTGCAATGCACAAGCAGCCCCTGACAACTCGGACTGACCCAGCCCCAGGGTCAAGGGTGCGGGGTTAGGGACCGTGACTTTCACAAAAGTCAAGATCTGGCACAACAAATCTCTGGTGTCAGCCTGGGCTGCTCTGGAGGGTGAAGTCCCTGAGGAGGCAGGAGGGGCGGGCGGCACGTTCACCTGGGGGACGCGCCAGCCTGGTGCTTTTGTGGATCCACTATACTTCATCAGATGTCCTTTAAGAAGATGAGGGCCACGGGACATTCGCTCAGTACCCTGGATTTGGCACAATGACTTTGGAGATGAGCCTCTGGTCAGGGGCCTCGAGCCCTCCGGTTGCTGCCTCCCCCTCTGGGAAGGCTCAGGGCCATCTCAGCTGTCCCTGTGAGCAGCACACCGATGGTCACAGCACCTATGGCCCTAAGGACAGAGACAGTGATGATGCAGGGTGGCCCTGCGGCCACAGGTCAGAGAAGGGGACCCAGGTGTGCAGCTGGCTCCCCACACCTTGGGTGTGGATCTCCAGGACTGCCACCACTGGGACGGGGTGCTTGACAAAAGTGGGCACAGAAACTGCCTTCAGAGAGGACTGTGGTCGGCGCCCCGGGAGCCAGGAGAGCCTGGGAGGGCCGACGGGGCACGACGTGAAGCAGAGCATCCCTGGGCACGCGTGGGCGGACCCTGCAATCCGCCCGGCACTTCAAACTCCGATCCAGGCCTGGCGGGGATGTGCCTGAGCGTCTCCTTGAATTTCTGCAAACACAGTGCGGGCTTTGTCTGCCACAGGCTTCCCGGGGAGAGAAAGGAGAGGGCTCCGGGTGAGGAAGGAGACGCAGCAGGAGACGCACAGCCTGCTCTGGAGAGGGAAGGCTGGGCGCTGGCAGCTCCAGTGGATCCTGGACAGGGCCGGTGCCTGGGCTTGGGGGACACTCCAGTTACCAGCCACCTATGGAAAAAGTAACGAGCAGGTGCCGATCGCACCTGGAGTTAATCACCTGGGAACCCGAAGGGCCCCCCAGGACCACACACCAGCCCCTGGTGGAGAACGGAAGGGCCCCCACCTCCCAGCTCCCGGCCTGGCTCCAGCCACACGCGCTGGTGGAGTTGGGGGCAGGCACCTGGCACGTCTGCCTGGCATGAGATAAAGGAGCAAGGCTGAGGGTGGCTCAGGGCAGATGGTGAAGTTAACCTCCTCCCCCGGGACCTGTGGAAAGTGCTGGAAGAAATGGTAAGGAACGCATGTCTGGAGACTTCCCTGGGGACGGTCACCCCCATCACCGGCTCTTGCCACCCTACACCAAACCCTGACACTGCCGGCTGGATGCCCGGGCCGGGGCTTTCAAAGCCAAAGTGCGCGCGGTAAGGACCGAAGCGGCAATTCCCGGTGTCTGCTCCGTGCCAGGCGTGTGGCGGCCACCTCATGGCACAATGGCATTTGTCATCAGAAGCCCCAGACATGGGTACAGACACGGTCCTCATTTTCCAGGCAAGGACCTGGAGGCACAGATGGAAAGAAACTGAGGTGGGCGCTCAGCCCAGAGGGTACAATCCCTTCCCTGCACACTCAGAGATCAGGGCGCCAAGGGACGGATCAGGAGCCCACAGCCTCTCTGGGCCCGCGGGCAGCGGGCTCTGTGCCGGCCTCTCAGAGGACCCGAGGTGCTTCCTTCCCTCAAGGAGCATCGAGGCTGACAGAGTGCAGAAGTCGCGCCGCAGGACCCCAGACGTCGGGCGCCTGCCAGCACACTGAGCTCGAAGCGCAGCGTGGGTGTTGGTTCAGAGCCCGCCAGGAGCACAGGGTGGCCACCAGGCCAGCTCTCCTTCAGTTGTGCCTCTCAAGGCAGGTCCCACCGGGAGCCCAGGGAGGCGGTGGGTGCAGATCTGGCCTCTGCTGGCCTCACTGGCTCTCCTACTGCCCTGAGCCGAGCATGCCAGTGTGTTCACATGGCCACCTTGTGGCCGGTGGAGCTGCCGCCGCCCAGGGTGCTCCACTGCCCTCCCTCCACTGCCCACGGGCCCTCCGCCAAGGCTCACGTCCCTCCTGAGCCTCTCCTGAGCATCCCCTCCTGAGTAAGAACCTTTCTGGGTCTGGGTGCTGTATCACATATTCACTGCACAACAGCCCAGTGTAGATGGGGAATCAAGGCTCAGAGAGGTATAGGCACTTCCTTGAGCTTACACAGCTCATAAGTGACCAATCAGGAACCCAACTCCAGGCTGACAACTCCTAATCCTCACCACTTCACGCTGAATTAATAGAGGTACACCCTCATTTACTCCTACAACTGACAAAGTATTTATTATATTATGTTACATTAATCACGTCACATTACATTGTTATATTATGTCACCTAAAGTTGTGCACTCGTCTTTCTCAGACCGTGAACTCTTAAGGATACACAGTGAGTCTGACTTCTCTTTAATTTCAGTGCCTAGCACATCTACTTACATAAAGTAGGTGCAGCAAGCATTGTTATTAAAATGCTGGTTTGATTAGTTGCTGTGAATTGAGCTTTGCATGCAGCACATACTTGTAGGAGGAGGTGACTATCAGCTGTGCACCCAACATGCCTAGACCCACAGAAGACCCAGAAAAATAAGGGTATTTTTGGAAAACCTGAGAGCATTACAGAATTAAGAGGAAAAAGCAAATTCGCTCCTTTTGAGTCTGTTGCCATAGTAACTTAGCAGGACGCAGCAGGAGAAGATGCTGTCTCCACAGAGCACATCATCTCTGATTACCGATGAGGAAGGGAAGATTTGTCCTGGGGACACAGAAATGCTGAGTGGGACCTGTCCTCCACGGTCCAGCCCATGGTCCAGCCCACGGTCCACAGTGAGAGCTCAGCAGGCTCCAGGGACCCAGGAGCGCAGCTTGCTTTAGGTGGTTGGGAACCTCATGGAGAAAGAGCCAGAAGCAGCTGGCGTGACCTGGCTGCACATGGCCTCCTATGGGTGGCTTGGCTGCCAGGGAGGACAGATTCCTGCTGGACTCACTGGGTGTCAAGGGTGGGGCAAACACTGGACAGCAGGGAGCTTCGGCCTCCTCTACGGGAACAGCTGGGCAGGCTGTCATAAATCGGCACCATTGTGCCCCAGGGAGGTCCCGAGCATCTCTGGGGCGGCTCAACAGCACCCCTGGGGTGAGACAGGTGTCCCTGTGCTGGCGATGTCCTCTAATCCCATTGGATTTCCTCTCCCGGTGCAGAAGGCTCAGGGCCACAGGGTGACGGTGGGAAGCTCGACTGGTCAGTAGCTGGTTAGCTCAGGGACGGAGCAGACGGTGGACGGAACGTCCACTGCACTCCAGGGGCGCAGGCTGGAGGCCGGGGTACAGAGAGAAAAGCACAAGGTCCCTGATTTGGAGAGCAGGAGAAAGGAGCGGGAGGACAGGAGAAACCCACACTGAGCCCTCGTCCGTCAGAGGGCACGCAGGTCCTGGGCGCAGAGGGGTGGGCAGGGGCACCCCAGGGCAGCAGCCTCCCTCCCCTATTGGCCAGAATTATTTCCAGTAGGAATCGGCCTCGGACGGCAGTAAGAGGCCCGCGCCCACAGAGGTGCCGGTCATTCTGCAGAGCGCTCTTCTAAACGCCAGGTGCTTCAGGTGGACCGCTGTGCTCCGTCCACGGGGCCACCTGATGTGCTCTGTCCATGGGGCCACCTGCATGAGCAGCAAGAGGAAGGAGCAGAGGCGGCTGTCCCTTGCTGACCCAAGCTGGCCCAGGACACTCAGTTATTCCCTAAGCCCACCCAGGTGGGCAGCCGGAGAAGATGCAGTTCAGGAAGCCACGCAGAGTCCTGTGCAGGGTGGGAAGAGCCCCTGAGCGAGACCAGGGCCCAGAAGATCAAGGAAGCGGGTGGCACCCGGGCCCATCCGAGCCAGGGCAGGTTGCTCAGCAGGGTGGGCCCCACCTGAATCCCTGCCGGGAAAGCAAGCCCAGAAGGGAAGCCCAGAAGGAAATGTGGCTTCGCTGCCCCCAATCCTTTCCACCCTGCTCCCGAGGACAGCCGTCCACGTGGGGGCGGCCTGCTGGGGTGGCAGGCTTGGCCTGGGAAGAATCTGAAGCCAGGACCACGGGGAGCAGACACCTTGTCCCACAGCAGCAAATCAACACTGCACTGGGACAGCTCGGTCCCCAGACGCAGGGCAGTCCCTGCCTCACCCTGGATGTTTGCAGATGGCAAAGGTCCTATCTGTTCTGTGTACAGCGCTACCCCTCGTGAGGCTCTGGACAGGGAAGGACCAGGCCACCTCTCTGGTACTGTGTGAGGTGCATGCGGCGGGCATCAATAAAGGCTCACTGTAAGCCCATATTATGCTCCATCAGGAACCTACCTGTTAGAGTGAAAATCATCTCAGACACAAGATCTTGTTTTTCCTGAGAGCATTTAGGGCACCCAAGGGCTAACGAGGCACAGGGCACCCAGGAAAGGGGCGTCTGCCAGCCCAGGAGTGAAGACAGCCACGTCAAGACTCGCGGGTGAGAAGCCCTGGCCCGGCCCCAGCTGCCGTGTGGAAAGGGACCTGTGCCTGCCCCTGCAGGGTTGGCAAGGAGGCTCCCGCCAAGCAGCTCTCCGAGCACAGGAGCGTTTCTGGCAGCTTGGGGCAGCCAGGCAGGTGGATCTCACCAGAGGCGGACGTACTTCCCTTCCTGTTGAGGAAGACAGCGCAGTGACAGGCGTGGGGACGTGGGGTAGCCTCGATCTCCATGGCCCCTTCTGCAACCGGCAGCGAGGGCAGAGGAGTAATTAAGGAAAGGGGACACCAGGCCCCCGCCCTCGCTGCCAGCTTGCTGTCTTGACTGACAGGGAGCGAGTCGAGAGGGTGATGTCATGTTAGGGCTGAGGCGGGAAGGGGGACTGGGGACTCATTCCAGCTCTGTCCCCCATGGGTGGCAGAGCCACAGCTGTGCTGCTTGGAACCCCATTTTCTTTTCCTGACTTGTGGGACACTGTCTCAGCTGCCAGAATGAGGGACAGTGCCAGACGGCAGGGACTGGAGGAAGGGAGCCACTTGCTGGGGGCACGTGTGGGCAGACAGGAACCGCCGCCTGTGCTCTGACTTCTAACTGCTGGAGGCCGGAGGGAGGCCAGCCTGGGGAGTTGGATTAACTCCTCATTAAGGCGGAGTGTGGTGACCCAGGAGAGTTGGAGTAATTGTTCCCTTGAGCACTAGAGGGAAAGCTGTGGATTTATGCTCCTTAAATCTCGTCCCGCCCACGGCGGCATCTGTGGTGTGGAGGCTAGGCTGGGGGTAAGAAGTGCCGGGAGAGAAGGGGAGGTCAGCTTCACGCACACGCTAGCTGAGCCTCCAGGGCATCACGCCTTCTCCAGCTGCCAGATGTCCATCACAGGACTCTGCTCTCTGCTGTTGCCACCTGCTATCTGTCACACACTTAAACAAGTAGCTCCTTAGGTGAATTTATAAGTGGAATAATGTGGTGATAACATGCGTGCCCTGTGGCTTCAGACAACATCAACCTCAGCCCTCCAAGAGGGGACATGTGGGGACAAAGGGCTGGGCCACCTGCCTTCCATATCCAACTTGGTCACCAAGGAGCTGTGTGTCTGTGGACCAACCCTTCACCCTCTCTGGGCCTTCCTTTTGTTGCCTGTAAAATGGGGATGAGAACACCTGCCTCGTCCAGGTGCCGTGAGATGATTTAAGGATCTGGGCACAGTGAAAATCCGGGCACTGAGCAGAGCCCCGCACAGGCGGGCGATGATTTCCTAGGCCACCGTGATTTTAGTGTTGGCACTATCAGTAGCAGGGGGCAGTGGTGGCCATCACTTTCTTTTTACTGTTTGAAGAAGGTGCACATTCTGGAAAGAACTTCTTCAAGTTCAAGAACGATGAGCTGACTACCATCCTTCCAAACCGAGTGTCTGCAGTGAGCGTACCCAGACCGAGGGAGCTGCCGGGCAGGTGGGAAGGTGCGCGCTTGGCCCGCCCCTGGCACCCCGGAGCCTCAGGTGTCTGAAGGGAGGAGTGGGAGGCTCGGCCCTCTGGAGCGCCTGCCTCCGTGGGGTTCGGACAGGCAACGGGGCCCCTGGGGATGCTGGGAGGAAATCCAGCGGGTGGGGAGGCAGGAGGAGAGAGACGGTGCCACAGGATGCTGCCCTGTGACTGCGGCCCTGACCCAGCCGCAGCAGGACGGGGCGCAGGGGTGGAACCCCGCTCCTGCACAGCCTCCACCATCTGCCCCTCCGCAGGCCGCCGAGCACCACAGCACAAGGCTCCCCACATGTGGACAGGCCAGCCGGGCACGCTCCGCGGAGTCCGTGCTTGCACAAGATCGGGAACCACTATCACTCCTACCGAAAGTGGAGACAGTGGCTCTGGGGGACCAGGACCTGCCACAGGTCCCATGACAAAGGTAGCGGCTGCGAGCCCACTTCCCCTATGGTGATGCAGAGCTGCTTCACCCCAGCCCCCGCCCCGGCTGGAGGAGACACGCAAGAGCCGGCAAAGTCAGGAACGTCAGGCCGCCCGCAGAGCGGCAGTGACAAGCACACGGGTGCTGCAGGGCAGGGCAGCGGTCCCTGGGAGGAAGGGCGCGTCCTCGCGGGGGTGCGGGCACCAGGCCTCACGGGAGGGAGCCCTGAGCTGCCTCACACAGGGGCATCCTGAGGACAGAGCCCTGAGAGCTTGGGCGCAGACGTCTCAGCACTCGGGAGTGGGGGCCAGGAAGGTGCGCTGAGCTCAGTCTCCTCATCAGGAGAATGGGAACGAGGAGCACTTCCCAGCGCCTGGCTCTCAGTGAGAGTGGCCTCGTGATGACCTGACCCTTCACCATGTTTGCAAAGCTGCCTGCACATATTTGCATATCCGCGAAGCACACTGGAGGGCAGGTCTCACCAAGTCCCGCTTGAGACATGCAAACGGACTCAGGTCCTGCCTTTCTCAGGACACCCATCTGGACACGGCGGAGCCTGGGCTGGGGAAGCCCCCCAGGCAAGCCGTGGCCTCCCCACAGGGAAGCAGTTGGCCACAGCCTATGGGAGGCTGGGTCAAAACTCAGAACTCTGTGAAGACCCTTCTAGCTCCCCATCCTCTCTGGACAGATCTGGAGTGAGCAGAGCCAGGTGGCTGCTGAATCCCGTCCCCAGCTTTCTGTCTAAAAGCATAGACTCACGGAGGGAGGCCCTTCCCAGTGCCGCCTGCTAATCCCCACCACATGGCCGGGCGTGGGCTGCGGGGGCCAATCTCCCGTTCACTTCAGACAGACCCGAGGCCACGCAGCCGTGCTGCCTGCAGATGCTCCCGGCGCAGGTGAGGGATCGGGCCTTTCAAGGTCTCCAGCATGGCGGCAGACAGCGAGCCCCCTGGGAGGCCAGGGAGGGCCGAGGTTTTAAATAGGCCAATGTCGAAAGATGCTCACAGGCCAGCGGCTGGATGCTGGGAGCCGGAAGCGGGGAGGGGCCCGTGGGGTCATTGAGGAATGGCGGGGCAGCAGATGGTCACCTCCAGGAGCCAAAAGATGCATTTGTGGGTAAGCATTGTGCAAAAAGGCAAGCCATTCCTCCAGATGCTGAGTGACGCGCGAGGGGGATATGGCCCGGAATCACGGGCGGTGGGAGCAGGGGGCAGGTGGGCTACGGTGGGGGGAGGGGCGCAGGCCACACCCCCGTCCACCGCTCAGGGCCCCTTCCCCTCTTGGGGCCCCTGTGGCTTTGCTGAAAACCTTGCTTAACTGCTGTGCTAGCCAGGGGCGGGCCACCGTAACACGCACCCCAGACGACCGACCCACGGGGACGAAAGGTTAATTCTGGGTGTGGGTCTGTGTAAAGCCCTCGGCAGAGTCTGGCCTGTGGCAAGAGGCAGGTGTCACCAGGCCACAGCCCTAGGGTCCTCAAGGGCCCACGGCATGTGAAAGGTGAGCCCAAGCAGAGAGGAGGAAGGCACCTGGGTGGGTCCGGGCATGGGGCGGGCAGGCGTCCACTGGCCCTGCTCACGTGTCCTGCTCTGAGGTACCCAAAGTGGATTTGACCCGCAAAGGCCCGGAGACGCGGCTGGTCAGGAGGCGGCTGAGAGGCCCCCTTGCAGACACTGCTCCTTCTGGGTTACCTGGCAAAAGAGGTCTGCCGAGGGCACGGTCCATGCTGCAAGTGAGACACTGGGTGAACTGGGCTCCGTCTGCCTAAAGCACCCACTGCAGGTCCCAAGTCCCGGGCTTGGCATCAGAAGAGAGCAACGGCAGCTTTAGTTGTGGACACTGTCCATCTGTGGGTGCTGCTGCAACAGAGCGCCAGAGGCTGGTGATTCATAAACCACAGAACGTTATGTCTTACAGTTCTGGAGGCCAGGAAGCCCAGTCCGGATCCGGGTGCTGGCAGGCTCGGAGTCCAGTGAGGGCTGCTCAGCTTCTGAAGGCACCTGTGCCTGAATCCTGCATAGGGGACGCTGTGTCCTGGCATGGAGAAGGGACAGAGGGACGAACCCTCCCTCAGAGCCCTTTTATGAAACACTGACCCCTTCCCCAGGGTGCTGGCCACATGGCCTCATCACCTCTGAAAGGCCAGTCTCTGCCCTGGGCGAGGGGCCTCAGTCTCGGCGTGAATGACGAGGGTCACACGCTGCAGCCACAGCAGGCCCTGTGTGCGGCCACTCTTCTGAGGCCAGCAGCCCTGTGGACCCACAGCCTTGGAGCGAGTGGGACCTGAGCACCCACCAGGTCCCATGCCAGGCATGACAAGCAGTGTTTTTGCCAAACATCACAGGTGACACGGTGAGCTGGTCCCACTGGCAAACGAGATGCAGAGAAATCATGTGACTTGCCCAAAGCACGCACAACCTGCTACAGAGAACCTGGAACACGATTTCTGACCTCGATTCCAGGACTTCTCCCCCCTCCCCAGGTGGCGACAGACGCTGGGCTCCTCCCGCAACCCTCATTTCGCAGGCCAAGAAACAGACAATGCAACACCCTACCAGGCCCCTTTCCCCGGCCTGGCTGTGCACACACGGGCCTTGTCTCCTCCTCTCAACTCCAGCCGGCAGGCAGGTCAGGTCCCCACCTCACAGATGAGGAAGCTGGGCTTGGGCGGAGCGATTTCAAACTCAGGACTGAACCCGGGTCTTTCCAACTGTGCATGTCACACCCTACCTGCTGCTACACGGAAGCCCTGGCTGCAGCTCAGAGAGGGTGCTGGTCCCAAAGGTCACTCGGCATGTGAGCAGCATGGTCAAGACCAAGAGGGGCGGCTCAGGGTCCCCGCTTCTCGAGCCCTGCAGGGTGCCCAGGGCAGTGCTGTCTCCCCACATGGAGCCCTGTGCGCGTGTGCCTGACACCTGGCTGCCGAGTGCCCAAGCCTGCAGAGCCGTCTGCGAGGGGCCTGCAAGCCAGCCTCCCCGCGGCTGCCTCTGCTCAGCTCGGGAGCACCTAGACGGGCACTTCACTCACCAGGCTGAGCAACTGCTGCATGCCTGCCACCACCAGAACGGCACCCTGGTGGCTTCCCTGAGACCTGTCACGTGCTGGACTGTTCTACACATTCCCTGTTCCCTCCTTCACTCTTCCTGAAATCCAGGAGGCATGCTCTGTGTGGCAGATGAGGAAACTGAGGCTCAAAGGGAACACTCGGGTCCCAGAGCCCAGATGCTCACCGTTGGCCAGAGGCCCTGTGTGACGGGCAGGGCCAGAACCCCTAGACCAAGTCAGGGGAAGGGAGGGGGGATACTCAAGTGGCCGGAAGGACGGGCCCCAAGTCACAGTGGCACGGGGTTCTCCTGCCTTCTCTGCATGGCCCAGTCTACTCCAGGCACGCTGAGGCTTCAGGATGCCCTCGCGGCGCCCCTGGAAGGTAGGAATCATGCCTCCCTGCACAGCTGAAGAAGGATCCGGAGGTCAAGGAGTTTGCTCAGGGTGCGTAGCTCAGGAGCAGCCAGGCTGAGGCAGGCTCAGATCTGCGCTGCTGCATTTTTGAAGGATAAATATCAATAAATTATGAGGAGATAGTTCTCCACAGTCTTTCAATTCTGCATCCCTTTTAAGTGGAAGCATCCGTAGCTTTTGCTCTGGACTCTTTTCAAAGATGTCTGTATGCTCAATAGCCTTGCAGAAAGTGTCCCCTCCGGGGCCGGCTGCACATTCCTTTCCTGACGAGGATACAAAGATGATCTCTCTCGCTCACAGGCAAAGGCTGGGCAGGCTTGCTGGCTGCCTCCTTAGAACACGGGTTTCCTGAGCTTGAGAAGCCCCAGCTGCTACTTAAACCCACCATGTGTATAGGACCCACCTGGGGCTCTGTGTACCCCCAGGGACTTGTGGTGTAGAGGACACTCATGTGAACACAGAGCTCTGTTGCCGGCTCCAGGGTGAGTAAGGAAGTCCTCTGAGTCTAAGGCAGAGTCTCTTATCTTTTGTCAGAGTTGGAATTGTGGCAGACTAACCTGCAAGCAGGGTGAAATTTCAGATCTTTCTCCGTTCTTGACATTTCTGTGCAAAGGCTCAAAAATATCAGCTGCACAAATTCCAGACGGGAGACCTGGCTGAACAGCAGCACTCAGGAAATACAGACCACTCAGGAGATCAGGTTGAAGGTTCAGCATTACACAGGACATGATTTGGCTCTCACCGACCACATTAATGAGTGTATCGGATTCAAGGAGGTGTAGATTTCCTAGCACATCATGTCCAGACCAGAGCCTGACCCAATGAAGATTCCAAAGAGAACACTCAGTTGGGAAAAGAGTTGAGGGAAATTCCCACATTTAGTCCAAAAGAAGGGACGATACAGACGGAGGATACAGGATGACATTCAAACACAGTACACTGGCAATGCTGTACACTGTGCCCGTGGGGGTGTGCCCGTGTGCTGAAGGGGACAGGCCCGGGGCCTCCTGCAGGTGAGGCCAGCGCTCTGGGCCCCTCTGTGCTCCCATATCCGTCCTCGCTGGGTCTTCTGCCCGCCCCGGAGCAGCTCCCACTTAACAGAGAAACTGAGGCCCCAAGAAATGAAGCATCTCCCTGCCAGTCACGAGTGCAGAGCCAGGCCTGGAACTCGGTCCTCCTGCTTCCCACCTCAGGTGCTGCCCTGGGTCACAGGACAGACTGCTGTGGGCCGGAGGATCAGACTTGGCTCAAGACAGGAGGGTGGTGGTGAATCCTTCCAACTCCCGGGCACTCAGCAGGTGCCCCCTGGGTCCTCAGGCCTCCAGTCCTGGCGCCTACCACAGCTTACCCACTGGCAGCGTCCATGGCACCGCTGAGCGTGCCCAGGCTTGGAGCCAAGGGGTGACTTCCGTGGTCGCACAGCAGCAGGGACGCTTGAGTCCAAAGCCACTGCCTCTCTTTCTGTGAGGTGATAGCCCCTCCCTGAAGGCCAGCGCTGCTACGCCTGTGCTCCAAGCACTGCGAGCCTCCCAGGTGCAGGTGAAAGGGGCCAGGGCCATGCAGGGGACCACCAGCCGCCGCTGGGGCTTGGCCCGGGCTTCGGGGTCCTGCGAGTCCGCGCGTGCAGGGGGTGCCTGCTCCAGGCTGTGGCCTGCGGGCCCAGGGGAGCAGCTTCCTGGGCCTGGGAGAGCTGGGGTCTGCTCACCCTCTCCCTCCTCCCCAGAAGATCCAAAGCCAGCGCTGACTGGACACCCTCTGGGTGGCATCTGGGTCACAGGGGTGAGTGGGGCTGTGTGGCGTCCCCTGTCCTTGGCCGCCTTCCTGGAAGGTGACCAGGTGTTGGGACAAGCAATCATCAGGGAGGGCAGGGGCTTCAGAGCCTGTTCTCGAGTGTCACCAGTGCCCAGAGCCAGTGTCACTGTCCCACGTACAGTGCTTGTCAGATGCTGGCAGAATGACGAGGGCCGGGAAGCGCGGGCTCTGGAAACGGCTCCAACATTCCCCGCTGGCTTGGAAAGAGCAAGATGCCAGCGGCGTGTACAGTGAGGTCAGGACCCGGGGACGGCCCTCCAGCCTTCAGAGGGCCCCGCGTGGGTGGCCAGGTCCCACTTTGCCTGAGACTGTCCCAGGTCGGCACCGAGAGTCCCCAGTCTTGGAAGCCCTCCATCCTGGGCAATCCATGATGGCTAGTCTCTGGACCTCGGAGTCACCCTTGACAGCACTGCCCGGGGTTAGTGAGGTTGCTCCCACTCCAAGTCCCAGTCTGACTGCTGATGGCCACAGGGACCTGCACGTGTCCACCTCCCTGGGCTCCACTCTCAGGAGTAAAGTGAGCAAGGCCACAGGGTCACTCAAGGGGACTCTGCAGAGGAGGAAGTGAGATGGCAGCTTAGCTGGGCCTGGCATACAGCACTCTCTGCAGGGGGCTGGGGGTGCTGGGGACCGTGGAGCCTGAGGGACAGCATGGGGACAGGGTGTTGGTGGGAACTGGTGGCCCTGGGGAAGGCGAGGCTTCAGAGGTGGCATCTGCAGCCGGCCCATGTGTCCTTCCCCTCTAGGGTTCTGCCCACTTCCGAGGACTCCCCACCCCTCTGCCACTCCCTGGTGAGGCAATCATGGGGTCGGTCCTGGCTGGGGGACAGCAACGCTGGCACACGTGAGGGCCACCTGTGTCCTCGAAGGGCTGCTGCACGAGGTGAGAGGCACACCGGGCAGTGGAAGCTGGAGACCCGGGCAAGGCCCCCACCTCCCCCAGCCTGGGTCTGCAGCAACCCGCCCATCCACAGACGACCTCGCACCCCACCCAGAGCCACGTGACCTGGGCTGGGCTGGCCTTCCACCCCGACTCGCGGCAACCTATCAGCTGTTCCTCAGCGGGTTCCTGGGCCCCAGGCTCAGCCCCTTCCTACCTGGGAGACTTCAGGCAAGACCCTGGACTCTGTGAGTCTCAGTGTCCTCATCTCTAAGACAGGCGTGCTGACAGAACTGTGCCCACAGGGTGGCCACGCAGCACCCTGGCCTGGGCGGGCACTCGGGGTCATGGTCACCATCTGCTCCTTCTTCCACCTGCGGGTGGGACTCTGCTCACCTGCCTGCCCGAGAATGATGTTCTGCGTGTTCCACATGTTCCACCATGTTAGTGAGGGATGTCAAAGGCCACCAAGACTGGCAGTGGCTTCCCAACACCCCTCACGTCTGTATGGCCGACCCTGCCTGATTGACTTGGTGACTGAGAGACACAGCGGGGCCAGGTGCAGCCTCCACAGGAGGGGAGAGCCTGGCAGGAAGCCAGGAGGAGGGAGGGGACATTGGCACTGCTGTGGCTCAGCCAAGATTGACGGGGTGCATGGGGCCTAGAGAGCGTGTTCGTCACCCCAGGGTCTCCCTCAAAGCGGCCAGAAGCCAAGTCTCAAAGCATTTCTAATCAGCTCCCACAGGTCCATGCTGGGGAGACAGAGGGGGTCCTCCTGCTGTCTGCAGGGGACAGGCAGGGTTCCAGCTGTTGGCTGAAGGATTAGTGGTCACCCTGGCTGGGCCTCGGGCTGCAGCAACAGGCCCCCACCCCTCCCCTCCTTCCTTCTGGGGAATAAGGCTTCCCAGGATCCAGGTGTTGGGACAGAGGTCAAAGATACCCAGCCAGGTCACCAGGTGGCCCACCTCTGGCCGCCAGCAGGCAGACCCAACACCCGGATCATGGACAGGCTCCCTAGATGCCTCATGAATGTCCTGCCACAGGACACACAGGAACCCCCCCAAGTGGCAGTGGAGGCTGGAAAGGCACCTGGTCAGCCTGTGTGCAGCCGGGATGCCACCAGGTCCCAGGCTCACCCCTGGGGCCAGCTCACCTGATCTGTACGGGGAGGTGAGGCGCACAGACCCCGAATGGTTCAGAACTGGGGGGCAGGGCTGGGGCAAGGTGCCACAGCTGGGAGGAGGGACAGAGGCCCCAACCCAGAGCAGAGTGACATCCCTTTCCATGACAGGAGAGAGAGGAGGACTGGGACAGAGCTGCTAAAATCATGGGTCTCAGAAAATCCCCACAAGTAACAGGGACTGAGTTTACCCCTCAAATGAAACAACTGGAAAAGCAGATAAAACACAGGAAAGTGGTTTCCAGGACACTGGACGTTAGGAAAGACCCTTGAGAGGTGAGGCGTAAGCAAGATGAGCTCTCCCAGGGCCCCGCTCTCTGCCTGGCAAAGGTCTCAGGCATGGGGTCGGGAGCAAAGGGGGCCCGGTGGGCTTCCTGAGTTGACGGAGTGGAGCTGAGGCCCGGGGCCGAGTATGGAGAGGGGCCAGCTGCACAGTGAGAACCCAGAGGCCTGCAGAGGCCGCTGAGTCTTAGCAGAAGACAACTGATAAGTGTGGGTGTGTGCGGAAAGGGCCAGGGAAAGACTCGCCCCAAAGACGACAGCGATCGGTGCCTGCTGCATGTACAAAGCCACAAACAGTACCTTCCACCAGCCAGAGGGCAGCTCTCCAAATTCACAGGGCACTGGGCAGAACACTCCAAATGACGTTGTCTCAGGAGTGAGGAATGACGGCTCTGGTCCTGCCCACGGCACCTTAAGAGCAACTCCTAAAAGGATCAAACTGTTCCCAAGAAAGAAGCGCATCCCAGAACAAAGCTCACGAATATTTATAGGCAATCATAAATATCTAGCATGTAACTAGGTAAAATTCAGTGCTTGGCCTCCACTCAAGAGGGATGAGGCATGCCAAGCAGCAAGGAAAGATGAGCCATATTTGGAGGAAAGGTAATCCATCAAAACCAATCCAAACCTGATGCAAATTTAGAATTGATAGACAAGGGCATTAAAACGGTGGTTCTAACCATATTCCATGTGCTATAAAAAGCTACAGGAAATATGGAACATGTTAAGAAAAGAACGGAAGATTTTTTTTTAAAAAGACACAAATGAAGTTTCCAGAGATGACAACTCCAGGGTCTGAGATCAGGAATATGCTGGGTGGGATTAACAGCCATTAGACGTTGCAGGAGAAAATGCTGGTGAACCTGAGGATGTATCAACAGTAACCACCCAAACGAAATGCAAAAATGCATCCTGAGCAGGGAGGCAAGCTTGGGCAGCCTCCCTCACGCATAAAAAGTCTTCAAAGGAGAAGAGGGATACATGGGAACAGAAAAAAATGATAAGCAGAAAAATCCCCAAATGTGATACAAAGCATAAACTCCCAAATGCCTCTCCAAACCCCAGCACAAGAAACATGAAGAAAACGGCGTGGAGGTGCCTCAAAATCAAAGTGCTCAAAGTCAGTGATAAGAAGGCAATCAGGGGCCAAGGGGAGACACATCACATTCAGAGGGAAAAAATGTAAGGATAGTAGCAGCTTTTGCACTGGAGACAACCCGCGCAAGAAGGTGGAGTAGAATCTTTAACAAAGGGCTAACTTGGACCTCTGTCCAGTTAAAAGTATCTTTCCAACATGAAAGCAAACAAGAAATTACATTTTTTTCAGGCATACAAAAGCTGAAAGAACTCACCATCAGCACCTCTGCAGTATGCATTGAGGTTCTGCAGGCAAGAAAAACGATACCACAGAGAAATGTGGATCTACACAAAAGAATGAAGGGCATGGAAATATCAGCCCCATGGGAAAATAGATTAGGTTTCCCCCTTATTATTGAAATCATTTAAAAGGAAATTGACTTTTAACAAAGATAGTAACAGTGTAGCCAGAGGCTTTTAACTTGTGTAAAAATATATGTGTAACAACAGCAGCACAAAAAATGAGAGGGGAGAAATAGAAGTATTTTGCTGTAAATTTCTTACTATTTGTGAAGTGATATATAATATCACTTGCAGAGTATATAGATATATAGACCCTGAATAAAAGTTAAAGATCTATACTACAAATGCTAAAACCACCTGTAAAATAATGGGAGAGTTGTATCTAATAAGCTATCAGAGGAGATAACAGGGAAAATTAAAACTTTCCCAACCTACAAGAAGGAAGAAAGAGGAAACAAGAAATAAAGAACAGATGGAAAAAACAAAATTAGACGATAGATAATACACCAAAACCCAACCATATTGACAATCACATTAAACGTAAATGGTTTAAACACTTCGATTAAGGGGCAGAGATCATCAGATTGGATTTTTAAAACAGGCTCTTGAAAACATTTGTTCACACAAAAACCTGCTGGTGGATGTTTACAGCAGCTTTACTCATAGATGCCAAAATTTAGAGGCAATGAAGACATCCTTCAATAGGCAAAAGGATAAGTGAACTGGTACATTAAAGCGGTATATTATTTAGTATTAAAAAGAATGAGTTTTTCGGCCAAAAAAGACATGGCAGAAACTTAAGTGCACCGCACCTAGTGAGAGAAGCTGACCTGACAAGACTGCACACTGTGGTTCCAATCATACAACACTCTGGAAGAGGCACAACTATGGGGATGGTAAAAAGATGAATAGGAGCTTTTGCCAGGTACTAGTGGGGAGGGAAAGACCAACAGGCAGGGAACAGAGGGGTTTTAGGGCAGTGAAAGTATCCGTATGGTCCTGTGATGGTGGAAACAAGGCATTATACATTTGTCCAAACCCACAGACTGTCCTACGCCAGGAGGGAGCCCCCTGTGAGCCTGGGACTCTGGGCGACACACACGTGTCCATTCATCAGTTGCAGCATGTGTACACTCTGGTGGGGGTTGCTGGGGTGCAAATGGACAGAGTATATGGAAAAACATGGTGATTTCAAATTCTCTGTGAACCTACAACTTCTAAAAAGAAAAAAACTTGAAATAAACTTTAAGTAAAAAAAAAAAAAAAAAGGCCAAGTGGCTCAGAGACCTGTGTTTGAATCCCAGCTGTAGACTCTGGGCAAATAACTCGACCTCAGTTATTAAAAAAGTGCTTATTCCTTAAGCTGTTGTGAGGATTTAGGGAGACGGGTGTGCTGTTCAAAACAGGGTGTGCTGGCTACCTCATAAAAGCAGCTATGACAAGAAGGCACAGAGCAGGGAGTGCCAGAGACGAGCCTCCACCCTCTCGGGGTCAGGACACTGGGGCCCAGCCCCGCAGTAGGGCAGCATACACAGACCGGCAGCCCAAGCACTCAGGCACTCCCTGGAGACTTGCTGTCCACCTCCAGGCACCTCCGCTCCCCGCTCCCCGCTCTCAGCTCCCGAGAGCCCAGGGCTCAGGTCAAATGTCGGCAGTCTTTAAATGCTATCTGGAAATTCAGTCTAAAAAAAGTTTCTGTGGGCTGGGGACATAGTTCAGGGGTAGAGCACTTGCCTAGTACGTGCGAGGCCCTGGGTTCAATCCCAGTGCTGTCAAAAGCAAACTAACAAAACTTTTTTTACTTCTTCCTTATCTGCTCATTATGCCCCTGCAAAAATACAGCTTTATACCCTCTTCTGAGGTAGCTCTAATTAGAACGATAAAATATTTAAATCTTTTTGATGGGAATTTAA
The DNA here is from genome assembly GCF_902686445.1 of Sciurus carolinensis. Taxonomy (NCBI): domain Eukaryota; kingdom Metazoa; phylum Chordata; class Mammalia; order Rodentia; family Sciuridae; genus Sciurus; species Sciurus carolinensis. Next base: position 191,744,500 of record NC_062214.1, on the reverse strand, counting down.
AGAAGACAGGCCCTCCAGCTAAAAACATTTGTGATAATAGACAATTTGTATTTTAATGATAATTCTTGCTTTGAGAAAATATCATCTAAGCAGCAGATTGCCAAGCTCCCTGGAATTCTATTTTTCTGGGCAGAGGCCTGTTTCTCCGGGGACAGGAAACTTCTGCTGGTTTCTTGCGGATCTGTGAGAACAATCCCACAGGCCCTTGAGTGTAGCTAATAACTATTCAAGAGATAAGAGAATCGCCTCTCCAATACTGCCTGACAATACTGCCTGACATCTTTTGTGTTTTTCTCCTCCATGAAAAATAATTAAAATGCAAATTAACTGTAAGTCTCCTGAGATCCTGGGTGTGAGGCATAGGGGACAGCAGGGAACACACACCTGCATCTCAGCTCTGGTCTGATCTCACGAGGCATCCTGCATGTGACATGATGCTCCCTCTGTGACCCTGCCCGCCACTTGCCAGGACCAAGGTTCCAGCAGGCAGACTGAGGACAGACATGGGGGGACTTCCAGCTCCTCAAACCCAGAAAGCCTTTCCAGACCTGTCCAACGTGAGGCTGAACCGTATGAAATGGTCATTCCATAGGTCAGAAATGGTCAAATAATTGCAATTGCCTATGTTTGTGCCTAGTATATAATGGCCTACTTCCTTAATGGTAACTGGCCTCTCTTCAGGGCTTGGCAGAGTACAGGGTTTGCCAAGCTCTGTACAGACCTGCCCGGCCTAGAGATAAGCCACTGGTGGCCCGGGGATGGATCCAGCCCACACACATTCTGTCTGATCCGTTCAGTCCCCAGAGAGCCACCTCCACTTCCCTGTGGTTACTGGACATGCACAGTGCTTTGCAGTGGAAGCTGGATCTCACCCCGCTGCCCTGGGACTTTCTTGACCAAGGGTATGCATGTTAGTGACACTCTGGTACTTTCAGAGTGAGGTTTTTAGAAGCCTGCAGGTTTCACCAGGGACTGTTGGAACTGGGGGAAGCTGGGGCCAAGCAGGAAGTGCAGTGACTGAGCCCTCCATGCCAGAGGAGGCTAAGCCACCTGAAGGGCCCCTGCAGGATGAGAGGCCAGGTGGAGGGAGTGGCCAGGCTCCCTGGAGGTGCCAGGCATGTGCAGGAGGAAGCCACTTGCTGGGTCTGGACTCAGCCCCAGCTGCCCCTGCTGATGCCACTAAAGCAGAAACAAAACGTCTAGCAGAGGCCTTCTAGAATTCTGACCCCACAAAACAGTGAGCAAAATAAACCACTGCTTTAAACCAACTGAAATAATAAGCATAAGTAAGTGAAGCAGTCCTCATCCAGGCTGGTTGGTTAAAAATTTCTGATTAGATGCC